>NW_005187407.1:8082935-8104113 GCF_000239375.1 Pundamilia nyererei
CTCTACATTTCTTTTTCAAAATATATAATTAGCACAGCGTGTCCGTGAAATGTTTTACATTGTGGCATGCAGAGAAATCTTAGCAAAGAAGCTCACAGAGAGAGATTGAGCTTGTTATTTAACCCCAAGCTAGTACACTTGCCGGTGCTACAATGCGCCTCAAGGTTCAACAACAGCACAACAGAAGTCACTCATGGTACAGCACTCTCTCTACAAAACAACAACTGTCAGTGACGCTGCACCACGGCGTAAACACAACATTCAAGATAACAGTTAAACGTAACGTAACCATAAACAATAAAACAAGAACATCTAAACAGCAGCACATGCCCCAAGGTATGACGGGAGACATTTCTGGATGTATTTTTACGATCTAAATATGCATATGTACAACAAAATATATTTAAAAAACAAGTAAATTGTGTTTTATTACATTTACAGTGATGTTATGTTATTTTACATTTGACGTGTCAGATCACAGTCTACTTATGTAAATGTAATGCTATTCTAGAAAAACAGTACACATCTGTAAAATACACAGTAAAATCATTTGACATTACTATTTTTTGGAACAGTGTACATCAGCCCTACAGTCATGCAAATTCACTTCTATATTCCAGAGATTTTATCAAATAGTGGACCAAAAACCCCTAAAAGAGGCAGAGGTGAGGAAAAAGTGAAGCAGCTCTTTAAATAAATGACTCCCGCTGTAAATATTTTCCTGCCTCACTCTGACACTCTATTAACAGCTTTCTTTCAGTCTGTCTCTCTTGCTTTCTCTGGATCAATAAAGTGCCTTTTCAGATGATTGCAATGGCTTCCCAAGAAACCCAGTGGGCAAACAAAGATGTTCTCCTAAGTTCAAGCACTGCAGATTACTTCATTCTAAAATCAGGCAATAGTCCACTCTACCTGCTCTATATTGTTTTCTTAAAGGGATTCATTACATAACTTCAGACGTATTTCAAGTGGTTTATAAATCGTTAATATGTTGCTGACATAACCCATGTTATAGGGAGCACAAATACTCAGTATTTCAACTATTAAAATATAACTTTTTAAAAGATGTCATTCTACAGTCATTTGAGAACTGCATTTATATTTCAAAATAATCATTATCATAAGGGCAATATGCATTAATAAGAAAGCAATCCAAACTGAAATGCCAGACACATTTTTTCTTACTTTATTTACTTTAGCTACTAAAGATCCAACATGGACCCTGATCAGCTGCAGAATAAAAAACACTTATGACTAGCTGACCACTGTGGCAGCTTAATCTATGCTACAAGGAAGCTCATTTACAAATATTCAATATCTCTTCCTCACCACAGAGGAAGTGGGGCCTGCATTGAGTTGCAAATAATCTGCATGTGATTAGCATGAAGAGCTGGGGAAAAAAATACACACACACACATCTTCTGGCCACAGTGTGTTGTTTTATCTGGTAAGAATGGCCATACCCCACCTGTGTCATGTTACTGTTGTGTCCTTGCTTTCATCTTGTGCATCCAACCTTTTAAAAGGTGTCAGCTGGTAGGTTGTTAAATTTCAGAAGAGTTGAAGGTTAGAGGAGGACACATAAATTAAGAGACACACAAGCTTTGATTGGCCTCTCAAACAAGGAAATGACTTTTATATTTTGTTAAATAAACCACAACTTTCCCGATATTCACAAAATGGGCTATTGTGGCATGTCATGTGAAATTCGACTACCCTCCCTACACACGAATCCCCTTCCTACACTGAACCTCTGCTTTGATCTGATGATGATTAATCTATGTGGGAGGGCATTAAGAGTTAGAAAGCTAATTCCCCAGCTCTATCCACCATTTACAGGCTGACCCGTCACTGCCTGCTCTCTCATCACTCTGATTGTCAATCATGTCTGCAACCACTTCTGATTAATACAGTGTACATGCCAGATCACTGAATGCTACTGTACTTAAATGAGAGAGTTTATTGTGAGAGAAACGCCAGAGCCACATCAATCACTTTGTCTCGCTTGTGTATTGGTCTCATTCAAGAAGGCACATCAGCACTTCTGATTCATTTAGCAGCATACACTGTTATGCTTAACCTTGTCACAAAAACACTACGGCCTCAGAGCATTGAGCGAATGAGTGTGCATGCCTATATGTGCCTGCGTTTTGTGTGTGTGTGTGTTCTCGTGTTTGAAACTGTGTGGCTGAGACTGCAGAGGGCAATGCTGGAGGGCAACACAGTGTCACAGCTCTGAGATCCCAGCTTGCAGTGCACAGACTGTTCTCCTGAGAAGCTGGGGTGGACTTTGAATTTGTCTTGTGCTGGAAGAGTGTCACTATCAGAGAGGATAACACTGAGGGCAGAGGAGATGAGAACTATATCAAGGAGACAATTCAGGTAACATTATCTCTCAAGGACACAGAGAGGTGTAGCAGAAGAAAAGAAAAAGCAGAACCAGAACAATTCTGACAGCTGCATAATACCTACATATTAATACCGAACAACCTGCTTATATTCAACCTATAGCTGAAATGCTAAAATGCATCTTTTTAGTGTATTTTCAACTCTTCCACTCATTTTTTTAATTGGTGTTGAATTTCTACTAGTATTGTGAATAAATGACAAAAATATTGAAAGCCTAATAATTTACATAGCAACAAAACAAAAAATCCAACTAAAAAAGGCTACGTTGTTAACTGCATGAGCAGAAAGCAAGGAGACACCGCGCTGTCAGGTCACTGCTTCATAACGAGCGTAAGCGACAGCTAATGCTGACTCACATTCAAACATGTGGGCACTTAACACAGACAAACCTGAAGGGAAGGGCCTGGCCACAGGCTTTGGTTTCCAGTCCTTCATGAAACAATGCAAACCACTCAGCTGCGCCTCAAACTCACATTAAATCTCATAAATGTTTCTTGTCTGCATATATGACCATAGTTCAGGATTTTCTGTGGCAGAAACACTAACACGCTCCAGGCACTGCAACACACTCAATCACAAAGTGGAGAAGTAAACCTCATCAACATTTCCAGATGGTGTCAGTCTTTTGTCAACGTGAAAATGTTTGGTTTTTTTTCGCCTCACTTCACAGTGCCAAGGCGTCTTTGCGGTCAGCATCAATCATGTGTCTGTTACAACCGATGATCCCCCCGGGCTGCAATGAATCCTGATTTAAGCTGCTGTCAAGACACTTTAAGAACGAGGCCATGGACTGTTTCCAAGTGCCCGCGATTCTGCTCTCACAACACTACTCAGAAGACGACCACTAGTCATGCACTTATTCCTACAGGACATCCAAACATAGCTCATTTCACAGTCGGTGCATTAGCAAATCAGGACAACAGGTTAAATTACCCCAGAGTTACAGTTTCTTATATTTCTGGACAAGATCAGTCTGCAAGATTTTGATTTTAGTTAGCTGCTTGGAACAGCAAGCCAAATGTCTAAAAAGATTGCCTAACTTACTTTTTTAACACAACATGTAAAGTTAAGAATATTTTAAAGCACTTAAAAGATATGGTTAACATTATCTGACAGATTTCATCAATACAAATACCCGGAACTTGTTTTACATCAGCTATATTACGCAGTAAGCTGTGAGGGCAGTCTCTGTGACACAAAAGCCACTTCCATGGTTGGTAAGTGTTAAATATTTTAAAGTACTACATATGAGCTGAGCAGAGGAAAGGAGAGTGCAAAGAGAAAAAAGTCACGATGTAGTCTCTGGGTGTGACTGAGAACTGGAAGTAGAAGGAGCAGTGAGTGTCTGAGTAGCAACAAAAAGAGGCAAAGACTGTGTTTTAATGAAATATGTCTCAGTTGCTCTTGAATGAAATGTTAAGTTTATACATACTAAACAAGTAAAACGAGCTGAGGGGAGAGCTACAACATTTGTTTTAATGTTTACCACACCTGGGTCACAAACTACTTTGGCCACAATACACAGAGTGACTTATTACAACTACAGCACAATACCACAGACAGCAACACTTCAAGTGTCATGAGAGATAAACATATGATGGATGCAGAATGATGGAGCTAAATGTAGTGTAAAAATAATTGTAAAAGCAACCTATGAGCAGGCATTTAGCGGCCGTGGGAAGTAAGAACTCCCTTTTAACAGGAAGACACATGCAGCAGAGTTAGGCTACAGGTTGGGCAGCCATGTGCTACAGCTGGTTTCGAGGGTGAGGGAAGAGAGAAGAGTAGGGAGGTCAGGATTAAAAATGTATTAGTACAAACTTGTGACATATACTTTTATCCCTACTTCGCATTGAGAGCTAGTTTTCACATAATAATACAGACAGACAGACAGACAGACAGGCAAAAATTTAAGATGCTTTATTTCTACAATGTCATTTATGTTTTATTTTCACACAAGTGCACACTTTTACGTTTGCATTTTCCAAAAAGCTTTGTATACAGATTTCCTTTTAAATGGAAATCAAACAACTGAATCATATGAGGACTACAAGCACTTTCTGAAAATATTCTCAAAATATTAAAATGTATTCTTTGAGTTTTTAATCAGATGATTTGGGATTTTTTTTATTTGTTTTTAATTGCTCCATCTTATGTTTTACTTTCAGATCAGATTAGAGTACAATATACACAAATCCTGAGTCATACCAGTCGATATTATTATTTTGTACTTGACATCAGGCGTCTTGCCGCTCAGTCAGGTAATGAGTGAAAGGTTACTCTGAAGGTTAGAAACATGACCGCATCAGTCAAGGACTACTAAAGCACATATCTATAAAAGGAAGGAGGAAGTTTAAAAGAAATGTGATGTAAGCACAAGTGTTTTCTGCTGCCTTTTGCTGTGACAAACGGGCAAAAGGCAGCAGAAATACCAACACGCTTTAAGTTAATGAGTTAGTTGACTTAGTGACTTGGTTAATGATGACCCATTTGCTTCAGTTCAAACACACATACATACAAGAAACATCTAAATCTATCAAACCCTATTAGGATATACACTCACTGATCTGTTCATTAGGTACAACTGCTGCACTGCTTGTTAATGCAAATATATGAATGACCTGCCACATACCAGCAACTAAGCGCATTTAGGAATGTAGACACAGTCAAGATAGAGTTTACAGAAAATGATTGAAAAGTCAACAGAAGGTCTCTGGGTAAAAACCAGGTCAGAGAAAAATGGTCGCACTGTTTCAAAGTGAAAGGCAACAGTAACTCAAATAACCACATGTTACAACCAAGGTGTGCTGACTTTTAGCTCTGAATGCATCACATGCTTAACCTTAAAGCAGATGGGCTACAGCAGCAGAAAACCACACCAAGTCACTCCAGTCAGCTAAGAACAGGAAACTGAGGCTACGGTTTGCAGGATCCCCAAAATTAGACAACAGAAGATTAGAAAGACAGTGGCTGATCTTCATCAAAGCATTCTATCAATGGTTCAGGCTTCTGGTGGTGGTGTAATATTGAGGAGGATGTCTGAGACATTCTATGTATTTTAGTACCAGTGAAGCATCATTTAAACGCTACAGCCTACCAGTGTATCATTGCACACCACGTCCATTCCTTTATTACAACAATGTACCCATCTTTTCGTGGTTGCTTCCAACATATAACACACCATATCACAGAGCTCAAATAATCTCAAGCTGGTTTCTTGTAGATAACAATGAGTTTACTGTGTTCAGCTGGTCTCCATGGCCTCCAGATCTCAATCCAATAGAGCACTTCTGTGATGTGACGAAACAGGAGTTTCACATCATGGATGTGCAGCCAACAAATCCACACCAACTGTCATGTCATGTTAATATGGACCAGAATCTCTGAGGAATGTTTGGAGGACCATGTTGAATCTATGCCAAAAAGAACTAAGTCGACTGTGAAAGCAAAAGAGGGTCCAACCCAGTGCCAACCCAGTGAGTGCAGATGGAATGAAAGAGGAAAAAGTAAAATCGCAACTCATAGATATGTTTAAAAAAAATAAATGAATATGATGTAAAGGGCGCTGAAACTTAATGTCACAAATATCAGTCATGTTTGCTGCAGCCACTGCGAACACATATAGAAAAACTTTCACAAACCTCTCCACTGCATTGAAAACAGCAAAGTTAAATGCACTTGAGTCAACAATGAAATTACTTACAGAGCTTGGCAGCAATCCCTTACATCTCTCACTTTCCAAATCAAATTACAAAATGAATTTTCATGTTACATATTCTCTTATTTCATTTATGAAATGCTAGCTAGAATACTTATTCTAACAGTAAAAGTACATTTTTTAGTGTCACATTTTCTGTTGGCTGAGGAAACACAAATGCATCATCAAACCTGTGCAATCAGGGTGTATGCACGAAAATGCACGTGCAAATGCATGATGATGCAAAGCTAGATTATTTGTCAGTGTGTTTTTTGTTTTTAACTATTTTTCCCTCAGGTATTAAAGAAGCAAACCTAATCCTACTTCATCTGTCCTCATCTCCTGTCTCTTCACTTGTTCGCATCTCATCTTAATCTGCTCTTTTCCCACTTCATATCATCTTATCTCATGTGGTCTCAACTCATCCCCTAGTCATGTCTCATTACCTGTAACCCCATTAGATCTGTCTTCATTACTTTTACTTCCTCTCATCACCCATCATCTCATGTTGCACTTTTTTCCATTCCTAGTTCCACTATTAGATCCAGATCATGCACTTTGTAATCTATTTGGTATAGAGGTATACAGTAAAACTAATAAGACAGAACAATAACGCTGCACTATAACCTCGGAAGATTATGCCACTGCTTTCTTCTCGGGCAAAGGAAAGGGCCAAAAAGTGACCAAAAAACTTGGATAAAGATGGTAGCGTCAGGAAGTAACTAATGCTTGAATGCGGCAACTTTATTTGGCAAAATGACATTTCTCCACATTATGTAACTGAAAGGCTTATTGACGAAGCTGTAAGATCAATTTCAATGAAGTCACTGCATTCTTTCATTTACCTCTACAACTGAGCATGGTGCACTTTTCCTATACAGATTTAATGGATAACAGAGCTTTTGCCAACCTCTGTAGGGAAACGTGTGCTAATGTGCTTAATCACTTTCAGACAGCAATCTGGATGATGCTCAGAAAAGTCTGGAGCACTTCAAAAATGATGAGATGAAAAGCTTTGGAGCAAGTGAAAGAAAATGTGCCTATATGATTTTATGCATGCTGTATCTTTAGTGTTGTTCTCATGAGATTTGATATTATGACAACATAACTTGAAAATGACATTCCATTTTATTTGACTGAAACTTAAAAACTTGAAGTTTTCTCTCTGATGTTTTGGGCTGAATGATTTTTGTGAATGCAATCGTTACCATTAGCCTTCATGCTTGCTGCCATATGGTTTCTCTTGGGGCACCCTGACTCAGCATGATGTGTGGTGTGGGAATATACCTGCCATCAATCTCCAGCAGTGCCGCTGGTTTGACAACCAGCCACTTTTCATGAAAACAAAAAAGACAGGATGAACCTGTGGGCATGCACAGGCCTGTTGCAGCCTCTGTCTAAAGGAAAGGACACTGAGACAGATGGTCGTGAGTCTAGGGGACAGTCCCTCTGAAAGAAACGTTTGTGCGCAGGCTAAACAAAGCCAATGGCATCAGAGCATGCTGTCTGTTTAAAAACCCTACCAGGAAAGACTTGAAACTGAAATCAGCTGATCTGCTCGACGTATATGGAGAAACTGTGATGATAAAATGATACCAAACAAATTAGCTTGTAAGGTGGGCGGTTGTTTATGATCACCACATAAATCTACAACGAAACTGGATGTATATATCTGGCCAATACAGTCCTCGATGGTGGAGACAGTAAAGAAATCAGTGGACTGGAAACAGATGAGTGCATAGGGGCAGTGGGACGTCGCATCAGCACAATCATGAAACTTGTCTCGTTTATTGAATTAGCAAATCAATAAAGTCTTGCCTGCTGTCTTCTTCAGGCTTTAGGGGGTAAAGAGGAAAAAACAGTACGACAACAGAAAAGCTCCTATGTGCGTTTGGGACTACACGAGTCTTTACTCACAGAATCACTTGCGTTTTTACGCAGCTGCTCCTCCTCTCCCGTCACAGCGGCCGGGTCCACCACCAGCTTCTCGAAGCACGCTGAGCCGAGAGAGGAGCTCTTCTGCTGGTACACCATCAGCTGGGACATCGGGAGTTTTGGGCTTCCGTGCGCCGTGAGCTCTGGTTTGCTCCCCGTTGCCCCAGAAGCCGTGCCAAGAGGCTGTAGCAGAGGCTGTCCGCCGCTGCTGGTCCCAGGAACCGCATCGCTTCCGAGAGCCTTGTCTCCCTCAAAAGGTGCCGGAGTAGAGCAGCATAGGTTCGGCTGCGACGATGAAAATACCCGGTCCAGCTGTTTCTTTTTTCTCTTAAACATCCAAAGCCCCGATTCCTTCTTGCTCCCCTCCGCGCCCCCGGCACCACGACGCTCTGATCCCAGTTTCGGGCTCAGCCACGGCTTGGTTTTTTCCTGGAAATTCTTCCACATTCTCCGCTGGTAGGACAAGGACTCTTGCCCCTTGGCTGTGCTCTCGTGTTTCGGTGATTTTTGCTCCATTGTGCCTGTGCAGCAGCCAGCCAGCCTGAGCACACTCTGTATAGTGGACGGATGTCACAGTTGGGCAGCTGCGGCTCGGGTGCACTTCCACTGATGATCAGTTTTTAGAGCGCCAAGAACGAAACGCGCTGTGCGACGATGAAGGAGGGTGTCAATCTTCCTGCGAACCTTGCAGAATGCCTCTGCAGACTACTCTGTAAATTTTTATGTCCCACTGTGCAGTGGGCTAGTTAGAAGGAAGGCAAGAATTCATGTAAGATTTAAGATATCTCACCTCAGCGATGAAAGTTGGAGCACGTGCTGTGACTTCATCGCGATTGCGTAAGAGATTTTAAAATTATTCGCCCGCTTTTCTTTGACTCTCGTCCACGGTGTTTAACCAGGGGTTAGGCAAACTTACCCATTAATTATTGTATTCAAATGAAGGACGAAGGGTGCACCACGCCGCCCTCTGGCCAACCGTGTCACTTGACTGGGTAATCTGTATGCTGGCGATTGCATAACAGTACCCCACAGTGCCTCGTGGAGATGTTTATAATTTAATTGTGGGTCCCATGTCATTCCCATCTGAGTTTATATCTTTGTATTTCAGTACTTTATCATACGTGCATTTTTTTTAACCCTCCACTTTTTTGACCTTGGGAAAGCTGTGCAGACAGAGACTTGATGTCCCCTTTGTCACATGGATGGTCTCGCGCTGTTTAAGCAAGTCTGGATATGTTTCACTGAATGTTATCACCCACGTGCAGCAGCGAGCAGGCATCACTGAGCAGCCTCCCCTCTCTCAGCTCTCTCTTTAGTTGCTGCGCTGATGTATAATAACTCATTACGTCTCCCACCCCCCGGCCCTTGTTTCAGCGCTGGCTGTTCTCTGCCCTCCTGTTTAGCACTGTGTCCTCTCTCTCTTAGAAACAAACACACAGAGACAGTAAGAATGAAGAACACGGATTAATCAGAAAATTATCATCAGTCTTTGGTGCTGTGCCATGAATTCGGGGATGGATTAGAGATTCAGGTTCTCTTTGCTTGAAATTTCTGTCATCTCCCAAAATGAACCATTTTCATTTACAGCTAACAGGATGGTGAAATGCTCTCAACGTCTCTTTAAGTTAAGTAAATCGTGGTGTAAGCCAAACTGTCCCTTTCGGCTCCCAGGCTTTTCTATAGGGCTTCCATGGAAAACTGATGAGTCTGCTCTGAGAAGGCCTTTCCTCTTAATGACCTTGATCCCATTGATAAGAGACTAATCCACTGTGTGTGTGTAACAGAGAGGGAGAGAGATACATAGACATGAAATATTTTCTTTCATGAGTATAACTACATCTAATTCAGAGCCACTACCACACTTGAAACACTGTGTATCCTGTGATTAAACGAAGCAGAGATCCGATCTGTTCACCTGAATCCAAATACTTAGGGTTGGGTCAAGCCTTTAAATTGAGTTGAGTATGCCTTGTACAAATAATCACATGTTGTGTTTCACAGGCTCAGTCTAGACCCTGACCTATCTGGTACAAGCGGTTCCTCGTTGTTGGTAGCCTCAATAAATTAAGGTTAAGTTCTTCACCGAAGAAGCCACACAGGATTGAGCTTGCTTTTTTATTTAATTTGAAGTGTTTCCAATCAAAAAACATGTCTGCCACCCTTGTTCCCACAGGAACAAGCAAATCCAAGCGATCCATGGGGGAGTCTGTCTTACTTTTATCAGTGTAATAAAGGGATTTAGTGACTCTGGATTTTAATTAAATTACAGAGCATTTGTATTTGTACAGTCATTGCCCACCCTAAGCTTTATTTAAAGCTCTCCACGATAAGCATTTTCTGGCTTGTAGGACTAATAGAGAGGAGCTTTAATGATGCACTTTCGTGGTCCAGTGCAAAGAGCCTGGATTAAACTGTATTTTAAACTATTAGCATAATACAGTAAGACAAACTCCAGGGAACTGGAGTGTCAAATGCAATATTTGAAGGCAATACAAACTATCAAAGTTGGGATGAAAAATAACAGCCAAAAATTGAAAAAGGTATTAGGTTATCTCAATAACCGCTTTTTTAAAAGCTGGTGTTTTGAGGTATGTTGTCACGAGAACTGCTGCTAAGAAGGCTGACCAGTTTCTCAGCAACATTTCTACGAATTACAACTATGTTTCACGCTTTCTGGTCATCAAATATTTTGCAGAGTTAAACTGCCTCGCCACATAGACAATGCATTTTTTTTTTTTTGCAAGACTGTTCACACTGGCAGGCAGGCACACCCCCATGAAAGGAGACCACAGTTACCAAGTGACAACACAAACACATAATCTCTAAAGCTGGCTGAAGAACAGCACAGACCTGTGAGTATTCTTATATGACAAATAAAAAAATAGCAACATTTGTTTAAAGTCTTTATCAAAAATGTTCAAAATGTCTCGTGATGCTCCCAGTGAAAGATAGAATATATAATATGCTTAATTTAACAAAAAGAATGATAAGGAGGATATTTGAGTAGAAACTATCACACTAATATATTTAATACATATCTCTTTGTAGACAATAAGAATGTCTCATCATCAGTCTGACACACAGAGTCACACAAGGTAACCTTTCTCATTCACATATCCATATTCAGTGCATACATTCAGTATATTGCAGTCATTTACTTTTCACTTTCAATTTGTGTGGGTTGCTTTCAGTTTAAAATCCGATCTGCGCTTAAGAGGTGAATAAGATGTGCGCGACCGCTCGCTGATGGGATTGAATTAAGGTTGTGAACCTTTCGAACACTGCTGTGAATCAAACTGATAAAATTAATCCTTAATCCACAACAGCCTCAGACAGGTCCAACACAGCATGCACAGGGACATGAAGACAGAACCCAAGGGCATGAAAACCAATGTACAACATTTCAATCCATCTTCATTCTCTCTCTTAGTAGATCAACTCTTTGTAGAATTGCACTTTAAAATGACTTTTTTCTTCTTCAACATGACTTTGCAATATTTGCAACACATGTTTTTGCATCTTCTAAATACTAAAAACCCCAACAAAGAGCTTCTAAAACATTATAAGCTTGATATTTTTTTGTTTACTTCCTGATTAAGGCCAGATGTCTTGGAAGGTCGTTTGAGAAGTCAGGATAGGCCACTAGCTGTGCTGCTAGAACAAGCTCTCAGAATCAAAGAGGAGGTGACAGCTGGTCTGCAGTCCAGCCATGGCTCTGTCCAAATTGAGGCACTGTCCCGCAAGCTGTTGGAGAATCACATACTCACCATTACACGTATTGTTAAACAACTCAGCATGGGCATACAGGTATGCAAGGTGGTGGAAGTAAGTTGTGAAAAGTGCTGTTGCATGCATGTTTAGGTATTAAAGTATTGTGTAAGTCTTTTTCTTGTTTTTTGTGGAATATGCTGTACGTCTTTTAGGTGGGTGAAGTCAAGCATATGTGCTGATTGTCTCCTTTTCTGGCTGTTCTCTTCTCCTTGTATTGTTTGATGTGCAGCACACCCACGCCAACTCATGCCCACAAACTCCCAGCTGATTTGATTACACCTGATAGAATGGTGCAGTGCTCAAATAAAGCCTACTTGACTTCTCGCCATCATCAGCTCATGCACATTTTGTCTGTATAAGCATAAAGTGATCATGTGCACAGTATGTGGTTAACTAAATACTCTCAAGTTATGCGTTGAAATTCTAACAGCTATTCCCCTGACAGTCAAGCAGAAGAACTGCAAAAGAGTACACGGATCTTAGTCTCGCGGAACAAGTGTGAGGGTGTTTGGAGTCATCTTTCACTGAGCAGAACATCAAACCACTCTCTGAAAGCTGCCTTACAGAAGTAGGGCACCGGAATGAAACATTCAGCTTCATTAGTGTATACCAAATGGGCCATTAGCATGATTAGAGGCTATCATCGTTTGAAATATTACATGAATGCCAACAAACTAATTAATCCTGCAAATCAAGAAGCAATCAACTAAGTAAAGGACTGAATACTTTGCAAAATCAAATGTAAGCCACATCACACAGTCACACTGTTTGCTTTCATGATAATGCCAGAGGGTAATCCATTTGATTTAAGGTTATTTTACACATGCAGCCTATACAGCAATCAGTCATGCAAGTGCGCTGATGAAATTCTGCCAGTTTTAAGTGAGCTTTTGTAGCGAAGCACGTGTCGTTTGCATTTAATGTTTATCTTGATGGCATTGAATGCTGCATAATTAGTTCAAATCTGAAGCTTCCTGCTGGTACTTTCCAAACAAATCATGTACTTCCTCATCTGGTTTTTCACTTAATTTGCTGGGAAAACAGTCACATCTTTTTTTTAACAAATGTGAAACATGCTGTCTTTGTTCTGGGTAAAGGAATTAGAGAAAGAGATGGCCCAGCGGGACTCTGTCACCTCTGGAGTGGCACACGCTGTTCAAAACATGGACCAGAAAAACACAGCTGGCGTCGGAGACCTGAGAGGAAGAGTAGCCAGGTAGGCGCTGTGTGAGTCCTGAGTCAGACATTGCTTTCAAATGCTGAGATAAAAACTGAACAGCAAGTGAAGGAAACAAGAAGGCATTATTTTGATTGACTGGAGTGATCTGACGTTCCTCGCTGATACCCTGCGTGTTTAGCCTTCATTCTGTCTAGCAACTCTTCACCATTGCACAACCTCAAACCAGTCCTGGCATACACACAGACATGCACAGATGCAATTATTTTGTTCCCACCTGGGTGAGGTTCCCAGGTTTAAATGCACTTTAGATGCTGATTAGCACTTGCTCATTATTCTGTGATTCTGTGCACATCACACTTACTGCACTGGATTGCTGAAAAGTGTCTGTCATCTCACATACATTGTGATTGGCCTTTTGATGTGTAGTTGCCTAGCCTAGACCTAATTATTTCTAACACTTCTGGCATCCACTGATCAGTGCATTTCATGTGTAAAGAGATAGAAGACAAAGATATGTCATTTACAAAGCAGGCATATCAGTGAGATTTCAGGGGGTGGAAATGGGGCTGATGCAGGGTCCAATAAAGAGAGAAGAAGAAAAACAAGTGGTCAGTGTGATAGCCTCTTTCATGTTGTTCATAATTAATCAAGTAAGCTAAGGGCCAGTGGTTTTTGTGTTGGTTGGCACTGGTCAGTGAAGCCATTAAGAGAAGCACTGGACTGGTCTCCAGGGAAAAACTCAAATTTCAGACCAATCGTTTATCACAAATATTTTAAAGACACACACTCACACAGGCAGGCCCAATAAAGCCGTAAGAGAAAGCCTTAACAGGCTGACATCTTGAACCAAGCAATGAAAGGAAGGAAGCTGTACTGCCATGCTGATTAAAAGAGTTGCTGCAGTTGATACTTATCGCTTCAACTGAATTCAAAGTTTGCTAAAAGCAACATTTTCCAAGTCAGAGGCTGTAAGTTGTGTTTTTGCAACGTCCTAATTGCTTTTGGTGATAAAGAGATTTCTCACTTAACCCTCTCAGGTTCAAATTAAGTTTTCTGAGTAAAAAAAACAAATAAAATATGTATGTGGGGTAAACAGGTTGTTAGTTTTTAACTGTTGCAAATCGGCAACGTCTGCCTTGAGAGGGTTAATTTATTCTCATAGTTTTTTGGGTGGGTGGGAGCGTCTTTGTACCAGTGAGTCATTAGTAGATGCAAACAAGTGACCACTGAAATCTGTTCAGAGTAACCATCCTGACTGCTAAGGTTTTACCAGAGCCTCTTCTTCTTATTTATTGCATGATCTTGCTTTGCAAATTGATAACAGCAGTGTAACATTTTTTCATTCTAATTTTGTGATTCTATTATACAACTTTTTTTTTTCTAGTCTTTTGCTCATCCCTCTGTCTTCACACCTTCCCCAAACTCCCTTCAATCCCATTTTTCTCATTCAGTGGTCTCTCACCAGCTCTCTGTTCTTCCCCACCTATTATCGCAGGTGTGATTCCAGCATTGCCAAGCTGAGCGCTGACGTGAGCTTCAGAGAGCAGCAGGTGATCAGACTGCAGAGGGAGGTTCGAGAGCTCAGCGAAGCTGTGAATGGACAGCTCAAAGAGCTGGAGGACAAGGTGGGGAAAAAACGTATGCATGCTGACAAGGGTTTAGCAGAAAAGGAGTTACGAGAGCAGTTGAGCAAAACTTTGCACTGTGTGCAAATCAGCTACTACACCAGTGCCCCAATGAGAGTTTTCACAAGTCATAAGTTAATATTGTAACACGTATTTGCCATATTTAGGTTCTTTTTTTTTAATCTCTTTGACATTGATGCCATCAAAAGCATTATTCTCCAGTATGATAGCATACTGGCATGAACTGGCATTCATGATCATTACCCCTTGCATCTCCTCTATCTAAACACACGCTCAACACAATATTCATTCATTCATTCATTTGAATTCTCTATTCCCAAACTAAAGGATAATGTACTGTTTTGTTATTGTCATTATTATTTTTTTACATTTGTAGAGAGAGGTTGCGTTTATTTGAAAGCTTGATGCATTGGAAGGATCATAACCTGGTAATATGAACAGTATTTATCCGCACTGTACACTTTATTAGGTACACCTTGCTAGTACTAGGTTGGGCCTCCTTTTGACTTCAGAGGTGCCTGAATTTTTTGTGGCATAGATTAAGCAAGGTGCAAGAAAACCTCCTTGGAGAATTTGGTTCATATTGACATGATAGTATTTCACGATTGCTACAGATATGTCAGCTGCGCATCCATGCTTTGAATCTCTTATTCTGCCACATACAAAAGGTGCTCTCCTGACTGTGGAGGCCAATATTCGCATAGGCTGTGGTGTCCAAACAATACTCATCTGGTACTAAGAGGCCCAAAGCAAACAAGAAAATACTCATCATCACACCATCATCACCAGCAGCCTGAACTGCTGATACAAGGCGGGACAGATCCATCCTTTCATCCTGTTTGCGCCAAATGATGACCCTAACTTTTGAATACAGCAATTGCAGGTTCATCAGACCAGGCAACATCTTCAGTTGTGCAGTTTTAGTGAGTCCAGGCAAATTGTAACTGGAGAGGTACATTTTGTGGTCTTCTGCTGCTGTAGCCCATCTGCTTCAATTTTTCATGTCCTATGTTCAGAGATGAACTTCTGGATATCTTGGATATAGAAAGTGGTTATTTGACTTCAGGTTGCTTTCTCAGCAGCCTGAAGCTTTTAGACCATTCTCCTCTGACGCTTAGCATCAACAAGCCATTTTCACCCTAAGAACTTCCACTCACTGGATATTTTCTCCTTTTCAGGTCATCTTAACCCTAACCCTAGAGAAGGTTGTGCAGGAAAATCCCAGTAGATCAGCAGTTTCTTAAACGACCAGGCCAACCTGGCACTAGCAATCATATCATGTTCACAGTCGCTTAAATAACCTTTCATCCCAAATATTTAGTTTCAGCTCGTCATCTTGACCACATCCACATACTTAAATCCACTAAGTTAACAACCAGTTAAACAGGTGTACCTAACAAAGTGGCCCAGTGAGTATATTTTGCTGTTTATCCAAGAGAGGATGGCTAGCTGAGCTGTGATGGGATGACATTTGGAGCTTACTGCTGCTGAGTGAGTTTGACCTTATCAAACAAACTCAGAGGCTCAGTCATAACCAGAGTTTGAAAGAAAGAAATGAGATGGGAAATAAATTCTAATGGGATGTCAAGGTCGTCATAAAAAAGCTTTCACCCCACCCCCACCTACACCTCCCGCCCAAACCCTACCTTTTTTTTTTTTTGGACAAGGTCAGCATTATAGAAAATATGAAAACCCTGGATTACGATAAGTATGTCACATATTATAATGCTTTTTACTTGACCTAAAGCAACCAAAACTGCCTTCAACACTCTCGCTGATTCAGCCAGCCTTCAGTTGTGTTGGTAGTATGGGGTGGTAAATCACTGTGATGACAGCACATTAGCTGTGGGCCAGTGGTCAAGCGCCTACCATAAAAATAATTGAAAACGCATACAAAGTGGGTCACCGGTATAACTCTCAGTCATGAGTGGCCACAGGAGTGGTGCATAGCACAGTCTGCTCAGCAAAGCAGAAAACACAAAAGGGTAAAGGTCAGAAACAAAGCTGACGATTATGTTTGTGTGTTTTCTTGTCACCAGATTCATGTTGAGCTTAGAAGACTGGAGGCCTCACTGACAAAGTCTTCTAAGGACCTAAAAAACTCGATGTCTGATCTGCGTAGACAAGTTAAGCTATTAGAAGACAAGTAAGACTGTTAATCATGCAACAAACCTAATGTTGTGGTACTAAGGATTCCTGGAGACACCCAACACTGCACCAGGTCATTCCATGAATTTAGCTGCTGATCATGTATTTTCTGGCAGCTACTGTGAAAAGTTGACAACTTTCTTAGTTGATTTGCTGTTTAATAGTGTTCCTCAAAACACCAACATAAATTCTTACCTACAACCATTCCCAACTATAGTTTCAGCTGCTCCAGGGCTACACATTCCCAAGCCACATTCACCCTGAAATATTAATGCAGGAGGCACAATAATGGTGAAAGCTTGTTGTCCGTTTACTATTCCATCTGAGAAATAATGTCAGCTGGAAGCAATATATAAACATTTTAGAAGCAGAGAGACGTGAATGATAGATATGTTCTATTTAATACTGTTGTACCTGCAATGGAAAGCAGCCCACTGATCATATTAGAGCCATAAGAACAGATAAAAATAGGCGATTTTTGTGTTTCTGAAATGCGTCACAATAATAATGTTGAAAACAAGCACCAAAAAAAGAGAGGCTTCCTTTATTTTATTTGGATTATAGATTTAATATATTATATATCCATCCACCCACCTAGGCTGTGCTTGACCATTGATGGATAGAGCTGGAAAAGATGAAACATACCGAGTGATGTTGTCTACACGCTACTCAACCTAATTTGTTTTTTTGTTTTTAAGTGGCCAGGTCATTTTTTGAAAGTAGGCACTGCTGATGTCAGAAAGATTTTTTATTTTTTTTATTAATGTTCAGTCTACAAAGACAGTTTATTGGATTTTGAATCCTGGGTGTCATTGGTTCTTTTTGTTCTGACTGTCTCATGTATGACTACACTGAGCCACACTTGCTGGGAGATTTTCTTAGATGCAGTTTAGTCATTAAAGGCCTCATTAGTCTCAAAAAGGTAGTCAGTCAGGATGACCTTTGTTTTTTAAGTGATGAGATCCAGTGTCCGCTGGAGGTGGCGATGCAGGGACAGTTGGGCACTAGAGACCATGTCTGCAGATATAACAGAAAAAACATTTGAAATGAAATAAATATGCCAGACAAGGCCACAAGGACTTCAAATTAAAGGGCATCACAGACTGCCCCTTTACATTTACAAGCTGACTTTCAAATATGTGCAGACAAGTGCATTCTGAAAACTTATCTAACAAGAGCCAAGCCAACTGTCATGTTGTCTAGTGTCAGCGTGAACTGCATTAGGCAGCTGGAATGATAACGGAGTGCAGTATTGTGACACCTGTACAGAAAAAATGATTTGCAGCAGTGACACACAGGCGAGTGTCTACTGATTGTCTCAAGGACACTTTAGACAAGAGGAATAAGACTAAAGAAGGTCTCGAGGTACTTTTTGAGTCCGATAGTTTTACACAGTCCACACAATATTTCATTCAGTTTGGTTGCAGCTTCCATCAGAAACATTTCAGTACTGTTCATCAAATGAGAACCACATGCAGCTTTCAATGACCACCTCCCCAGATATTACAAAGAGAGAAATATTCATATGGTCCAAATACAAATACAGCATTCAGAGCTACAGAGCACAAAATTTCCCACCACTGTTTTTCACACTGCTGTTTTGGTATTTCTCAGTGGTGAGCTTGACGTGACATTAAGCAAAACAAGAAGCACTGTTGCTGATGAAATCTCACGTCTGATTACCAGACTGTGAAATTATGAACACTGACTTTTTAACAGCTAAACCTAAAGCATGTTCCTTTTATAGTAAACTTACGGGTTACAAATTATTAATTTAGTACTTTCATTCTCAATCACACAATCACACATTTTTACTTGAAAGCTATTTAGTAGAAGTGGAAGTGCCAATAAAGCATTGGTTTTCTAAATAGACACAAACTTTATTTCCTGTAGGGCTAAACTAGCAGAAAAGAACTGATATGTCCTTGAAAGTTGCAAGACTGTGTAAACTTTTAGATCCTAAGACATTTATGAAATGAAAAATCTCTACCTAAATGTAAAGAAGTAAAGCTATTACAGTTCACTTTGTATTCCTTGTGTCTTTGCAGAATGGCAGGAGAGCTTGACGAGGGCAAGGAGCAAACAGCAAAATTGAGGACCTGGACAGAACAACAGCTCAAGAACTCTCTCCAGTCACATGCCGAGGACAACCAGGAGCTGGTTTCACTATTACAAGACAAAATGGTACAATATACATAATGGTTTAAAAATGTTTGACATGTACACTCACTGAAAACTTCATTAAGTACACATGTTCAATTCTACATATTTAGGTATATTGACATGGTCAAGATGACCTGCATGAGAATGGGGAAGAAAGGTGATTCAGCTGACTTTGAACGTGGCGCGGTTGTCAGTGAACAGGAAATTGAGGCTACACTTTGCACAACTCACTAAAAGCAGACAATAGGAGATGGAAAAAATGTTGTATGGTCTGGTGAGTCTCTCAAAGGGGCCAAAAGTGTGTCACACCATTGCACCACCACCACCCTGAACCACTGATACGAGACAGGATGGATATATGATTCGTGTTGTATACACCAAATTCTTCCCCATAAATCATGGATCCATCCTGTCTCGTATCAGTGGTTCAGGGTGGTGCTGGTGGTGCAATGGTGTGGCACACTTTTGGTAAACAGACATTCTGTACTTAAGTAGAAGTACAGACACCAGTGCTGAAAAATACTCCAGTAAAAGTTGAAGTTGAAGTAAGTTGAATTTTTCTAAACAAAGGTACTCAGCTTGAATCAGGTAAGTAGAACATGAGCAGAGAAAAAAGGGAAAATAAAAAATAGCTCTATTTTCTGTTGCCTAGATTGTAGAGGGTGACTTTGCCTCTAAACAGGAAAATTAGTAAGCAAGAGGTTAAAGGTAGGTTCAGTGTGTGGGAAAAGAATCACAACTCACCTATTGAGAGCTCCAGTAGTCTATGATCCGCTGAAATGCTGCTCTTTGTGGATGGACACAACTGAATTCAACCAGATGTCAGGACGTGTTTCATGAGTTGTCCTGGCTGATTTCCATCCACTGCAGTGACAGTACACTGTTTACTCTATTTAAGTACAGTAACAAAGTATTTGTGCTTTGTTACTTAATTACTACCCACCTCTGCTATGATTTATTTATTAATTTTAGATGTTGTGGACTATAGCATGACAATTATATAACTACGCTCCGCCAAGTTTAAAAACTGAATTTTCATGTGTATGCTGTGCTTAGTTAGGGGCGGAGTCTAGATTGGCTGACCGCCTGCTTGCCCTGGAGGCACGTGTGGAGAAGTTTGACATCCAGCAGAACCAGGCTGAGCGCAGTCGGCATGATCAGCTGAAACGCTCAGAAGACAAACTTAGCAGAAGAATAACCTTAGTGGAGAACAACCTTCATCAGGAGCTGCAGCTGCTCAAACAGCAGTACCACAAAGGTGGGTGATCACTGCTGGTAACTTGCTGTCATCAGAGAGCAAACACACATGTACTGCATGTTCTTCACCAAACACGTCAAGGAAAATAATGGACATGCGAGAGCAATTCACAAGAGTCTGAAAAATAGAAAGAAAGGAAAGGAGAAAAATACTTATAATAAGTAATCGTAAAATGGATATAAGCGATTAACCCCACCAGGCAGCCAACATTTATTTTTACCACAAATGAGATGTTTATTGTTTCCTTTAATTACAGTAGTCACTGACTTGGTGTTGATATGTTAAACGAGAGTTCAGCTCGGATGCTTTCCAGCTCATCATGTGGTCTAATAATTGGCTGTACAACAGTAGTATAAAGGATCTTATCCTGCACATATGTAGTTACAACACAGCTAGTATGCTGCGAGCCAATCCACAGGAATAGGCAGTCAACTAGCCTGCCAAATACTCTAGCTCGTCTCCCTATCATGCTGCTGTTGACATCCATCCTCATCTCATTTCCCAGGATGCCTGACACTAGATCTCACATCTGCCTCCCTTCCTGACAGTCTCTCTCACTCCGCAGCTCTTATTAAAGAGCAGACATATAGAAAAGTGCCCAAACTTCCCTTGGTAAATAAGACCATGGGTAAACTGATCTATGAATCACTACTCAGCCACTGCTAACAGCACTCCAGAGCCATTCATCCACTGTGCTATTTTAAGTGTGGGATGAAAAGAAAGAAGGAGATGGTATGAGAGAATAAATGCATAATTGATGAGAGTTGTAAATATCCGTGGCAAGAAAGACATTGAGTTATGGAGCTGGAAAGAGAAGATACTTAATATCTCAAAGGGAGCCTTTCAACCCCACAGTCTGTTACTTCCTAGAATACATTCTGTAATAAAAATGCATCAGCTCTATGTACTATTACATAATTAACTAGGTATTAAAAATATAAGTAATGATTGGGAGCAATTAAGCATAGAAT
>NW_005187407.1:8104133-8169562 GCF_000239375.1 Pundamilia nyererei
GGGGGGAGAGACCACAGGGACAAGAGACAGAGCAAGATGAAGGATGTCAATAAATCAAAAGTAAAACACAAATATGACAGGTTGAATGCAGTACGCTTTCAAAATTAGAACTAGGATGGTTTTTAAAGACTTAATGTTATGAGCCCACAGGAGGAAAGTCCTTCCAGTACCATCATAGCACATCCCTCATCCAGCAACAATGACCTGAATTATTTTCACCTCAGATGCTTTATGTTCAGTGATGATTTATGCACCCTGCCTCTGTTTGAATAGGGTTCCAGTCTGTGCATGATGCAATTGAATCACTGAGTCAGATATGTGACATCAAATCTCGCCTTGACAAGGAGAAGCTTGAGAAGGATATCAGCCACATCCGCAGCAAGGTGCTCAAGTACTAGGGACATACGCTGAAGAGGAACTTGTTTTTTCTTGTCACACCTATCCTGAAGCAAAAGCTTGGATCAAAGGCTTGGAAGTAAAACCCTCTGGGTGTTACTACATTCATCTTTAAAAATAAAAAAACAATGCTGTTTTAACTGTATTAATCTACCTGCTCTTTAAAAACAAGGTAAATGATCCAGTAAGTACTGTATATTAGCAAATCACAAAGAGCTGCTATTCACAGTAAGATACCTACCTTTTCACAACTCACTACATTTTTAACTTTGCAATGTTTTGACTGTAAAACCTTTAAATACCATTGTACTTAAATGATATCACACTGATAAACTTGTGTTTTGAATATTATTTTAGTATTATGTAATAAATGATGTATTTTTTAAATATATAAATACCTGTATGTTTCTGTAAACAGATGTCAGTCACTTTCATCTTACAGACCTCCTCAACTGCAGGAGTACTTTCGTTTATCGTATAATTTTTCTTAGATTTTTGATCTCGTGATGGTGTTGGGGGGCATATACAAAATACTGCCGAAACCCGGGATCGAACCAGGGACCTTTAGATCTTCAGTCTAACGCTCTCCCAACTGAGCTATTTCGGCCACACACATCTTGAGAAGGAGGTGGACGCAGGGGCATTGGTGGGCCACGTGATACGTTTGGCTAGTCGTGATGTTGTTCACTTCATTGTGCTCTTACGTTACCCTGCAACACTCCTTTATTAATCTATAATGGTGTGACCTAACAGATATTAAAATAATGTTAAAAGCAACCATGATGAGACAGTAACTTATCGATTTTTGTTATTCGGCTCGGCCCATAATCAGGAGTTCATATGAATTGATTATGTTGCGTCGGTAATCAGTCAGTGAAGGCCTCAATCTTTCAGCAGTCTGAAACCTGAAGGATAACAAAAGAAACAAAAAGTTCGTGGCCCGTACGGGGATCGAACCCGCGACCTTGGCGTTATTAGCACCACGCTCTAACCAACTGAGCTAACCGGCCTAGCCCTGACGGTAAAAAACACATACCATTGAGTGACGTAATCAAACACCGTAAACGAAACCTACTGATCTGAAAGTTAAAGGACACAAACAGACAAAACTTCTCCGTATTTACGGTAAGGTTCACGTTTTTAACGTTAATCAGCCTTGAGCTACATTGATAAAGTAGTTATGAGACAGCCTTTTTCTACATGGGGGTACATAATTATGCTGTAGAAGAAAGCTACGCTCACACGGGAGATTTAGTCTAAGAATATGAGGAAGGAATGAAGTACACTGGGAAGAGCAAGCTATGGTACGAAAAGCTATAAAAGAAATACAGCAAGATAGTCTTTAAATATACACAAAAAGAAACAAAGGATGAAGAGGACACATTAAAAGTGAGAAATAATTGCACAGGTGTACAGTATGTGAATGTGAACGTGAACATGAAAAATGAGAAACATTCAGGAAATAGTAGTTCTGAAAGTGTTTTATGTTCATGCTGTCATCTTTAGTTATTAGTAGTTAGTTAGCAGTGAGTTACTAGTAGTGAGCGTAGTTATTAGTAGTGAAAATGATTTTTCCTTCTTCTTCTTGCTCATCAAAATATACAAATTATTGCATTCTTGTGTTTCACAGCTGCAAATCTTCATCATCCTCTGCAGGCCATTCTCATATCAGGATGTCTGTGCAATTCAATGGCTGGGAGGTGGTAGACGATGGTGCCTCTTATACTGGTGTGTTGCTAGAGCCGTCGCAGAGACCTCAGAACCGGGGAGTCTACACTATGTACCATGGGACCAGCGTTGCCAGCGCACGTCTCATTATTGCCAATGGCTTTCAGCAGTCGCAGCGGGGCATGTTAGGAAAGGGTGTGTATGTCAGCCGTGATAAGAAAAAGGCACAATGTTATCCATTGAACAGCAGCTCTTCAAACCGTGTGGTCTTCGAGCTGCGCGTGCGCGTTGGCCGCGTCAAACGTATTGACAAGGACAACCATCCTATGCAGTTCACATGGCACACACATGGCTACGACACTGCCTGGGTGCCCCCCAAATGTGGCATGATGGCTGTGAAAAGCGGCAAGGAGGAAGATTGTGTGTTTGATCCCAAAAGAGTGACTGTGGTGGGCATTGCAGATGCACCAGATACCATAAGGACAGAGCTTCAGGAGCTTCTTGCAAAAACATCCAAAAAGTCTGGAAGAGGAGATGGTGATTCTGCTGATGTGTGTCCCCTTTGCAAGAGAAAGACACAGCAGGGCGCCCAACATATCAAGCAACAGTGCTGGAAGTGTGGGCAGAACCTCTGCATTCTTATGTCCAAGCACTTCTGTCCAGGAAGACCATGACAGTCCAGTAAGGTAGAAAAAACTGGATAGGCGATGTCCATGTGCCTGTTTATCAACCAATGTGTCATAGCAGGGCCAACAGCAGACAAGCTGACACAGCTGGTGCAATATTTTCCAATAGTTAATGCTGGATGTATCTTGTTTACTTTATTAAAACGTTAATTTCGTATCCCGACTGTATCACTCTTCGATTATTAGATTTTTATTCATGATATTGTTATATCGAAACAAGAAAGGTGATCTGCTGTATTTACCAAAATAAAAGAAGAATTACAATAAATATCATTGTTGTCATATCAAAGTCCATAAACTGATGACTTCTAAGAATAAGAACTAGAACAGACATATTGGCTCTCTTCCACAGCATGTCTTTTATCCTGCCTTCCTTCTCTCACCCCAAAAGTTTGCAGCAGATGGCCGCCCTCCCTGAGCGTGGTTCTGCCAGAGGTTTCTTCCTATTAAAAGGGAGTTTTTCCTTCCCACTGTGGCTAAAGTGTTTGCTTACATGGGGTCGTGTGGTTGTTGGGTTTTTCTCTGTATGTATTATTGTAGAGTTTTCAACTTACAATATAAAGCGACTTGAGGTGACTGTTGTTGTGATTTGGTGCTGTACAAATAAAATAGAATTGAATTGAATATTTTAAGTTTAAGTAATTTCCCATTTGTGTGTCACTAAGAGATAGTCTTGGAAGCTGTGGCCGATAGGCAAAGCTGAAGACGTGGGGGAAAATCGTCATTTCAAGATAATAATAAAAAACTGTTTTTCAAAGGTAAATGTCCTAACAAATGGTACAGAGCAATGAGAGTCATACAAAGTAAGAAGGAAGGAAAGGAGAAACTGCTGTACTATAGGATACTACAAGTGAAATCAACACAATATAAAAAGGTGACCTGGGTGTTTTTCTCAGATTTGCTAATCATATGTCCATACAAGCCTCTCTGCTCATTAATCCTCTGTTAACCGAACCTCAAATTTTCTGTAAGCTAGTGTGATTAAACATAAACTACTTTAGCAATGTACATGATGCAAACACAAAAAATATGGTGCTTTTAGTGGTGAATGTTCCAAAGCCATAATGTATTTGGTCAGCAAAGTGACATAAAATACTGGTTCTCCCAGTATAGTCAAGCCAACATCCATGTAACTCATATAGTTGACATAAAATATAGTACAGTAGCATAGATACAGTGCTTTATAAAGAGACCAAATTGTTTCATTTCAGAATTGTATCTAAGCAACGTGCATTATCACTGAGACATTTGAGGGGAAACTCAAAAAATGTCACGTGACTAAGGTTGACCTTCAGTGGCTGTGACGGACAATTGATTATGGATAGAATTGCGGGATTGTGTAGTTTTGAGCTGGGCTCCAGATCATTGTGCTGTTTTGGGAGGAAATTTACTCCAGAGTCAAGCAGCATCCATAGCAAATTGAGTGGCTTTTCAAAATGGAGCGATACATTTCCTTGTTTTTACAATCACATAAGCACCACCAAACCATCACGCTGATTAAAGATGGTCCCAGATATTTGTCTTTTTTCATAAGACAGAATCAATTTCATCAGTCTGAAATTAAATGTGGTCTAGTTGGAAATAACATGCAATCTGTTTCTGATAATAAAGTGTTGCCGTCTAAAGACAGAAATTCACATTTAACTATTACATTTGCACTCGGCAAGCTTCCTGCTCTACAAGAATATAACCAGTAACATGTTTGGAAATCTGGCTGCATTTATAAATTAGACAGCAATTATTGGCAAAC
This sequence comes from Pundamilia nyererei, assembly GCF_000239375.1. Lineage (NCBI taxonomy): Eukaryota > Metazoa > Chordata > Actinopteri > Cichliformes > Cichlidae > Pundamilia > Pundamilia nyererei. Next base: position 8,108,634 of record NW_005187407.1, read on the forward strand.
CTTTGACAATCTGTGATTGCAGCCAACCCAAGTCAGACTGTGACTGTTTGCAGAACGGTTGCCTACTATTTGGCGGCCTGTGAAATTGCCTTGAGATAAAAAGTAATCATGTGTGCAACACAACAACAGCATTGTGACTGTGCTATTAGTTTGCTCTGAATTATCAGATACTTTGTTGAGCTAAGTGTGTGCACTGTTGGGTGGTTTTTCAGGTGAGCTGATTTAATGAAACTGTACTTGGTTAAAATTATATCAGGATGGTGGTGCATGAGATGAGCCCTCTTGGTGTCCCTGTATTGATATAATATTGCAGTAGTATGCTGTACTGTTTCATTCACTCTCCTTAATACGGTCACATTTTTAGTGCTGACATTAATTCAGGCTGGTGTTTTGCAGATACTGTTTAATGAAGCTGTCAGACTCCTGGGCTCTGTGGCATATGTTTCTTAATGTAGTGATAATGATGTACCTGTCTTTTTGCTCATTTACGTAATAACGCCACCCACTTCACTTTGTATTCTAGCTAGATCCAGTTTATGCTGCTCCGGGAGTAGTGCTGCAATATTTGGATACCAAGTAAGCACTGGGGCCGATACTAAACCTATAACGGTATCTTATCCTATCGATCCAATCACACTAGTATCAGTCCAAAACCAATACCAGTGTTGGTATCAATATTGTCGTTTTTTCCCCCAAACTTGGCAACAAAAAAGTGGCTCTACAAAGACTCAGTATGCAAAAGTAATTAGTACTCGAGCCTAACTGTTTAACTGATAACATAGCTTAAAAAAACACATCATTGTTAAAAGCACTTTGAACAATTACGAGTACAATACACGTGAAAAAGTTCATGGCCCGTACGGGGATCGAACCCGCGACCTTGGCGTTATTAGCACCACGCTCTAACCAACTGAGCTAACCGGCCAGTGTAGGGCATGACTTTGAGACCCTACATGGCAGAACATCTGATAGGAAACTGAAAGTTAAAGGGAGGAGATTCCCATTATAAACCTGAACAGAAAGTGGAAGTGAAAGAGAACAGACGGCTCTTCACAAAAGGCTTTAACTTTTAACTTCGTGAACTTCAATCAGCCTAAACGACACAAGGTACAGATATTTCGTTGTATTTATCGCGAGTAATCGGTACTCAGTTTTTATGACAAACCTTAGAGTCCTACTGTGTTGGATAAAAACCGGCTAACGCTAATTTAGCCAAATATTGTTTGATTTCTGCATATAATGTTAGTTCTTTTCTGGGCATCTAAATACTCAGTACTACCAAATTCGCTATATTATACAGTAAGGTTTACAATATTAGGATACATTATGTAACTTTAACTGTAGATTTGACTTTAAGCAGCTGTCTTAAAGTCAAGGTTTGGGGGTTTTCAGCTATTTTTTCTCAATATAGACTACTTTTTGACATAAACAAGGTACTTCTCTTGTCACGTAGACTTATATATTGAAATCTGTACAGCTAACAATGCAGTTGCCGTTGTCACAATTAACATTTGACCCAATCTGATTCACTGAGGTCAAAGTCCTGAGCTATGTGCAATAAACTGTATGCCCCGAACCTCTCCTGAATTTGTTATAAGTTACTGGCATTAATGTTCATGCCTTACATGGTTTCTGGTCTTTGCAGGGCTTAAACAGCAGCCATTTGTGAAGCAGGATGTCGCTACAGTTCTTTGGATGGGAGGTTACCTATGATGATGAGTCTCCCAGTGTGGAGCTGACAGCCTCCCAGGCACCGAAAGATAAGGGTGTCTACACCATGTACCATGGTACCAGCATTGCCAATGCACGTCTCATCCTTGCCAGTGGCTTTCAGCAGTCGCAGGGGGGCATGCTAGGAAAGGGTGTGTACGTCAGCCGTGATAAGAAAAAGGCAGAACGTTATCCATTGAACAACAGCCCTGCAGACCGTGTGGTCCTCAAGTTACACGTGCGTGTTGGCCGTGTCAAACGCATTGACAAGGACAACCATCCTATGCAGTACACTTGGAGCACGCAGGGATATGACACTGCTTGGGTACCCCCTAACTGTGGGATGAAAGCTGTGCCCAGCGGCCTGGAAGAGGACTGTGTGTTCGACCCCAAAAGAGTGACAGTCGTGGGCATTGCAAAGGCTCCACACAATGTGCAGACAGAACTTCAGCAGCTGGTGACTAAGAACATCAGCCATTCCAGCACAGTCCCGGGTGGAGTAGTGCATGGTGCTACTGCTTTGGACGTGTGTTCACTATGCAAACGCAGGCAGCAGCAGTCGCCACACATCACGACACCATGCTGGGGCTGTGGGCAAAACATCTGTATTCTTATGAGCAAACATGTATGTCCAGTTAGCGTTTGAGAGTGAGTGACACGGATGGATTCACATATATGATCCGGCAGAGTGTCAGAAAAAAGCTCAAAAATGCATATGACTCAAAGTTTCTTCTGTTTCTTCAACTTTAGGGATGTTTGAATATTGTTTACAAAGTTTTATGTGAATTTTAAAAGTCACTGCTCATTCTAATTTACACTGCTGTCTTTTATAGTTTACATGTAATCAAGATGAGACAATCGTTAGATATTGAGAAAATGTCTTTATTTAGCCTTGAATGTGGATGCGGTACCTGCATTTTAAGCACATTTTGAAATATGTGACAATCATAATTTCAACTTACTGAGGTAATTAGATCATGTAAAGCCATTAAAGCCATTATTTAAAGACCCACTGATAGTGGTGGTTTTTGTCTGGTGATAAACCTGCTAAGCAATGTGATTTCATAAAGCATAAGGAGATGGATGCAAAGTTCAGGATGAAGAGTTGAGGACTGAATGAAACTCCAGTAATCTTTCATCTCCGTTCATTTTGGCATCTTGCAATAGGACCTGCAAAAAGAAATGGTGGTAAACGATTACAAAGGCAAGGACCAAGAATAATCACTTTTAGTTTAACTATGTGTATGCTGTCACCATTTCCACAAACGTTTCTCCCAAACAAATGTTCCTAAGTGGTGTCTGCAGGAATGAGGTAGCTGCATGTTCACCTTCATGAGTTCCTCGTCGTTTTTGGCATGCAGGTGTCTCAGGAGATACCAACTGGCCACCTGCACCACTGTCGCTGGTATATCTTGAATGTAAACCAGCCTCTCTAGCAAGCGTCTTGTTTCCCTATAGAAGACACAGCAGACATGAACAAACATATAACATGATTGCTATCCATTAGGCAGCCTGTTCCCATGTAAATGTTTCTCTTCCTTTTTTGGATGCTTCCTTTACGGGTCACCAAAGAGGATCATCTGCCTCTATCTTACCATATCCCCAGCATCCTCCTTTGTTACACCAACCCTCTGCATGTCCTTCTTCACTACATTCATAAACTTTCTCTATTGTCTTCCCCTTTTCCTCCTACATGGCAGTTCATTATCCACACTAATGTATCCACAATCTCTACTCAGCCCATGTCCAAAGTATCTCAGCCTTGCCTCTCCAACTTTGTCTCCAAAACACTCGACCTGAGCTATTCCTCTGATGTCCAACTGCAGCTTGGACTCCTGTCTTTTTGTTGGGGCCCTTGTCTGTACGTCATAGCAGGTCTAACTACTATCTGCTATCCTGTCACAAATCACCCAGATACTTGTCTCCACCTGCTCCACCTCAGTCTGGCCTGATACTGTAACTGTTATCTCTCTTCCATCAGTATTGACTAATATGAAATGAAATGAAAAGAGCTCCTGATACTGTGATTATGCTTGGCACAGAAGTTTCTGCAGCATTTCTTAAGGAATTTAGCCAGGTCATGGTTGGCATATCTGCTCAGCTCAGCATTCTCATGAATGTACTCTAATTAACCGTACTGGCAGTCCTCTGAGGGTGACAGAATGCTATAATACTACCAGGACATAAAATGTTGCTTTGCAGTTCCAAAAGTACCAATATATTGAAAAGACAGATGGAAGCATGGATTTGAAGTTTTAAGAATCTTATGTTTCATTTAATCACTTAAGCCGTTAAATTAAACATCTACAGGGATAAAATCATTTGCATGGCTATGTGGGCTGACCAACAGCACTGCAACCTGCACCTCTATGTACGTAAATAAACTTAGCATAAGGAGCTGCACCGACCTAGCAGCCATCTTTGTCACAAACTGGAGCAGAGCCTGGAAAAGAAGGGCCACAGGGGATGAGTCCAGCTTCAAGACCTCAGTAGTAGCTTCCAGCACCAAGTCCTTCCAGTCATTTCCTGGGACACCCACCTTAGAAGTCAGATCACACATGGTTCAGAGAAAACTAGGAAAGAGAAATCTGCACAAAATAAATACATCTAGTAAAGGTGTAATACGTCAAGCTACATTAATTCCAAACAACATGTGTAACACATGCACTAACTTTGGATACAAGCAAAAAGCTCTATTTAGCAATAGCGTCTTGTCAGCCACTTAGCCTTGGCTGCTCATCCTATGATTCATCAATCTTTTATCTCCTCTACTTTGAATCTGTCCTTACTTGACAGGGGTGTAAAAAAAGAGCCGACTCTGGCTTTTTGTGTGTATTCATTGAATTTTGTAATTTTTATGAAACACAACTGAGTCCTTATTGCTAAAATGCTACCTCTGGAACAAATAAATACATTATTCCCTAAATAATGCAATATAACATTTGTTGTTTGTATTGCTACAGTACAATCCTGCTTTAATAGCTGTAATTTCACACCTTAAAATTGTAGATCCTGATTTGAATCCCAAACATATACTTACCATACAAGGCCCGAGAGCTAACAGGGCTAGTCGGAGGAGGCTGGCTACCTGACAGCTGTGCATGCCAAGCTGCGAGGCCAGCTGGAGACACTGTCTGTAAGCCATGACCGCCTGAACCAGTAGGCCCTGGCTGCGATACACCTCAGCCAGCCACTGAGCAGAGGGAAGCAGAAGAACAGAGGAGTCACAAAATGAATGAAGATGATTTGGATCAGAGACAAGAATTCACTGAGTGACAGGTGGGGGAGAAAATATGAGAGGATAAGCATAATTACTGTTTTAAGATGCCATTATCTTCATCTAATCAAAAGATAACATGGCTAGAAGAATACTTATAACTACATAATATTGACATTTTCATTAGAATATTAATAAGGAAGCTCAAATGCTATATTTTTCATTCTCCACATATATACTGTCACACGGTAGCACCAACTGCCAATATGTTCAAGGCTTTTGCTGCGACCCTGTTACTGGTAGCAACTACTTGATGTTAAGTTCAGCAATTTGAGGTTTTCAAGTGAGGTAAAGAATGTTCAGAGTCTCAGTGAAAGCAAGAGAAAATGGCAGTAGAGGAGAAAAATAACATAATTTTAGCATGAGAGCAAAACCTTTTTTTCCAATATGCTGTCTTATCTTTTGAAATATCTATGTTTCCATTTTTAGCGGTTTTCAAACTTACAATTAAAATACTGGTAATTGAAATCAAAGAAGAGATCATCACTTAGTCACTCTAGCCTTGCTGGAGTACTTTAAATGGATAAGCGGGTAAATGTAAACGCTTACATGCCATGCCCCAAGGTTGGTAGGGTTCATCATCACAGCACTGCTGAGCTGCTCCAACACAGGCTCTGGGAGGACAGTACCACCATCAGTCATAAGGAGGCGCTGACACTGCACCTGCCTCAGTGATAACATCACTGCTGCATGCTCAGGGGACACATTCAAGACCTGTGACAAAGGTAAAACTGTGTCAAAGGTGGCAGGAGTTAAATATATTGCCAGAATGGACAAGATTAGAAATGGCTATCTGAGGGACAGCTCAGCTCAGTGTACCTCAGTGTTTTGGAGACAAAGTTAGAGGTGTGCACACAGTGTGTGTGAGTCCCCAATATCCTACCTGTGTGCAAAGGACCTCTGCTTGCTCTAGCTGTCCCTCCAGCATGAGACCAGTCACTGCCTGTTGTAGTACCCATCCTTCCAGAGCCTGAGCTAGAGGCCGCTCTATTTCATCCACACTACGCACTGAGACACAAAACCGCAAAAAGGTGTTAGCTACACAGTCAAATACGCAGAGACAAGTACACAAATGGGGCGACAGTAAAAGAGCACCAGTGAGCATACCTTTCTCAGAAACCACAGACATAAGGGTCTGCTGCAGCGCTTGTCTACGAGGAGCAGAACCAGAAAGATAACAGGAAGTGTTTTCGGTGTAACAAGCAGCCATTAATCCAGCCCACATTGCTGGATCATCTAAAGTAGAGAGCAGAATGACGACTCAAATACGTATAAGCAAGTATCTCACACACCCGTGTTCTTCAATAAATGTCACATGCAAAACAGCCATTTTTTCTATATAGGTAAGGTTACACTCCACTGATATAAATAAACATTAAGAAACCTTCCTGGCAAGAAAAGGAAATGTATTTCCTCAATCTAATTGAATTTAATTGTTCTAAATTAGAGAATTAAAATTTTTTTTAATTGTATTTGTTATTTATATTTCCAGCTTTAAAAGACAATAAAAAGAATATCATGTTTATCGTGTGTAAGAAAATAATGTGTGTGTTTACCAGGACAGAGCAGCACAGCTCTCTGCATAGTCTTCAATGCATTCTTCTGACTGTCCTCTCCAGAGTGTCTGCCACTGGCCAGCTGGTTCACTCCACTGTACAACAACGCCCTCTGCAGTCACACAAGTTACGTCAACCGTTTAACATGCAAACAATGTGAATATATGGGTAAAATATACCTTTTGGATGTTTCGGTTGTTAAAAGTTTTAAAATATGTCTACAATGTACAAAAACTGAGAAAAAGAAATTACTGCTAAATTAAATGGGCCAGTTAGATTTTTTTAAAGGTTTACCGGAGAACACAAGACATAAGATAAAAGTCACATTTTTACCTTTCCTTGGGTCATACTGGAGAGACAGGCAACATGGCCAGCTACTGCAGCACCCTGTGAAATAAACAAGTGAAAAACATGAACCCCAATGAACCAAATGTGTTTGAGCATATTTGATTTGTCAGGCTTAGTACACAGGCTTACATTTGCCTTTCTAGGGTAGTACTGTGGAACCACTCTGGACAGAAGCGCCCACAAAGAAGCATTTCCAGGATTGCTATAAATAAATCAAGAAAACATGGAAAGTTGTTAAATTTATGATCTGTTGCTGCAGTGTCCAGGGTTGTTGCAGTTGTGGTTGATTGTTTTGTTTGATCACTAGAGAGTAGAATAAAATGCATATAGTGTAAAAGAGTACATACCAGCAAAATTATTTGTTTTTTGAAGTAAAGGCAAGCTTATCATTAATGCAAATTTCATTAAAGGGAAATACCTGTGCACAGCTCTTGAAACCTCCCTTGGCACTGCACTAAAATTCCCCTGCACAGCCAACAAGGTGCAGGTGAGTAGACATCGCTGCTCGATAGCACTCCCAGAGGCTGAACCTTGCTTTAGGAGCTCAGTAAGCGCAGCAGCAGCAAGTGTAGCATCACTGTTGGCCAGTCCGAGCGCACATAAACAAACCAGGGACTCTGAAATTGGCTCCTTTAACATTGAACTATGGGAACAAAAAGTAAAAACAAATAGTTTCAGCTAAAATTCAAGACTAGTACAAATATTATTTATATCTATCTATCATTAGATGGTTTCAAAATGTTTCCCATGACATAATTAAATTGTTTTCTTGACAGTTTTCCTGAATAACAGCATATTTTTAAAGTAGAAACCTATCACACGTATCTATTTTTGATTAATTTTTATGGTTTACACAGCCAGAGCTTATGTGTAGATACTGGGCACAGACTCCCAGTGGCATGCAGATAAAAATAAAAAATAGGAACCATTTGTGGCAAGTCTAAACCTGAAAAATGACAGTATGTGCACAATAAAATAAGCTCTTCCAACCAAAGCATAGAGCACAATATAAGTGATTAAAGGAGATTCAAATGTTTTGTCCTTCAGGTTCAGCAATACTGGCAAGCAAAACGCTCTTTTTACAATCAACATTAAAACATAAAACAAAAACCAATAAAGCTTTCTGATCTTTTTTTTTTTTTAATACTAGCAAATATTGAAAATAAATGATGGGAAAAACCAACATTATTGATTAAAATGACAGCTAAATAGGACATAAAACTAGTGCAATCCATAAAACACTCACTACGACTCACCATTTAAACAGCAGAGTCTTGGCTGAGTCTAGGTTACCCTGCTGGTGCTGCAGCAGGGCCAGAGCTGTCAGTATATAAGCCTTTTCCTTCTCACTAGAAGCCACAGCCAAGGCGCGTTCATAGGCTATAATATATACACACATGCAGCAGTTTATTCACAGCCCCTTTGACATGTAAACACATATGAAATCTCTTCACTTTGGTGTTTTCCAGTCCTTACCGCTGATGCTGTCTGAGATGAGTCCTGCCTTGCAGTAGGCCAGAGCCAACCCAACCAGGTCACTGAGCTCTTGCAGTGGAGTGGAATTATAAACATGCACAGCCTCCTCCCACTGACCTGAAGTGCTGGAAAAGCCAGAGCGGAACATAAAAAAGTGACATTTAGGATAAAAGATAAGCAATTTGAAAAAATAGTTTAAGTATATCATAATGAGACAGCTGGTTACCACAATGCACGGCCATAGCTGCCCAGAGAAAATGCCAACTCTTCTGAAGAGGACGTGGACTGAAGCAGTTCAACCGCTCTGAGGAAGCATATTGGATTGCAAAAGGTCAATTGAAAACCCAATATATATAACATTATGTTCCTTCTCGGTTATACTGCTTCATCAATTAGAAAGCAGAGACAGTCAGTGTATTTCAAATACATACCTCTGGTAAGCCTGTAAAGCCTGTCTCTTCAGCTGCAGATGCTCATTCAGATAGCCCAGCATAATGAAGGCATCAGGATCTGATTGAATCCTTTCTGAAAGAGATGCAAAAAAATATACAAATAACCAAAAAGTCTGCCAGTAACACATGCAAAGCTAAGTGAAAACCACAACACCTGTGGATCCTGTGTGCAAATCAGTACGCAAGACATGTACCTGTGTACTTGCTGAGCGCCACCTGAGCAGCAGAGACGGCATTCATCTGCACGATGTTGTAACGGTACAGTTCTGAGTCTCTGTTGCTCTTATCCAGCAGCGTGGAGCAAACCCAGAAGGCATATCCTTTCACGCCTTCCATCTGACGGAGAAACATGTCAGGATTGATAAGGAAAGACAGAAATGAAGGGAATATCAAGTCTGACAGAGCAAAGCAAAACATCACTTTGTGTTGTACATTGCCATCATTACTATATCCTTACAACTAAAAGGCTTGGAGCTTAAAACTAAGCACAGCGACTAAGAAAGGTGAAGCAAAGACTGTTATTATCTTGCTAATAAGTGGGTATTACAATAGCAGGTCACGCACATGTGTGCTGAGTTCAGTGGTGTGCCTGAAAAGATCCATGGTGTCATAGCTTCCCACGCGTTCTGCTATCAGCGCCTGGTAGGAGGACAAAGGATGAAACTATAATTTAGACAGATAAAGACAAAGAGGCCAAAAAAGTCACAGTGTTATGCCAGTACTTTCAGTGTAATCAAACTTTATGGAGCTCCCTCACCGAGCAATGATGTCTTTCACATTCCTTACTACTCCAAAAATACTGCCCAAGGAATAATTTTACCTCTCTCTGCTAGTTGTGGCTTTGAATGTATATGCATTTATTAGAAATAGTATACATTCATCAACAGTGAACCGTTGCCTGTAATGTGATATTTTCTTGGCTTGGGGGCTTTCAAGTTATCAATAAATGCTGAGAGTGGTACCTGTCCGATCCAGCAGTTGACATAAAGTGGCTCCAAAGACTGAGCAATCTTGAAGGCCTCGTGTGCAAGCTAAAACAATAAATCCACATTTGAACAATGAAAATATCATCCACCTATGATAAAAACAGAAGAAATATGTAGCATAAACCAAGTAATCACATACCTCTATATTTTCCTTCTTCAGATACAGGCTACCAAGGTTTGTCCAGGCCACAACATTCTGCAATGACATTTAAGAGTCACGTAAAAACAGCAGAATATTTACTAATACTTTATTAATCTCTACAGCAAATGTGCCGTACGTACATTAGGCTCAACTTGGATGGACTTGATGAAGCAATGCTGAGCCAGAGCATAGTTCTCAAGATCTGATGTGAGAAAAGAAGGAGAAAATATTTTGTTCTTTTTTGTAGATTGCTTAGAAGTATATAATTATTTATAATCGTAAAAGGTTTTGTAAAAATGATTGCACCTTCTTGTAGACTAAAAATCTTGAGGTGACTTAAATGAAATGAAATGTATTCATAAGATTTGCTTTTCTATTTTTGTAACTTAACAACATATTTATCAAACTTAAGTCCATTAAGTTGAGAGACCTTAGTACTCTTGTCAGAGAAATAAAGATATTTTTCAAATGCCACAACATTTTGACTCTTTTTATGTAGAAATAATAACAGGCAGAGCTTTCAACAGACTTCAGGGAGACGATGTTGCTTCATTCCTAAGTGCAAAAATAAGGGAAATAAAACAAGCTATACAGGCTTTTACTCTAAAAACACAACCGTTACCTGAGAATGTCGTTACCTTTGTTCATGGAAACAACTCCCAGGGCATTCCAGTAGCTGTGGTTGCTGCTGTCCATCATGATGGCTTTTTTTAAGCACTGCATAGACAAAAAGACCATGAGATAGACACCTCTTTCTGGAACAAACAATGCAAAGATGTTGTACAGGGTTCGGCAAATAACCTGCTGGGCCTTCTCTATGTCCATAGCTGGGGAGTTCTGGTCATTCTGTGTAAGGCTGGCCTGATGATAATAGTTGAGCCCTAAGTCATACCACCGACTGGCAACTTCAGGCATCAGTTTCAAAGCATGAGCATAGCACCTGTGGCAAAACATATCAGTTTCAATTTCTGCTTGGCTAAAAGGGGCAGGTAGGATAAGCAATGTAAAAAAAGCACAAATATATAGTAACTGACTATTCTTATGCATTATCAGCCTTATAATGATATGATAATGGCCATACCTCTCACCGACTTTTAGTGTCTGGGCCTGGTTGAGCATTTGGCTCTCAGTGTTGGCATCTAAACCAGCAAGTAGGGCTGGCACTATAACCTTGGCTCTGTTTGGGGAGACGGTGCTAACTGCGGTGCAAGCATCGCCCAGCAGCTTCCACAAGCAGGAAAGGTCTGGTCGCAGCTGTACAGCTCTGGAGATCACAAAGTAAAGAATCTTAGAAAAAGACTACGTGTGCTATGCATAATGTTCAGAACCACCAGATGAAGTATCGAGGAACAGCCCTACAGTAAACGCAATGGCCACACCATCCCCGAGCTGCCCTTTCTTCTTGTTCTCAGCAATGTGTAGTGGAGCATACCGAAAGGAGCTCTTGACCAGCAACAAGATAAGTGTTGAAATAAAGTTAAACTTTTGCCAAATAATGTCAAGTGGTATAATAAATAGATTCGTCAATCAAATGTCAGTATATTCACCGCTAAAAGGACCATTACTGCACCATAGCTTCACTAGCAAGTACCTGTTTGCTGTTATAACAATATTACAGATGTCATATATAGAGCGTTTAGGGTTCGCGGGTTGAATGAGTGTGTTGTCATTACCTGAAGAGGTTCTGTATTGCTTGCTGAATGAGGTCAATGGCTCCTCCATCTCTGCAGTCCTGCATTAAACTTTTTGCCAGAGACAGCTGACACTCCCCAAGACCTGAATAAAAGACCATGTTAAGTAAAATTAAATGCCCAGATTTAGACATATCACTCCCTGAAGATGTGCAATAAAATACCTAATAGATTACATTAAATCAAATAAAGTGCATCTAAAGGGTACAATGAAACATTCGCTTACCTTTAAGAGCAGGGACATAGTCCTGCTTTGCTGTGATCAGCAAGTACTCTGCGACAGCCTCTTTGAACTTGCCCAGAGTCTGTTTGATTGCAGCAGCCTGGTAGACACTGTAGATGGAGCAGGGCTGAAGCTGATGGGCTTTACCAAAAGCTTTCAGAGCTGCTGTGAAGCTCCGGCGGTTTAGATATGCTTCACCTAAACACTCCCAACACACCCAGTCCTCTGGGTCTGCTCTTAAAGCGGCCTGCAGGCTAAAATTAGAAATAAAATATTCAACAGCACTTATACACTTAGACCGTGGTAATAAATTTAGTTGTCTCAGATGTGTAAATCTTACTCCGCTATGGCCTGTTGATTTTCTCCAACTTTCAGGTAGTATAGGCCTCGTCTCATCCAGGCCCATTTAGCCGAGCCTGGAGTGGCTTTCTCTAACACAGACTGAAGAATGGCTAAGGCAGCGTCCTGTGTCAATCAGCAAAGAGAGAAAGAAGGCACAAAACGGGGAAAAAACTTGTAAGGAGACTAAAGGCAATAGCAAGGAGCCAAACAAGACGCCCGATTCTCAGAATTTGGTGACTTTTTCACCCCCAAGACAACTCACCATGTCTCCCTGCCCCATACTGAGATCCACCGAGGCAGCGCCAGACTCCACATCTTCACTGTCCAACTGAAAGGCCTTTTTGTAGCAGCCTTGTGCACGGCCATAATCCTTTGCAATGTCCCGATAATAATGCCCCAGGTAGCGAAATACACAGCCAAGGTGTGGATCTAGCTTTGCAGCCTGAAAAGGGCAAAACAGGCCTTTCAAACTAAAATGTCATTCATCTCTTATTTTCAAAGACCGACCCATTAGCACCTGAATTCACCTTTCCTACCACATACACAAAACTTTCAATAATAATTTCACAAACCTTCAGCAAATGTGTGTGAGCTTTGCTCCGGTCTTTACGGGTCTCTTCTCCCATGTCCCAGTAGAGCTGTCCAAGCAAAAAAAAAAACTCTCCACAGTCTGGGCTCTGACTTGCAGCTTTTAGGAAACTACATTAAAAAAAATACAAAAAACAGTTTGGTGGGATGAACCAAATTATTTTATGCCATGCAAATGGGCTCTTTTACATAAGTTTAAGACAGTAGACTGCCATAGAAAATACGAATAAAAAGATTTATTCGTCTTTTTTTTTTTTTTACCTCTGCTCTGCCAGCTGCTTTTCACCTTTAACCAAGTGCACCAGTCCTCTCAGAGCCAATCCTTGGGCTAGGTTTGGGTTGGAAGCCACCAGTTCTGATGACACCTATAAAGAACAGACTAGTTTACTGCTGGCCAGTTCATCAGTTCACCAGACACATACTCCTTGCGTCCTGCAATCATAACTTAGTTAAAATAACAGAAATATGTTGTTTTCATTGACAGAATCAGTAAGTATTCATTTAATTCAACCTTAAGTGCTTGGCCAGTCTGTCCCTTGTTAAGGTATGCACGTCCTTTAAGGGCTAACAGAACGGGGTCTTTTTCAGCTTCTGGAATCTAAAAAACAAACAGACACAGATGTGGCATTTGCTTTGATGTTATATCAACACTTACAGCTTCTAACAATCTCCACAACAATTTTATTAATTAAATACTATAGCTATACAATGCTGTTTAAAGCGAGCATTTACCAACTCATTACCTGTTTAAATGTCTCCAAAGCCTGCTCTCCAGCTTTCTCTCCTCCACTTCTCACTAAAGCCTCTAGTTTTAGTCGAAGAAGTCTGATCCTCAGCTCCTTCTCTTCAGAGTCACACACATTCAAACCTAATAAAAAAGGACACACACTGAAGTGTCTTTTTCAGGGATTAAAGACATTGATCTTTAAAGTCAGTACTTAAGACCCTTTTTAGTCACCCTCTTTTTAATTAAATATTGGTGATGTCTTGAGGGGACACAGTTAAATATACCTTGTGAGCATGATGTAGCGCTGTCAGCGTATCTGTAGATTTTAAACTGTGCTTCAGCCAGACTGTACCATCCTGTAGTTGAGCTCATTTTCTTCAATCCTAATAAAAGTGGAGGAGACAGATAATGAATAAAAATGACCATCGAGAGCACATATTAAAGGATAAAGTGTTAAGGTATGTTTTTTACATTGTTTGTTACTGTGACGACTCACCTTGTGTAAGGTCATCAATGGCATCTTTATACCTTCCTTCCAGCAATGTTTTCGTGCCCAGACACAAATGACCCAATCCACTGTCAGGGACCAGGTCCATGAGGCGGGAGAAAGAGCTAACTGCCTCCTCATTAAAGTTTCCTTTGGAGAAACGAGAAGAAGATACATATGACTCTGCCATTTATGAACATCCATTATGAATACAAAAAGGCAAGGATTTTCTTTGAAATTTTATTTTACCTGTTTTAAGGTAATGATGACAAAGAACCTCAAGAGGATAACTTTGGTTGGGGTAGAGGGAAATCATGGACTGACATGCTGCAGTCATCCTGGCTTCTTCTTGTGGTAGCTGCAGTAAGACCAGATTCATGAGTAACAGGTCATTTTGAGAAGCATAACTACCTATAATGAGCTGGCCTTTTTGGATACACATTTCCAGACTCTAATGATCCTTAAGTTTCTGTGATACTTAGTTAGACATAAGAGAAGATGCACTTACTAGAGAAAGACATTTGACATAGTCAGCTGAGACCTTCTTGTGGTCCTCTCCTGGTACAGGATCGATGAGAACCAGAGCTTTCTCAAATGCTGTGATTAACTGATAAGCACAAAGAAACCAAGAACAGCATTGATGTGTGTGCAGTAGGAAACACCATGAAGACTTTTGCTTCTCGTAATCAGTGGGTGGTTATGATATGTAGAAGTTATGGCGAGCCAGCTGTAGCCAGCCTATTACATTGGATTTTGTTAGAAGACATGAATCTCAAGTACTGTAAAGTGTTTACATATAAAGGAAACATAATGTTGATGAGTTAAAAGTCCACATTTTGGTCTTACATGCTGCTGAGTTTCACTATCCTGCTCCACCTCCTTAAGACAGTCTGAGAGGAGCTGGGTCATCTTTTGCAATAGCTGCACTAACTCCTTCTTATCCACGGGTTCTTCTTCCTTCAGCTGTATGAGCTGCAGCCAAACCCTGGCCAGCTGTTCACATACAGAAACATTTTCACATGTGTTAAAAACATAAAACACACACATAGACAATCTATTTTCATTAGTCTTGAAACTGCATACCTTTAAATATTCTTTGTCAGACTCATAAATTTCTGTCAGTTTGTTGATCACCTCATAACATTTGTTTTTGTCTGAGCTGCAAATCGAGAACATGATGAAAAATCAGTAACCGCATAATATTCTGTCACAGTGTATTAATTACTTTCAATTTGATTTTTTATTAATCATTATTTTTATCTGTTTTATATATTTATAGGAAACTTCAGGTAATAAAATGTTTCCATATATTACCTTGCATACAACTCAACAAGTTTCTGGTAGACATTAGGCAGCTCAACCTTGAAGTCCCACTGATCAGTCTTATCATACAAATTTGCCAAGCCCTTAAAGAAAGAACAATTATTCAGACTGTGCATTATTAATAGAGGACAGAGAGGAGAGAGGTATTTTATACGGGATGACATCCTGAGTAAAGATGAATCTATTTTTTAAAGAAAAAAAATCATAGAGGCATGCAGATTAAATCTGAAGTAATCTCAACTGGTTATTATTATCAAATTAACTAATCATAGTAGCGTAGTATTAAATGGCTAGAAAGAACAGTTATCATTAACTAATACATTCTGTACCTTACCTGCCAAGCCAGCAGCTGCTCCGGCTCCAGCTCCACTGCCTTTTTATAGGCTGCCTGTGACTGATCCGGTTGATCCAGTTCACTGGCTGACAAGCCGATGAAGACCCAAGCATTGTAATTGTTTTTCTCAATTTTCAAAACAGTCTAAACCCACAATGCAGAGAGGAAGGTCAATTTTACATTTTTACTCCTAGTATGTCTGAGAAGAGCATATTACATTTTCAACTTACTGTTATTTAAAAAAAAATTGAGATACTTTACCTTGCAGTGTTTTAGAGCTTCTTTGAATTCTTTGTTTTTAATGGCCTCTCTGGCACTTTTCAGCGCGGATTTCACTTCTTTATTAGACATCTTGTTGCTATGAAGAGACAACAAAGCAATACACCTTTCAAAAAAACAGCAAACTCTACACAATGATCAGATCTCAGTGGTTGAAAAAATGAATACAATTCAATTTTGTTTATATAGAACCAAATCACTGCTACAGTCAACTGTATAAGCTAGTTTTATAGGTAAAGGTAAAGACCCTACAATAATACAGGGAAAACCCCAATAATTAGACAACCTCCTGTGAGCAAGTACTTGGCAACAGTGGGAAGGTAAAACTCCGGTTTGACAAGAAAAAATCCTCTGGCAGAACCAGGCTCAGGGAGAAGCATCCATCTGCTGTGACCGGTTGGACGTGAAGGAAGAAACACAAAAAAAAAAGGGACACTGCATTTGCAGTAATATGCATTGACTTTGCATTTCAGTCTGTGTGTATAGACACAGTGAAAAAGAAGTGAGGTCAGTGATTTGCAGAAAGCCCTTCACAACCAACCTATATCTATTGCAGTGTAACTAAGCAAAGGTTCAGGGTCACTTGATCCAGCCCTAACTTAAGTGTTATGAAAGCGTTTGAAGCCTAAAATTTCTCTGCATATTTGTATTAATGTGGACTGGGTTGTGTTAGGAAAGAGATTATGCCACATAGTGATTTACTATATTGCAGGAGTCTAAAGTGAATTTCTATATACTGAATTTCCAGAGGAACCTACCCAAGGGATTAATAAAGTTCTATCTAACTATCTATTTACATATATTAGTAGATGATTGTCGGCTAATGCTGCTAGTGAGCAACATTAGCTTGAGCTGTGGGCTTGTTCCGATCATAAAATGCATATTTTAGAGTGCAAGTAAATTTAGAACCATGGTTTACACTTAATATTCAACTTTCTCAATTGACCGAGTTAACTTTAACCCCTGTATCTTTTGAAAATGCGTAAAAATAAAAAAAAACAATAAAAGTTGGACCACCTACTGTTTACATTGACAGCTTGCGGAGCCTTCTCCCTTCTCCAGCTGACCCGGAAGTAGAAGAAAAGTAACGAGACTGGACTTTCAAAATAAAATTCAAAGCGGCGCTTCAGCTGGAAAGCCTCTTCAATTGTTGAGCTTTGTTTACAGTCTGCTTTACGTGCTATTGTCCACAGCCAACTACCAGTGCAGCGTGAAATTTGACAAGATTAAATAAACGGAGAAGTAAAAGGTTCAATCATTTTTAAGTCTGATCTGTAACTGAATAATTATTTATTAAACAATATTTTTAAAATCCCGTTTATCAGGTTCTAGAGTATTGGTTTTTAAACTTTAAAGATGCAACTAGACAGATCTAATTTTTTTCATGGTTTCTTATTTGTTTTTCTTTCACTGCAGAAAATGCTCAAATAAAGGGTCAAATTTATTTTTTTTTACCTTTACTTTTAAAGCCTAAATTGTTCTCCAGTTGTTCTTATAACCCAGTCATCATTGCCAGTTCACCATCATCAAATGCATGGAGTTTGAAGCAATAACAATAACAATGATAATAATATTTGTGGTCATTGCACGTGTACAGTGAAATTGGATATTATATTATCAGTGCAGACATCTGAAAATGACTTACAAAAAAGTCCAAAATGTATATAGATATATAAAGAGCACAAAAATACCTTAAAATTCACCATAAAAACTTTCTAAAAAGGTAAAGTAAACTGTACATCATGCCACTGATACAACATGTTTTACATTCTGTGGGTAAACACTACACAGATGATTCTCTTAGAAAAACATGCACAGTCCTAACAGCATTTAGTTTTTGGAGGAAAATTATTTATTCCTTGTGTTAGTTCTGAAACTTCAGGGCAGCAGTTCAGACAGAAAGGGGGGGGGGGATCCCAGCTGCATAGGGTAAGAGACAAGGTACACTCTGAACACCAGTATGTCTTTTTGTGTAGGCACACCACAAAAAGGAGACAACCATTCATAATCACATTCAAACTTAATAGCAAATAAACCGATCTGCATTAACTGAATGTCTTTGGACTGTGCAAATTGTCATCTGGGCTATGGACAATAATTAATTATAACTGATACTTTGGTTTAAATTACATAAATTACATACATTTAAATTACAGAAGTAATTTACACTACATTACAAAGAAAATCATGTAAAGTCCCTGAAACACTGGTGGAAATTTGTATGAAGGGGACGATGTCAGAGATGTAGACTGAAGTGTGTCACACTGTGAGCCTAGGACATCTGTAGGTTATCAATCACTGTAACCACTGCAGTACTAACATGAGACACCGCAGAACAGATCAACGACTTACACAAAGATCCAAACTTTATCAAAGTGCAATTTCAATTTGTTCTAATAGTTATTAGACATAAAATATCACTAATAGCCATAGAGCCACTTGTCAATGGCTCTCTCATTGGCTAATGCATCTTTTTGCCAATCCACATGCCACCGGAGGTTACCAATGACTTGACTATAGTTTCTCCCCAAGCTAAGGCGCCATGCACCGAATGCTTTTTTATTGTAGACGTGAACAGCTTCAGACACTTTTGGATAGTCCACGATGCTACGCAACTGCTTCTCCAGATGTGCTTGCACATCTGGGAATTTGTGAACCACATTGTGAAGTTCATCCTTGTCCAGTGTGAGATCTGCAAAAGAAAAGCAGGAGAAAAACAATTAAAGGACACTGTTACACCCCTCTGCAGCCCCTAATTGACCACACCTAGTCAGGTGTGGATAAAAGCACACCTGAGGCGGACTTTCGAGAAACTCACTAGTTTTTGCCTTGATGGCACCAGCCAATTTCACCTGCTATGCCAATTTAAGATAAAACCTCTTCTCACTAACACTCTGGTATTCGTCTCCTTTTTTATGTTGCGGCTTTTGAGCCGGGTCGTAACAGACACATACGAAGACAAGCTGAAGTTAGCATCAGAAGCTTTAGGCTCACCAAAGAGTTGCGCGGAAACACTCAGGCCATCGGCGTACGTGATGTATTTCCACTGATCACTTCGCAGCATGTAAGTAGAGGCGTTGACGTTACAACCATGATATTCGCTGAATGCCCAGGCTCTCTGCTGTTGGTTAGAAAAAGCAATGGATGTGGACAGCAGAGGAAGGAGGGACTGGCCACTTAGATTCCCTACTGCTGAAATCCCAGCAATCTCTGCAAAATATAAAAATGTGTCACAACGTTCGATTTGAAATAATCAAATCAATATTTACCACCGCTTTCATGCTGTTTTTATAGACAGTAGTCAAACAGCAGTGGCAGCACTGAAAAAAAAGGCAGGAGGCTGAGCTGAGCACAGGTCAACTGGTTTGGAGACAAGATCAGAGAGGCAAGGCTGAGACGGTTTGGACATGTGCAGAGTGGATAAATGGAACAAAAGATCTCAAAGATGGAGAAAAAGAGGAAGACCACAGAGAAGCTTTGAGCATGTAGTGAAGAAGGACATGCAGAGGGCTGGTGTGAAAGAGGAGGATGTTAGGGAGAGGGTGACATGAGGCAGATGATCCACAACATCCTATGTTGTCTGTCTGCCTCCTTACCCAGCACAGTGGGATAGAGATCAACCAAAGATACAAGCTGGTTGACCTGCTGGCCAGAGATGAGCCCAGGCCCCATGATGAGAAGGGGAACGTGGGAGCTTCCTTCAAACATCGACATCTTATAGAACTGCCGGTGCTCCATGGCCAGCTCCCCGTGGTCAGCCGTAAATATCACGACTGTGTTGTTAAGCACGCCGGTCTCTCTCAATGCAGAAATCACTTGACCTGGTGAGACAGAGCATGTGGAAGATGGAGTAAGAGCCAATCCATTTTGGGATTTTCTGTGAATTCAATCAAAAACTTTATTCAAACAGCAGAGAAAAGATAACAGTGCCACAGACAGTGTGTCTGTGAGGTTCATATGCTTTAACTCTCCACTTTTAAATCTTGTAAAAATGATGGTTTGTATCTTTTTTTTTCTACACTGCATTTGTAAGCTCAAAGAAAACACCATTCCAGGCATGTTTGGTTTTTTTCTTTAAGATCTCAAAACCATCTTTTCAGTCCAAAATAGCAGCTGTGAGACCAGAATGTAGCGAATTACTGCTGTCAACTAACCCAGCATGGCATCGGTTTCGGCGCACATGGCGTAATAGAAGGCCCGAATGCTTTTGACTTCATCGTCGGTAAAAACACCGCTGCAGTTTTTGGTGAAGGTGGAGTAGTAGTCAACAGGGTGCATGGCAGCCAAAGGCAACCATTTGGGAACAGAGATGAGGTCAGAATTCACCTGTGCATAAGAAAAAAAAACAAAAATTCGTTTCACTCAGGGATTTTTTTTTTGACACAAAGTGCAATTAAAAAAAACAGAGACGGAAAAAGCATGCCTTTGTGAGCCAGTATGGTGACGTACGGAAGGTGGATCCCCCTGCAGTCGGCCCCAGGGATTCAGTCTTATACGGGTGAGGTAAATTGAGGCCAAGGTAAAGAGCGAAAGGCTCGGGTGTGGTGGACGCAGCTGTCTGGTGGATCCACTGCGTGGCCTTATCTGTGTTTTCCCAGTCTTTGCTCATGATCTTTACAGTCGACTTGTTCCCAACAAGTTCAGAAACAGGCCGGCCCTCTTGGCGCAGGAGGAACTGGACGTCTCGTGTCCATGCCTCAACTCGATTACTGCAACACATGTACAAAAACAGGAAGTGGAAAAATGTGAAAGGCACTGTTTGGAAACAAATGCAAATGCACACAGACAGTCTGTTACTGCCACTAGCATTTTTCCTTGTGTGATTGTGTGTGTGTGTGTGTGTGTGTCTGTGCATAATATTGATCTTAATTTGGGGAAAAAAAATAAGAAGAGGAAAGCGAAAGTGTTTTCCTACTGAGACCATGCTACACGCTAAACCTTACATTTACAACAGTACCTGACAGAGTGAGCCCCAGATGTATAATCCAGCTTGCCTATCATCTTGGTACGATACCCATTCTCCTTCAGCAAATCCATCCACGTGGTTGTGTTTGCATCTAAGCACTTGTAGTTGTTCCACGACTGAGTGAGGTGAACATACTGACCGCTCCACATTGCTGAGAGCAAAGTTTAAGCAGCTGAATTACAACATGCAATTTTAAAAGAAAGTCAAAGTAGATTTTTTTTCTAGAGGGCAAATATGTCGCTTACCTGCTCTGGAAGGGCAGCAGATGGGCGAGTTGGTGTAAGCATTAAGAAAGGTGGAGCCGAGCTGCCTGAGATAGTTTGTATATGGCAATTGTACAAGTTTGCTGCCAGGGTCAAAGGACAATCGACCATCCTCAAGAGACACAAAAAGTCATATGGGGATCAAGATACACAGATGCAAGTTATACATGAAGATAACAAGGAAATATTCAACCACAAAATATAAAGCATCTCTGCAATGCTGTTGAATTTTGATGGACAATACAGCTTTCTCTTTCTGTTTTAACCTATTAAGAGTAACTATCCAGTAATAAAGCACTGAAATTTAAGTCATACTTACAAATGCATCACTCATCACCATCACAATGTTGGGTTTGGATGCTTTCTGGCAAATACTTTGACCACATTGCTGAGAAAGGAAAATGAAACCCAGCACTATTATGTTCATGACAGCTTCGTGTCCTCCTGAAGTTATAGACGTGAAAGAAAAGACCCGTCGGAAAAGCATTCGACTTTTATTAGTGGGCATCACAAAGTTCCTGCTCGCCTACAAGCGCCTCAGCCTGATATGTTGTACACATCCCGGTTACGCTTTCAAAATAAGAGGTTTCATTTTTGTTGACGTTCTAACATGCATTAAAAACTGACTATTTATGCAAATATCACCGTTTAAGCGGAAAAAAATTTAAAAACAAATATTTAACATAAATCACACCTACTGTCAGTAATTCTAACACCAGCAGGAGATGAGAAGAACTTAGCAGCAAGAACACAAATAATATCAAAACCAATCTTACCTTAGCCTGTCATTACAAAATGCCAACTCTAGAGGGCAGCATTTATCTAAGCATAAAAAGAGCAAATTCGCACCATTGATGTATTCAAACTCCAAACCCCTAATTAGATAAGGAAAAGATGTGTGGATGGAACTCTTAATCAAATACAATCTGTGTTTAATTAATTAGCGCCAATCTTTACTGTAGATCTAATTACGGAACATGGACACAGAGACATATCGCAATTTCTGTGTAACTAACTATAACTGTAAAGGCTCTCGGAAAGATGGCTCTAGGTAGCATAACATTACAAAATGTTATCTTATGCCCTGTAATTATCACTGAATTGAAATCAGAAGTGATGTCATTGGCCCTAACTAGCTGTTGGTTGAACCAACAGTAAGTTGCAGTGACGTTCAACAGGTGATACTGCCGCCCACGCTGGGAACAACGACCGCCGCGAGGTGGCGTCTTGATCCTCAGAGTTGTTTATCTTTAAACTAGGACTTCAGCACAAGGATGATGTCTGCCGTGCCGTGGATTCATTTAATCTTTCCACAAAATAATAAGTTTGATTTACATGCGAATATATAAGAAGCTGGCTGATACATTCACCTTAGATCCCCAGGCTAAACACTATGAAACAATTCATACTATTGACAGTGCTGCAGGCATCATCCAACAAAATCGAGCTCTTCTTATTTTTGGTGATTGTGCACAGATGCAGACGCTGCAGTAAATCTGATAATGTGAAACTATTTGTGTGGATTACATCGCAGATGTAATGTGTGTGTGCACAGAGACCAAATGCCGATGCAGGGCTGGGGTTGTAGAGCTGTAGACCTATAAGAAGATTCATAGCTGATGTATGAGCCATGAATCGTTGCTGCATCACATACCATAAAGCCAGGGCATCTGTAATTTCATTAAAATCGAGGGCCGAGAGGGTTCCATTTCTTCTCTCATTCTTTGAATCAAAAGTCTAGAAAGAAGTCTGGGTGATACTTTGTTAGATCTGTTCGTATATTTTCAATAAATCGAATCAGATTTAAAGCCTCTCCTCTCGAACGATATTTTTTGGCGAACATTTCTTTGTGTAGTCTTTCAGCTGTTTGACTTTACTTATCATCTGGTTGTGTGCCACACTTGTTCCAGAAGGCGGAAGGAGGGGGCAGTGAAGCCCCGCGCATGCGCCCAGAGGTTGTTTTTCCCCACACTGGCAGTCGTTTAAAGTGCGCTGAGCTACCGGGGTTTCCTTGTCTGACTGGGACTAGCGAGCAGATAGGCAGATGATAACAGCATCAGTTGCTGTTACTAGATCTCAATGAACTGCCCTCGAAGAAGCCACTGATCGTGCCTGCTGCTTTTTGCAGAGGTGGTAAACTGATCAGTGTCCGGAAAAACGGCTCTATGAGATATTTCTTCATTGAGTCTTTTCTTTTTTTTAGTATTTCAAGGTCTGTGTAGCCTCTTTCCACCATGGTGCTAGGAAAGGTAAAGAGCTTCACAGTAAGCTATGACTGTCTCAATGACAGCAATGTCCCCGTTTTCTCGAGCGGGGACTGCGTCTCAGGGAGGGTGATCATCGAAGTCACCGGAGAAATCCGCGTGAAATCTCTCAAAATCCACGCGAAAGGATTTGCAAAAGTTCGTTGGACTGAATCGAGAAATGCTGGATCCAACACTGCCTACACGCAAAACTACACAGAAGAAGTGGAATATCTGAACCACAAAGACATCCTAATCGGACACGAGAGAGGTGAGGACTTGTTTTTTGATTTTATTTTCCTGCAGAAGTTCTTGCTTCTCACTTGACCTGATGGGTGAGATGCTCTTAGTGGCCTCGGGCTCAATGAAAGGTGTAGCTGAAGGATAACAAGAGTGATAGACACGATTAAAAAGTTGACCAACTTTCATAATGCTGCATTTTCTGACGGCGCTTGTATGTATGATGTTTTTACGCTCGTAACATACAGCTCCGTGGTTGCTTGTTTGTGTCAAGGTGTCAGAATGAATGACAGCAGCTCTGCTCGATGTATTTAACGTCCAGCGTAAGATTGGTTTTGTTTTTGCTTCTCTTTATTAGGCCCAGAGAAATAAAGCAGTGTTTAGAGTCTCTGTAAGTGTATTTCATTGCAGAACCACATCTTAAAGAGTGTTTCTTTGTAGCTTTTCTTAAGTTTCCCCCTATTGTTCAAAGCGGTTCAATCCTGTTCAGAAAACTGGACCGGGAGAGGCGGGGTAAAGACGCAAGCCCCTACCTCCGGCTGCCTGCCATTGGCTGCGATGTTCATCTGTGGCTGATGACATCATTACCCTGCAGACAGAAAATTCTGCAACTTTTCAGTGAAGGGGAAAAAAAGCTGTAAAATGTAGCTACCAGATGAAAGTACGTGCGGTTTGAAACGTATAAGGAGCTGCAGTGCTTGATACTTTGTCCCTATACTTATCCCTATGGTTAAACCCTTGGTAAACGTGTATTCTGCTAGGCGAAATGTTGTCTTGTTATAGGTGTGTTTAGCAGTCTAACTGTGCTTAACCAACGCTCATTTCTGTACTTTTATTTAGTGCACTTTTTAGTGCAAAAAAGGGGGAGGAAACCCAGACAGTTAAGGAAGGTAACATTTATACCGTTACGATAATAATAATAATAATGAAAACTATATACTAGCTCAGCCCTTAAGCAAACATGATAACTCATAAAATGATAGCGATAAAAAATTAATTTTAATAAAATCGAAAGATTGTCGTTTAAAGTGGAGAAATTGCTGCAGTTTTTGTTCCGAGTATGCTCTTTGATACGTTGTTGCCGTGTAGTAGGTAGGTCGGTACTGCGGTGTCGCACAGTGAATGCGTAATGAAGGCTGGGTGGCTGTGGGAAGCTGCTCGCTCCGGTTTAGGCCGGTCTCCTCCTGCTGGAGTCTGCCGTTTGAGTGACAGCTCTGCACTTGTTTACCACACGGCTGCTGCTGCTGCTTGGAGGGAGGGAGGGAGTGCTGAGCTGGCAGAAGCGCACCCTAGCTCTTTACAAAAATCACTCTTTGTGTTTTAACTGAAAAAAAAAATATATTCATGTATTTTTAAAAAAGAAAAAAAAAAGAAAATGCAGTTCGAATTGTACAACCCTGTCCAAAACTACATTTCATTCTGCTGCTAGGCAGTGAAATTCTAAGTTTCCTGTACTTGTGCCCGATTTTTTTTAAATGTAGTATTTATTTATTTTTAAAGCGCAGATTTAAGATTTTTGTCGAACCTCCACACAGCCCATAATAGCCTCAATGTATTAGCATCATACATTGGATCTCTTTGATTCACTTCATTGTTCTTGGGAATAACACTAGAAGAAAGAAGGAAGGGAAAAGGGCTCAGTTTCTGACACCATCAAACAATCAACTTCTTTTACTTTCCTCTAAATATTGGTGTACTGTTTATCTCTCAATACATTAACATAATTTTTTAAATCGGCCAGATATTATAGTAAATTCCTTTTTATTCTCTTTTTTCTCCCCCACCCTGTGTTTTTTTTGTTTTGTTTTTTTTCTGGTATGACTTTCAGATGCCTTCGTAGAGCATTTTACGCAGGTATGGTATATATGTGTTTGGACTATTGTCCTCCTTGTTTTTCAGACGATGATAACTCGGAGGAAGGACTCACCACTATCCATTCAGGAAGACATGAGTATGCATTCAGCCTTGAGCTTCCACAGACGTAAGTGTTTCATAAATATAAGGAGACTTGCAGTTATTTTATTTTGGGTTTTTTTTTTTTGGCTGTACTGTGATTATAACATTATTTCTCCCTTCTCTCCTGCTCTGCTCTTTTCCTGCAGACCTCTGGCTACCTCTTTCGAAGGGAAACATGGCAGCGTGCGCTATTGGGTAAAGGCAGAACTCCACAGGCCATGGCTCCTACCCATGAAGACCAAGAAAGAATTTACAGTCTTTGAGCACATTGACATCAACACTCCATTATTGCTGGTAAGCTTACGACTCAATTCACTTGACCAGTGAATGAGCCTGTTAGCTGGTGATGGCACTGAATGAAGGAAATAAAAACGTAGTATGAGTCACTTAAGGCATAATTTTCCTAATTATGGGGAATTTCAGCAGGTTACACTGTAGACACCCTGAATCATGGAAAAATAAATACAGAACAAGTGTTGAAAACATTTGGCTGCTATTTATTGTTATAACTATGGAGTAGCTGGTGTTTGATTATCAATCTAGCTTTTATTGTGGCAAAAAATAATGTCTTTATTTTTCCCCACCTTCCCCAGTCACCACAGGCCGGCACAAAAGATAAGACACTTTGCTGTTGGTTCTGCACCTCAGGTCCTATTTCCCTAAGTGCCAAAATTGAGAGGAAAGGATACACCCCAGGTAAGAATAAGTGAATAATTAATGACTTTCTTAGCTATCTCGTAACCAGATAAGCAAGTGGAAGTCCCTGCGGCTTCTGCATTGATTATCAAAAACACACCTGATAAATAAATGTAGATAAACTTCAGCTAACTTGCTTCCTGTCCTTTTAACTCTGTAGGGGAGTCAATCCAGATTTTTGCTGAGATCGAGAACTGCTCATCACGCATGGTCGTGCCAAAGGCGGCCATCTACCAGACTCAGACCTTCTACGCCAAAGGGAAGATGAAGGATGTCAAGCAGCTGGTGGCTAACCTGCGGGGAGAATCTCTGTCCTCGGGCAAAACGGAGACGTGGAACGGAAAGATGCTGAAGATCCCGCCAGTCTCCCCCTCCATCCTGGACTGCAGCATTATCAGAGTGGAGTACTCTCTCATGGTGAGCACAATAATGAGGCGTTTAGATCACTTTCACATAATCTTTCAGTGTATATCCAGATATTGTAGATTTGGAAACACAAGTCTTGCTACTTCCAGTACACTCCCCTGACCTTACCACCACCACATTATTACTTGTTTTAAGTGCCATTCTGTTGTAGAAGTTATATTTCCTACTAAGTCAATATCTCTTCTGGTAAAGCACCTGGCTGACTCAGCTCACATTGCCAAAACTAGGCCTTGGATTGCACCAGTTGTTATCTCCACATGCAGCTAAGAGCATTAGCCCAGAATATCTGTGGCAGCACCTGCCATCAGGGTGCTTATACCTGCTTTACACCATGAACAGAAATGCTAGGTTGCTTATACCTTTTGTAAGCAACTGATCTCATGACAGTGACCTACATATTGTCAAACTAATGCCTAACCCAGTCCTGGTTCGAGTACTTCTGAGAAGATAAAGGAGCCATTTCATTTTATGCTGACTGCTCAGCTCCAGAGCCTTTTTATTAGACTGATCATAGCCCTTTTAAATTTTTTATAACCCTGTATGACATGTTATTTTATTTTTTGCATATGCTAAACGGTTGTGGTGTTCTTATGTCTGTGCTCAGGTGTATGTAGACATACCTGGAGCGATCAACCTGTCCCTGAACCTGCCTCTTGTCATCGGAACCATCCCTCTTCACCCATTTGGTTCCCGCACCTCCAGCGTCAGCAGCCAGTGCAGCATCAGCTGGCTGGGCATGGGTCTGCCTGAAAGGCCGGAAGGTACGTTTGATCTCATTGTCATGAAGCATCTTTTTCTATTTTAATCAAGGGATCATAATCACAAGAATGCTGAAGTGTTGTTTCGTCTTCATTTGCAGCTCCTCCAAGCTACGCTGAAATTGTGACGGAAGAGCAGAGACAGAGCTGTCTGGATGTCCCAGCAGCCCGCGAGGAGCTGGACGGACCTCTCTTTGCCTATATTCACGAATTCCGCTTCCAGCCCCCTCCTCTGTACTCTGAGGTAAGCACCAAATGGCAAATGACCTTCCTTTAGAGTCTCAAAAACAGTTTGTTTCCTTGAATAAACACCTTTTTTCCCCCTCTTTTCCCCCATTCTAGATTGATCCTAACCCAGATCATGCCAGCCGTACAGAGGAGCGCAGACTTGATGCTTGCCCATCACGCTGAGGAT
The DNA here is from genome assembly GCF_000239375.1 of Pundamilia nyererei. Classification (NCBI taxonomy): domain Eukaryota; kingdom Metazoa; phylum Chordata; class Actinopteri; order Cichliformes; family Cichlidae; genus Pundamilia; species Pundamilia nyererei. The sequence continues at coordinate 8,136,538 of NW_005187407.1, forward strand.
ATCCCAGCAATTCCCCTGAGATGTTTGGGGAAACTCAAAGAAGCCTAGCTGTAAGGCTCAGCTTTGATTATTTTCTCAGCTGACAGCATTTACAAAATGCTGTTGACAATAAGAGGAAAAACAAGAATATCCAACCAAAAAAACCCAAACAAAAACGAGTGAGTCAGGTTGGACGAATCTGTTCCTGCCTTCCCTCAGCAAGAGAAATGGGAGTCACCAGTTCCGGGTGTCTTTCCTTTCCTGTGTCAGCTTGCTGGGGGTGACATATGTACAGATGAACATGTATCCATTCTGTATGCGAAGAGGGCGGGGTAAAAAAAAAAAAAATAAGACCCTCTAGTAGCGCGAGCCCTGGTGATGGTATTGACAACGACAATGACGATGACGAGGAAGAACCGCCACGGCTCAGCCTGCCAAGCTCCTCTTCACCCCCGACTCTTCTGTACCTGTGGCACATAAGGACTTAGCTCCTCTCACAAAGGACAGAACTTGTCATGTCCGTTCATCAGCAGAACTCACCTTAAGGAAATGGGATGAAGAGAAAAAGGTGTCACCACCATAGTCCTGAAAGTAAGCTTTCAGCAGCAGCATCAGTCATCAAAAAAAAAGCAAATACTAGGTCCTTCTGCCTCATTTATGGATTTGTTTTGCACATCTTGTTCTTTACTTGAGTTGTGTGGCTCTGTTTAATGAGAGTTTAAAAAATAATCACTAATAGTTTAGTTTCAGCCTTGCAACGCACCAGACTATGAGACTATGAGACTGAAATCTGCATCACTCTGAGCATCGCTGAGAGTAGGATTTGTTTTAAAAAAGCAAAAGCAAAACGAAGACTGAAAAGTACAAGAACAATGCACTGAAATTGTTTAAGTTGTTTAAGAATTTTCATTTTCTTGTGACTAACAACAACCAGACAGTACTTGTACAACAGACTTAATCTTTATGTGGAAGCTTTCTTCTTTTCTCTCTTTTTTTTTAAACTACATTGCCTCCTAAGCTTGAATCTGTGGTTTCCCTCCTTGTTATTCTGTTCTCGTATTCGCTCCAGAAAAGCTTGCAACAATTTTAGCTTCGTGGTGGCTCTGGATTTGGACTAGCAGGGTTGCAGACTTTTGCCACTCAATTTGAAGCTGACGGGAAAAGCGCTTGCTTGCGTGGGTGTGTGTATAATTTGTGTGTGTGTGTGTGTGTGTGTGTGTGAGAGACATAAAGTGGTGCCCTATTGAGGGACTCACCCTAATTGTTTGCAGCCCCTCTACTCCTAATCTCAGGGCAAGCCAGGCTTGCATAACTGCCCGACTAGCACTGTCTCAGGTGGTCTTCTCACTTGTTAAAAGGAGGAAAAAGAGAGAGAGAAGATAAAGTTTTGAGGTTTTTGTTTTAATTGCACTGCTTAGAAAAAATAATGAAGTTTTTGTTCACTACCAAAACGAGAGGCAGACCTGCAGAGGAGCGAGGCAGCTTTTTCTTTTTGAGACGAATCACATTCCCTTTATGTCCTGCTGCACTTTCCCACTTCATCCATTACAGACTTTACCAGACCAGTGAAGCCAGGATGCTAATTCCAAAAAAAGAAGAAAAGATGGAAAAATATTTTTGAAATAAGAAAGTAAATTCAGCACAAATGAAATGCTGGGAATGTTGCTAAACTTCTGTTCATGCTGGTCAGAGCAAGTAGTCGTAGCAGTAGTAGTAGTAAATTGAAATGAGTAATACATTGGTTTCCTAACTCATTCATGATAAAAGACCAGCTGTAACAGAGGTTCAGCATATTCAGGAAAAGATGACAAGCAGCACTTTAAAAAAGAAAGGAAAAAAAAAACACAAAATAAGAAAAAAAGTAGCATTCAGTGGTGAAGGTCTGGATTTAATAACTACTTGGTATTAACCATGTGTTAGAGGATTTTTAAGTAAAGTGGTGTTGTGTAGGACGCAAATGCATTATTCAGTCTTTTTAAGATTAGTAACTCTTTTTTTTTTCTCCCTAAGTTTACATTTCAAAACATAGCTAAGGCAACTTTGTGTGTGTGCTTGGTGTGTGCATGCTCTTATCAAGATCCTGCTGGCAACTAACCGTACAGCTTCTGACAGTGCTCAGCGAACTGCAGATTATTAAAGTGATCTTATCTTAGTGGCCTTGACACAGAAAGGACTTGATCATGATGCTTCATTTTTCAATGTCTCTGCAACTCTTGTTCTCGTTTCTCTTTGTTTAACACTTGTATGTTTTCAGACCTTTCCGTGTTTTTTTGTTTTTGTTTTTTGGGGGGGGGGGTTGTTTTTTTGTTTTTTAAATGGACAAAAAGGGAAGACAGCAAAAAGACATTTAAAGCAAGGGTTGTTTTAAACAAAGAAACAAAAAAAAGACATCTTGGACAGGCCTCGATTGTGTCATTTTTTTTTTTTTTTTCTGAAGCTGATGAGGGTTGACTATTATCTTTTTCCATGTATTTCTGGGCATTGATAGGTTGGTTTTTATAATTTTAACAAACAACCTTTTGGGTTGGTCTCCCTGACCTGTCTGATCCCCTTCAGGCCAGGGAGTGGCAGCTGTTGATCAGCACCCTTCTCCCTTCAAGAAACATTTATGTAACCTGGGACAAAACACTTTCTTTTTGTGGTAACTAATGTACTTGTTTTGCGATTCTTTGTTGGGGCTTTTATCTTAGGGAAACTGAATCAAGCTACGTGGTAATGAATAAGCTTACATATTTGTTTCAGGTGGGTCAATTCCATAGTCCATTTGCTTGGGCCTCAGAGTAGTCCAGTGTCAAAACTAAGCTAAATTCCTGACCTGAAGAAGGCAGGAACTGAAATGTTCAGAGAGATGGGATGTAGGAGATGGGATCTGAAACATTTTGGAAACAAAGTGCAATATTACTCAAAGAATTTTCTTCATTTTCATTTTTTTTTCCATCACGATGATGTATTGATATTCTATGAATATACTATGTTCTGAATGCTTTAACCTTTCGTCTAGTTCTTCCTCTTGATTTGAATAAACATTTGTTCTAAATTACACAACTGTGGTTTCTGTGTGTGTTTTCCCTCCAAAGCTGTACACGCAATAAGTGTAGGTCAGTTGCACACTTGTTCACCTTTGCTGCGTTTCACTGACTGCCATCATATACAACTGATCACAACAAAGCATCCTCTAACTACAAAAGCAAATGTTGTTTAAATGACTAATCATTATCCAGTGCTTTACTTAAAAAAAATAAATAAATAAAAAATCTATACAAATGGGTCACAAGAGACTTACAAGCACACAGGCAGCCAATCATCTCTTGAAAAGTAGTACAACACTGCCCCTAGAGGTGGTTTGAAAGTAGCACTGATCCTTGCTGGCAAAAGATACAAGGTACTGAGAAGGACACTGAATGGGTCTTAGTTGGATCACAAGTACTAAGATATTGGACGATGCACACATTTTGTGTTAAAACCAAAAACATTTGTGTTGATACAACTTCAAATTCCCTGTAATTTTTTTTAAAAAATACTGCAGTATTTTTTTTTTTTTTTTAGCCCAGTCTATCCTGAAATAAGACATCAGTGTTAAAGTTTGCCAAAGTTAACTGGGCCTAGTTGTTTAAACTCAGATAAATGTTTAACTTGTACAACTTGCAGCTTTCTAACTTCATAGTGCTGCTCTCTTGGTGGTTTGTCTACACATGACCTCTTTACTATGTTTAACAGTCTCTTTGCAGACCAGTAAGTCAATTTCATCTGTAATGCATCGACTTGCATTTTATGTCAGCCCAGTTTTTTCTAATTGATTTTTCTTTACAAACTATGTGCATGTGTGCACAAGTGAGCTCAACAAATTCGATCCCGCCGGATGTGAAAGGATGTGTTGTAGGGCCTTCTGTTTTTATCGCAAATCCAGCTGGGACAAGATGCACAAATGATCTCACTGACATGAAGAACGTCGATGCTGTTGCAGAACTGGACCTCACAGTTTCTGATACTTCTAAGCTCTGTGACGTGCAGTAGAAACGGAGGAATGAAGGAACCGCTTTCAATTTTCTTTCCCAAAATTAACAAGGCAAATTCGAAGAGACAGCTCATCAACTTTTACTGGAAATGTTTGCAAAGTATTAGTTCAAGCCAGCCTCAGTGATGACTCAGCAGCCCGGCCAGCTTTGACCCAGCACTTCAGTTTTCTCTTTGTCTCCTCTTCTCAACCCTCAATCCCCCCTGGCCCCTTTTGACTTTTGTGGGCCCGGGCCTTTGTGGGTTTGTGACCCCTGTAGACTGGGGAGAAAAAAAGGAGGAGGGGATTACTAAGGGAAACCATAGATTGTGGCAGTGTGCATGCATGTGTGTGTGGTGAGAGTGTTGATTAGCAATTGCTGACGCTACACAGGCCTCAGCTGTTTCCTCTCACGGGATAATCCCGCTACCCAGAAGCCCCCATGTGATCCAGAGGTTCTCGGCAACCTGGTGTGACTAGGCATGTTCAGCGTGGAGGGGGATGTTGGGGCTGAGGCCCCTGTAAGCCTGCCTGCCAGTGTCACATCATCACTGTGACATAATAGAAATGCAAACACACACACACAGTGGACTGGAACGCGGCAGTGACGTGAACTCACACATTCTTATGAAACAATTGGATAGCCAGCATAGCCACAGGTCTGATACTGCAATGAAAGCAAAGATCTGGGAATAGGCGTAAATGTATCTCAGAAACTCAAAATTATGACCACTGTTTTTATAAAATGAGAGAGGCATTTCAGCATGATCCACACATTGATTTAGTATAATACAGACATGTATAATCTAAGCCATACGGTCTGACCTCTGCAGCTGACAGACAGAACTGAGCTACTGTGTAGTTATCATTAATAAAGTGTACCCTTTTCTCTCAAGACAAACACATTTTACTACAGATAGACTCACAAATTCTGGCCTTTCTACATCACATTTGTAACTGGATAACCTTATTTTCTAAACTAGTTGCCATGTCACTGAACCATGCTCGCATGAAGATTAAAACAGTACATTTCTCAGCGACAGAGGGATCCAGATATTCTGGAAGGATATAGAATTTAGACGACACAGCCTGCATGAAAGTGAACATTAGCCAGCAGCTAAATTCAGCCAGAGCTCCACCTGTTTTTACTACTGAGCACAAAGAAAGTAGCAAAGAAAGAGCTAGAAAGCCAGACAGCCAAAAACGAAGTAGCCACACGGTAGGACAAAGCTCTTAATTTCCTCGTTTACTATGCTGAGATTTTGCTTGATACAGCTCCAACATTAAAACAACCTGCCTTCTTTTGGGCAGACCCACTTTAATGCCATGAAAGCATCTCTGATACGCTGTATCTTGGTCATCTGTCTGGCAGTCCAGCATTGCCAGAGGATCTTTTGGATCCAGTTTGTCTCATGGTCCATGGATTGGGGTTTTCCCAGGAGATTCACTCCACAGATTCCAGTCAAGTCTAGAAGCTTGACTGGGCTGGAATCTGTGCAGTTTGGAAAGGCAGCTGTCTTCAGGGAGTGCCGTTGCCATGGTGGATGTGTGCTTGGCTTGTAACTACATTTAGGTAGGAAGCCAGCATGTTAAATAACATTCACAGAAATGCTGGGAACAGAGTTTTACTAGCAGAACTTTGCATTTTAACAGCATGACCAGACTTATCTGCTTCACCTGTCAGCGGGTTTAATCTTGTGGCAGACTGGTGAATATTAGGCTAAACCTCATGGGGACCTTTAGTCCTTGCATGAATGACATCGGTAAATAGATATTAAAAATTGCATGTATGTCAGCAGCAGCTGCTGCTGTGATTAAACAATACATGTCAGTTGTCAGTTTTTAGCCTGATTGACTAAGTTTGTTCCTTTATGAAAGGCAGATGTCAGATTCCTCGACTAATCTCAGCCTCGGGTCTCCAGAGTTTGTTCTCACCTCACTGATCTGTCTGTTTATAGTAAGAAAACATAATTGTTTTTGGGTTTATTTAAAAAAATGAGCTGAAATTGGCTGTGTCTGTGCCACCTCGGCCTTGACACACAGACCACACGTAATTTAAAATGATGGTGCTAATTGAAAATCCTTTTAAATGTTCTCAGTGGAGCTGGGTGGGCTGCTGTGGGTCTCCATGTTTAGTAAGGACAGGAACATGATAGCCAGAATTACAGTGGGCTATGTTCTTATGCCAAGACTCCCATCCCTGCCATACCAAAGTCCCAGCATGGTCAGCATTCCACCTCCAACCATCCTTCACACATACAGACACACACACACTGCACCCGAGTCCCCTGGCATGTTTGCAACTCATGTGCAGCACCACAACATTGCCATGCCATTAAGTAGGAAAGGTCCTGCACACTTTGTGCATCTCTTTGCCAGCACATCCTCAGAACTAATCATCAAAATAGGCTGATTATGAGTGACTCCCGCAGCAATAGCCAAAATCACCAAAAAGTAGAGATCAAGTTAAGCGTGATAAAGATTTACTGTGTCATTTTAATTGTGCCAACAGATAGTCTATGTGACCTAAAGAAGGGATTTTGAATCTATATATGCACTTGTGAATCCAATTGTAAAGTGTCTTTTATATCAAGATGCTCAAATAACAGCTTGATTGCAGACTGCAGAAGAATAACAAAGCCAGTAGTGTTAGCCAGGCCACGAGGGGGAAAGAGTGACCCGGGGTTCATTTTGGACAGATTGTACTTGAACAAGTTCCCCTCCCCCGCTCTCTTTTTTACAGCTTTTTGTGCATCCACGCTGTTTTCTTTCACTCTCGTAGTTTCCAGTCTTAGCTCAACACCAGATGTGTTTGAAGTATGTGAAGGCTTGCAGAGGCCCAGATGGTCACGGCAACACTACATGAGATGGTACGATAACCATGTCGGAAAGATCGATGATTTAGGGCACTCTCATGAAACTGAGGAGAAAAACAAAGTGAACCTGACTTGACTATCCCTTTTCTATGTTTGAAATGCACTGCACAACATAAACTGAAGAGCTATACCACACAGGTCACATTACTAGATTTTATCACCACGGTGAGCAATGCCGGGTGCTCTGCTCTATTCTGGAGGCTTAAGGGGACTTCACCAGTGACACTCTACCCCCTCTGTTATGTCACCTAACACAGAGCGAGTGAAATTCTGCTGCAGCCTGTAAAAGGACACTAAAAGGTTGCCATAAAAACAGCGATGATACTAGAGTTTCTATCTAGGTGAATTGATGACATGTCCCTAATTTGCTGCTTAATAAAAAAGAAAATATCTGTAATGTCTTTCATAACTGTATTCAGTCAGGGAGGAAGCATAGAAGCATACGATCTTTCTCAATAAAGCTGTTCTAACATCCTTTTTAATGTCTGATATGAAGTGCTGGTCAGTAAATCTGTAACATATAAAATGTGACTAATAGTACGCAACATCAAGCAGGAATTATGCAAGTTGAAATACAACTTCTTTCCGAAAGTCCTTGGCCCCCTTATGTTCTGTTTCAAGGGGGATGAGAGGTCAGGCTGAGGAGTGCTGTTTCACCACTTGTCTTATTTTACCCAGCTGGTCCCCCGGTGGAAGTTGCTCAGCTTCCTTTTTTAGCCACGGCTGACTCATAGCACAGCTCCCATCCCCCTTCTCTGCTCTTGTGCAAAGTCCCTGCTCAGCTTCAGCTCTCTCTCTCTCTCCTCTCCCCACCCTCCTGTGTGTCTTGCTCCTAAAAAACAACAGGTACATCAGGGCACAGAGAAGGCGGGGCTGTCTGGTGGGCAACCTGTCCGAGCCTTCCAGTCACTTCTCCATGTCATTCCACCCCTCTGCCTCCAAACATCCAATCTGTCACCTCTTCCCTACCCTTTGCCTCCCTCACCCCGTCTGTCCATCCCAGCACTTCTGTCCCTGCGCTGCCTGCCCCTCCTCCTCTAATCTCCAACTTCTGCTGCCCTCCTCTTCACTGGATTCACATTCTTTCCAGGCAAATTATAAGCTGTCCTTTAAAATTCCGCCTGCAAAGCAAACGTGCTTGCCATGGTGATGACCTTTTATTTAAAAATAGCTTAAATGATGCAGTCGCCTCCCCAATTCTCTTTTTCTTTCTACCCCCTTTTGTCCACTACTGCATGCTATAACACTTTTATTGTGATATTTGCACACTGCACGGCATTAGTTGTGTTGCTGTGTGCTTTATAAAATGTCACACTCAAGTGCTCTCCAACGTGGTGATAAAGCATGTGTTTGTGGATCAAAACATTGGGAACACAGTAGTATCCAAAAATCTTGTGGCCGTTTTTTCCCTCTAACATATAGTGTATCCGTTCATTTAGGACCCACTTGGTGATAGCTCAGTGATGTCCATAAAAGTCCTTATCAATGCTGTAAACAGGGCGAGTCTTACAATACATCTCACAGGGGAAACTACAGATGTTTATAAGTCTGCAAGGGGCTTTCGAGTGAGTTTGTGGCTTGCAGATATACACAAAATGTATCAACTGAGGAGCTCTAGCGAAAAAGATCTAATATTGTATAAAAGTATGTCAGCTGGGGATTGAAAAATCTGTTTACTTCTAACACAGACTATTGTTTCTTGGGCCAGCATTTCTATGTCCAGAGTAAAAGTTTCCAAGGATGCTGATAAGCTTGAAGTGCAAAGTTGCCTTGATGTTTTGAATCTATACTCATACACACACTTAAGACACCCTGCTGCACTCAAAAGATCATCATGGAGCTGTACTTCTAGAACAAAACAAGACACTCTTAACAACCCTCAGGATGAATATTCAACATATTAGCAGAAAAATACAATTATAAAACAGAGGCTTTTTTCATAAAGATCTGGCCAATACTTCAACAGTTCAACCGTTTTATAAATCCCTCTGCCTGTCTTGTTGTAGAGAATAAACTAGTAATAAACTAGTTCTTTAGAGGAGCTGCTTATTTGTTGTATTCTCTGCTGAGACTTAACAGAGCTGCTTCCTGACACCTTGCAGGAATCAAGACGCTATTAATGGTGCATAACATCAATAATCGCAGGATTTAAATTTCTTGTCCTTAAATTTGTTGCCAGGTATCCCGGGACTCCAGCTCGTGTTCCAGAAGTTTCCATCTGTCTGGTCTGAACTGGACTGGACAGTTGGCATTTTCTGAACCCATATTTTGAAACTCGGGTCAGACGGACAGACATGTACACAACATTGCCTGTCAGCCCAGCTGGTGTCTGTAAAGCTAAATCCAGGAGAACGGATAGGAATGGCCAGGTGGCTCAGACAGCCACACTGACACACACACCCTTACACAAATGCAAGCAAAACACGTGCGTCATCATAAGAATGAGTGCATCCAAATTGTCCTCTAGCAACACTTTTGGCTGTGTCCAAATTACAATTTGATGAAAGCCACAAAGGATATCAATCATAACAAAGTGCGAGTTGATGAAATGTTAATGGGGTTTGAGCTGGCTCTATAATAACAAGGAACAGACCGGTGTCACAGAACAGATAAATAACCTACAAGAAGTCATGATTATTAAACTTTTCCCCTCCCTGTTGCTGCTGTTGCACAAACATATTTATGCAGTGCCCTTTCTCCCTTACAGAGAAAGAAAAGCATTGCATACCTGTCCTTGAGAGATTCAGCAGCAGCAGCAGGCAGAAAACAACAAGTAAGGCTCTCATTCTAATTATCATTTGAGATGATGTGAAATGATTGAGAGCTAAGCTAAATCTCCAGACAGAACCGTGAGGAGATGAGGGAGGATGCGGCTAAACTAATTCCTATAACTTTCTGAGATCTGTCAAACTTATGGAAGCTACTTTTCTTGTTGTGATTTATTAAGGCGGCGTATTGTATCCCAGCAAAATCCCATGATCTCAGTGGGTGCTCCTGTTAAAATAAAGATAAATCTCTGAACCAGAAACCACCACCAGAGCTGGACTATGGCTCCATGGTTCAGCTGACAGACCTCAGCCAATAGCATAAAGGGAACTAACAGCACTTACTTTTTTCTTTTTAGCCAGGCTGCCTCCTTCGTAAACATGTGGTTGCACACACACACACACACACACACACACACACACACACACACACACACACACACACACACACACACACAATTTGTTCCTTCACGGCACAAATTAACCCCTGTGGATGGTGTGATAAGTCAGTATCGCTAACTCTGTTTTTCTTGTTTTGTTTTGTAGGGTTGCCTCAGAAGTGTGGAGTTAGATATTAGATTTCTTAAAGAAAAAAAAATTGCTTCTCTGTGCTCTAACTTTTTCTTCCTATAAGAGAGAGACACACACACACTACACACACACACTCACACAAGAGTCACTTTAGGACAAGAGCAGCCTGGGCTGGTCTGCACCAGTTCCATGACTCATTTAATCATTTGGAGCGACTGCCCAGTGAAGAAAAAAAAAAACCAGGGAAAACTAAAAGGTCTCTCTCATTTCATCTGAGTCAGTTTTTGGCAACTGAATGAGCGGAGCTGCAGTAGTCATTGCTGCAGAGAGCTTCGTTTATCATGACTGTGAGCTGAGCAGACAGGCAGGAATGTGTGGCACATAAGTCTGACCTCTGATCAGGTCCCTCTCCGCTCGGCCCGTCCTGGTACCCGCGCCTGAGCGATGAGAATATCTGATACGGGTCATTTATGAGGCGAGTCGTATTGTGTTGCTGTCCAACTTTTAAAACGCCCCAACACTGTAGCCACAATCTTCACAAACCTATTTCTGTATATGTTGTGGGAGTGCAACTGGGCCAGTGCAACATGAGAAAAGGTTATGCAACAGTCTACTAGTTCAAGAGTTAAGCGTCAGGTGAACTAAACACTCACTTCGCTTGCACAGTTCGTTTGCTGACTCGTCTTATCATAGGAATGACTTGAAAGTTGCTTCTGTTCTCAGCTACGGTCAGTGAAAATCAGTGAGGTGTGTAAGTGGATGGTTGTTAGCGCTGTCACCTCACAGAAAGAAGGCTCTGGGCTTGGATCCACAGGCTGGCCGGGGCCTTTCTGTGTCGGGTTTGATTGTTCTCCCAGTTTTCTCTGGGCGCTCTGGCCTCCTCCCATGGTCTCACGAACATTTGCATGTTAGGTGTAAACTGGCCGTAGGTGTGAGTGTGAATGGTTGTCTGTCTCTTTGGGTTAAATCTGGGGTAGACTGTTGACCTGTCCACGGTGGACCGGATCTCTCGCCCTGTGACAGGAGGGGTAGGGTTATCCACTGTTATCTAAGTGGAAGAAAATTGCTTGATGGATGGCCACTGTAAGCAGACTGGGTGAAACTAACTGGGACTGCATATAAACGCCTGCAGCAACTGAGCAAAAGATTAATGAGACACACATAAGCTGAAGGGACTGAGCTGCTGAGGTAGTAAATGATTATTAAGAGACCAGCACCTTCATCTTGTAACCATGACGATATGACAATATTTAGCTTTCTGCTTACACAAACAGGAAGTGAATGAGTCGGGATGCGAATCAGAATAGTTCCGGTGGCAACAGTCTAACCAGCGGCACCAGCACCTGTTATTTTCTCATTTTATCGTTTTTATACAGTTTATATAATAAGAACAATTTACACGCAAAAAAAGAAGAACAAGATAGAAAGAAGAAAAACACATTTCTGATTAATTGTCTGCACAACAAACTGTCATCCTACCAAAATGACGCTTTGCATGAAGTTCTCTCTGTTGTTCTCAGTGCCCGCCAGCATGAAACAACAGGTGGGTGACTGCAAAAATGGTGACCCCCAAAGCATGCGGCATATAAAAAGATCGTCTTAACACGGAGCAAAACTTCCTGGTAAAGATGTTCGTGGTACCAGTCAAATATGTAACACCCACGTGACAGAGTTTGTGCTGGTTGAGCTAGAGGACAGATCTTGGACTGAGAGCGTGTCGCTGAGCGCGAGTGACAGAAACAGAGGGACATACGGGCTGAATGGGAATAATAAAAAAAGTTAACTTCTGTTCTAATTATGCCATTCCCTTTTGTAACACTAACTCCGTTGTGTAACTCGGTCAGTCGGCTTCCTCCTCAATAAACCCCTCGCGTCTTGCCCCGGCCACCGTGAATCTGACATTTCACCACTGACGGGCAACAACAAACAATATTGTTCTTGTGTGCAGTCAGAGCGTAACTGGGCTGGAGCAGCAACATGGCACGATACAGACCAGCCGGATCAAACCAGCTGAGTCTGGCTGGACACACACAGAGTTACACTGTGCCTGTCTCTCTGATGTGTGACTTCCGTTGGTTTCTAAAGGTCATTTGTCTCACACTCGGGTCACCACTAGTTTCCCTTGATGTCCCTTCATTCCTCTCTGTGCTTCTTCTCTGCTTTTCACGCAGTCTCCATCCTCTTACAGTCTAATATCAGTCAGGCGTGCCAACCTGAAAGCCCAAATTTCCCCTTATTGTATCTAGAATGTGATATTTATAGAGCTCTCACACGCTCACCGCTGAGGTCAGAAAATGCTCTTCCACCCTAGGCAAACTACAATTGCTCATTTTGGTGGAAAGGCCGTTTATCCTGATTACGTCTCGACTGCCCTGGGATGAAATTAAAAACGTAGGTGGCATCATGTGTACTTTTTCACTCCTTTGCTTCTGAAACGAGAAAAGTTGCCAACCTTATCATGTTTCTAGGCCAAAACTACAGCCAATCAGAGAGCCTCATGTGGAAGGTTTGTGCTAGTCTGGATCAAATGGAGGACTTTAATGAGCACTCGGTTTGTGAAAATGTGAGCACAGTGGCCCTGGTGAGTATGAGAGGAGTTACGAGAGTCAATGTGCTGACTTTTATATGGATGTCAACATGAATAAAAACATGCCTATGCACCCAGATCCCAGATATCGGGGCAGCCAAACAGCACAGTGAGAACAAGAGTGACATGATATGAGAGTCCAGTTGGCTGTATAAAGGCTCTGCCTTTACAACCCCTTGATGGACACGATACCATGGACACTGTTAATAATAGCTATACAATAAAAAGTGATCAGAAACAGAAGCTCTGAAGTCTCCCCCGCTCTGAGCCGCACAGCTTCTTTCAATCCGCCTGCTGTGGGAGTTTGCGGATTGGAGGTGTCGAGCCACGTCTCCTCTTTTGGCCGTTATTTTTCGGACTCCCTTAAAATACCACTTGCATTGAGCTGCTCACCAAACTAAGGATGGTTGAAGAATTTTCCAAAAAGAATGATCGTACCTTTGCTTCTTCTATTTTTGAAGGTTTTTTTTCTTTCTTGGTTTGGGTTGTTACAAAACTGCCAGCCATATAACAGGAAGCATACTGTCTCAATATTGTAAAAAAATTACTTCAGATGTTTTCTTGTGGGTTGAGATATATCAGTAAGCTTGTACTTATCTGTATATACAATTTGGCTTGCCTGACACCACTTCCCTCAGAGCTGCTGCCCTGGGCGCTTCCCATACATGCCAAATTGGAGCCAAAACTTTAAAGAATCACAAACAGACTGCTTGGTATGGTCGAGACGTGCTAGATTAATTTATTATCAGTCAAATACAGTTCTTGTCAGCCTTTTAGCTTGTTAGCTCATCGATTTTACTCCTGATTCCTTCTCCCTGCTGGCTTTTAAGATACTCACTGCAGAATTTTGGTGAGGCAATTACACAACTTTTAGGTACAGTTAGAGTTATCCATCCATCACTATTATGTCAGCAAACTGAGTAAAGCATTTCATAACGTTTCATTACAAGTTTCATGTATCCAAGAGCTTAATGTTGTGTCTAGAAGATAAAGATTGATAGTGATTTTGTTGCCATATCTTCTGATGTTGATGTGGGCTGTGCTCTGTGGCTTGCTAATATTTGAAATGATTAAATACTCTAAGTTTAAAAAAAAAAAATCCTTCGAAACGAATCTACAAAACATTGCCACTGAATCCTTTTATTGTAATGTACTGCAAATCTTATATAAAGGCAGTCTAGTTACTTCAAGACTCGGCTGGAGAAGGTCAAAGTCTTCATCCAGGCGCCCAAGAATAAACACATACTCAAAGTTTTCAATCTCTGTGACACTGCTGGCACGGATGAGGCCACCGGATATCCTCCAGGAGCGGTTGATGATGTCAGAAACACCAGTGCCATAGTGTTGAGTGCCATGTAATTGACGGTACATGACAAGATGGTTTAAGTCACTTCGGCTTGTTGATGAACAGAAAGAGAATCATGTTCTGATCTCGTTAAGGAAAAGGTCATTATTTTCCATCCTGCAAGCGTGCACGCATCCATGCGAACTGATGCAAGTGCTTGTTTGACTCCTATCCTCATTGAGCTCATTGTCCGTTTCCTCCCACGGACACATGCTGAGATGGATAGATAGTTTAAACATATGCAAACACGTGTGCTACAAGATCAGCGTGTCCTCGAGAGACGTGTTTGCGTTCAGCCTTGTGTGACTAACCGTGTGTCTTCTCTCCTTAAATGCAACTTTCTGTCGATGAGAAACTTCCGCTGACTCTGTTCTCTCCCTGTTTATCCTCTGTGGTGTGTTTCAGGGAAGGCTGACAGGAGCATGGGGAATGTGGTGGGAGAACAAGCCCCATGTGCGTAATACACAGATTCACACATGATTAGTAACGGCATAAATCATCTGCAGCTGAACTTGTCTGGATTTTGAGGCTAGGGATGCAGGCAGTTGTGCTGGCTCTGCGTCTTTTCTGCCGAAAACTGAAAAAGGGTCTGAGTTGAATATTTTAGATCCTCTTATTATGAAGAGAAAACTTATGTTAACTCCTCTGCTTCTTAACTTGATCCCATGTTGACTGCCTCACCTCTATAATCAACTTGCACAACTTTCAAATTACCTCTAAGCGAGTTATTGATTATCCAACAGACATCACTATTGATCGAATTACACCTAAGACACAATATCTTAGGGATGCTTACAGCGATTAGATGTAATCTGACACTTGCACAGTTGTGGTAGACACTTTAATTACCCTGTGGAATATGAGTTTTCCCTGCATGAACCTTAAATAATGACACAGCAGGTCATTTTAAGGGTAAAACCGGTGGCACAGGTCGACTTTGTGTGTTTTTTACTCCTCCACCGACTTCTCCTTTCACTCTCCCCACACACTCCCCAGAACAGAGAATCTACTGTGAGGCTTTACTGTATGGGTGGGACTGGGTCATTATCCTATTGAAGTCTGATCTCAGGTGTTGCATGTACCAGTAAAATGTCAGACTCGATTATTCTCACCTGAACACCATACTTGTTCAGAGACCACAAAAGTGAGGAAACACGTGATGACGTTGACGTTTATCGTGTAGCGAAAAGAACAAAGAAAAGAGGTTAAAAACTGAAAGATCATGTTTCAGAAGCTTAAACCCTTCTCACTGAAATTAAAGATTACTGTTATTCCTAAGGACCGTTGCCATAACAAACGTTCATCATTCAGAGCATGTAAATACACACCACGCCATGTCCTATTGTCTGGTGATATAACTGTCTTTTCTTCAGAAGGATATTGTGATATAGACTGTAGACAAAGGATGAATACACTCACTCTGATGTCGCTCACTGGTTTGTGGAGTTGCATTTACGCAGCTTCATGAAGTCACCATCAATTTTTTTTTTTACACACAGAATTGACCATATTTAGAGGATGGGGTGGGGTGGTTAGCAGGTAAAGCTCACAAGCCTGTTTAGCGAGGTGGATCCATACACTGCATCACATAGACACGCATGCCTGCTGATTAGTGCTAACAAATTCAAGAATTTCACTCACTATTACTGGGTTACAGATAAGTGTGCCAAGTGTTGGCAGGAGGGATCCTTGTTTTCACGTTGTGTGTGCCAAATTCTGATCGTACCTGAATGCTGCATCAGAAATTGAGAAGCATATAAACATTGTAATTCATACTAAAGTTGAATTAACTATCAATTTACCATTTAATAAAGTTGATTACAAAGCATCATCCAAAACTTCCTCAATTCCTCACGTACAAGGTCTCGAATAACGAGACAACATCTTATCTCAAAGCTCTCATAGTACCATACCAGCCCAATAGAGCTCTTTGCTGTCAGAGTGCTGGCTTGCCTGTGGTTCCTACAGTATTTAAAAGTAGAATGGGAGGCAGAGCCTTCAGGTTTCAGGTCCCGCTTCAGTGGAACCATCTCACAGTTTGGATTCAGGAGACAGACACCTTCTCTACTCTTAAGATTAGGCTGAAAACTTTCCTTTTTACTCTATGTGTTTATACACCTCTCTGCATCTAATCATTAATTATTTTTAAACTCTGGGTTTCTTCTACAGTGTGTCTTTAGCCCTGTCTCCCTCCCATCAGGCCCAATCAAATGGCGCCTTTCCCTGAGGCTGGTTGTGCCAGAGGTTTCTGCCAGTTAACAGGGAGTTTCTCCTTCCCACTGTCACCAAGTGTTTGCTTATAGGGCATTGTCTGATTTTTGGGGTCTTCTTTGTAATTTTGTCTAATATTGTAGGGTCTTTACCTTGCAATATAAAGCACCTTGTGTCACGGCGAGTGAGAGGAGCCGTGTGGAGGAGGAAAAGGAGGATCCACACGCAGGCAGTCGTGAAGGTGTAAAAGGTGATTTATTGAACACAAAAGGAGAGGCAAACGGCAACACGGAGAACTAAACTATACTGGGAAACAACTAAAACTACAAAGCACAAACCAGAATGAGCAGAGGAGAGGAGAATGATGATGGACAGCAGGGAGAACACACGGGTGAGACATGGTAGATACACAGACGGACCAGCAACAACAATGATGGAAGACATGACTTAAATACACAGAGAACCACAGGGGAATTACACACAGGTGGTGGACACAGCTGGGAATAATCAACAAGACGAGACAAAGGTAAAACTGAACACACTCACATGAGATGCAGACCTTCACAATAAAACAGGAAACAAAACACACTTTACTAAGACACAGACTAGACAGAGACAGACTTGAAATGACATATGAAACTAAACCCACATCTTAAACCCAGATAAACAGAAACATGGAACTCTAATAATAGACATAAACATTACCATAACACGACAAGAGAACAAGAACACAATCCCTGATGCAAACATAAATCAAAACACAATAAACTCAAAATACTGGGTCCAACGGACCCAGAACCGTGACACCTTGAAATGAATGTTGTTGTGATTTAGCACCATATACATAAAACTGAATCTGAATCTGCATTAACTGTATTAAAAATACAATAGGAACCAATAGGTGCCAACACCAAAAACATTGCCAGTAGGTCCAGTTCAGTGACACATTAGCTGCCTGCTTCTTCCATCTGCTATGCTGTAAACATGTGTAATGCATCTATATGTTATGTTAACATGGGAACTTGCCAACAGACTCACTTTCAGAGCAAGCCTCATGTGGCCATGTGTGGAATTGCAATTTTCTGCTGCCAGTGGCTTCATATTCCAGTGCAGGAAATTACCGATTGGTACCGTGAAAGGCAGTTTTCTCCAGTTGTGACAGACCTTCCTTTGAGGATGCGGTGACTCACTGAGAGCTAAAGTCCCGATTCACCACTGGGGCATACATAGAGACAGACTGCAAGCGATCTGTGAATCAGCTGTTGCCTAGTTATCTGCTATCTAAAGACCAGAGGCTCAGGGGTGAGAAGAGACCAAGGACTCCAACATAAACATGTTTGTCTGCAGTCTGGCTGGTGGGTTGGGACATCATGCTGTCTGCTGTGGCTGTTTAATTACTTCCCACCCCCCAGTTAAGCTCTGCTCATCTAATCTCAGACTCTGTGAAGCAGGCTTCTGGCAGCAAACTTATTACTTTTTATGGGGCACCAAATCAGCGCCTTACGAATCTGAAAATGTCTTGAGACATCCTGTGCTCAGGAACAAGCAACTCCACACTAACACATTTAATCAGCCTGAGCCTGAGCTACGGTTTTATGTCTAAAATCAGCACATGTAATCATATATTTAAAAATACTACAAAATATGCCATGTGCACTGGGACTGGAGTTACATCAGTTAGTATTTGTTGTAGCCTCCATAGCCCTAACATGCTCTTTCATGTTTTGCTCACACTCCACCTCTCCAAGTATCACGAAATGTGGTAATCTTTGCATCTCTCTTGATGTTGCTAACAGGCAAACAATGCAGCTTACAGGACATATAATGGAAATATGTCATGTCAAATGTAAGCCAGGCAGCAATAATGCATGAATGGGTTGCATGTTAGACGCTTCCCTTAGAAGGGGGGGGAAACAATAAAACAGGCCGAAGGAAATGTAGATGACAATTAAAAGTTAACGGCACTATTACAGACTCAGCTGCTGCGGGAGAAAGCGATCCCCCAGAGCCGCTGCCATTAAACTGCAGAGTACCATCTTGTTAAATGAAGCAATGACTTTTTTGCTCATTACAACGTGTTCCTTCAAATCCCACGAGTAAAGCCTCTCACTAATGTGAGAGGATCAATCTAAAGCACACGCCATGGGAAGAAAAGCAAAAAACTGAAAAAGCAATCAATAATAAAAATATTGTCTTTCAAGTGAAAACGTCTGAGAAAACTTTTCCACCCATCATTATTGGAAACATTTGTTCAATTCTTCTCCCTCTGGGTCAAAATGCCACGAGGTTTCCAGCCATGCCATCTCGCTCCAACAAGGAAAGCTCTACCAGCAGATATCATTTATAGATACCACAGTCGCTTCCTGAATAAGGTAAACTATTTCATCAACACCAAGCTATCAGTTACTGTCAGGGTGGGACTTTATCTGGGAAGCTCATTAAGGTCAAAAGATGCACACTTCTTATTGCTGAAGCTCTCCTCTTATCAGCTGGGATCATGGCCACAATCAAGCTCCACCCATCCTGGAAGTTGTAATGAAGAAGGTGGATTGATGATTGTCACATTGTTCAAAATCCAAGCGTGTCTGCTGTCTCTTCTTTGTTTCCTCTTGCGAATCTCACACTTGTGCACTCCTATTTTGCAGTAACAGTAACAGTCTCTTGTGCTGCCAACTTCCAGGAGCTAGGTTTAAACGTTGGGCTAATGAAGGACAAAAAAAGATTAAAAGGCAGAGCGAAGGTCAGGTAGATGACGGTTTCCAAGAAGTTGCCTGAATGTGGAGTATGTCTTTGTAGATTTACACTCACTGACTCTTTAGGGAGTATAGTTAGCACATTAGATTCAAATGTGACTGAATAGCTTGCATAGCTCAACCGTTACAGTACTGTGGATATTTGCTGCCTCATATTTTCACACACTCATTCTTCACTCAGAGCAGATACAAGCAGATCTCCCGAAGGTGTGGGATGAGTTTGTGAAATTCCTGCAGGGAGTTACATAATGACACAAATCCTTCCTTGTGAGAGTGTGACCTCTGGGACCCCATAGTGAAAGACCCGCTCACTGGGAGCAAGCTGTCTCTTAGTGTTAAGTTATGAGACGTAAAAATGAAATCAGAACATGCAAATACAATTCATGTGGTACATTATTTATTGACAAAGTTACACAATCTACATTCTCTATCTTTGCCTAGGTCTCTACAGAAAAACAAAACAAAACAAAATATACATTCAGAAACAAGAGCGTTTAAAAAATAAATTTAGTAAAACATTTATTCGTATTTGTGAACACATGTACAGTAAAAATCCCATACAGTGTCAAACATCTATATGAAAACCATCTATTCAAAAACTGTTTTAGTGCAAAGGATTTTACAATATAAAAATACTGTCTTGTAATCTTTATTTGTGATATGAAAAACAGAGGGACGTAGGATCTGTGTGAGGTATGAAGGTTAGAGGTGTGTGTCGGCGATGGGGATACGCCGAAGCTCAACTATCTGGGAGTTGGTTACGCTCCCTCCGTCGTGGCTTCCTGGTATGGACTCGTTATCGCTGACATTAAGGCCGGTCCCTAAAAAGAAACAAAAAAACATTGCATTTTTATCAAAAATATGATACGTTGTATTTTTTTATACATTCTATTCTGCAGTATATTCACGTGCATTTTTCTTCTTATAGCGCTTAGTAAGTTGGACCACCTAATACCCACTATAATCGGTCCTTATAGAGCAAATGATCTATATTGCTCTATTATGAAATCATCCCTGCATGTCATGAACTCTGGGATATCAAGTCTGATCAGTCATGGTAATGAGACGTGAAGGGGACAGGCTAACATGCTTGGACTGGAGGCAGGTAGAGAAACAAAATAATTCATTATATGTTAATGGGTAAACCAGGTAACTGCATGTTGGTAAAACATAATCAAAAATATGTTAAACACATGCTTTTTAAAAATGCAAAACTGGACTTGTTTTTTATAAACGCTTGGGCTGCTACAGATTTGATCTGAATAAAAAACATCATCAGACTTGTTCTTTTGTGCTTTGGTGACTTCTGGATGCTTTCAGCTTGACATACTTGAGAAGAGTTGGATAATGAGCGCCAACGTTGCTGGATTTGCACTGAAACTCACCCAGCGATCATTGCAAAATAAGATCCTTCAAACCTCCATCCTATGCCGTGTTAATGATCAGCTCTAAGTTGTACAAAACAGCACTGGGCGCAGGTGCCGAGATAAGAGCGTGCACCTCGATATGTGCTTAATGGTTCACGATCAAACAAAGTGCGAAGACCCAGATTACTGCAATACTTGCTGACCCCTGTCAGCTGGAACCCTATTATGTAATTATAATAGGAAAATTATCTTTACTGCTGACTGAGTGCTTGAGATTAGCCCAGGTTATAAGTTCAGCACGGCTGGTACGAGCAAAGAGAAGGTCAGGGGAAGTATGAAATGAAAGAGTGTCCTTTGTGACTGGTGGAGCAAAAAATGATAATTTAATGACAGAGTTGAGATGTAAACAGATAACATCAGCGCAGTATCGAGTTTCACGAAAACATCTTTTAACAGAAGTTTCAGATTTACGCTTCATTTTGCACACAGCAAAGATCAACTACAGGAACTTTTAGTTACCTTTATTTTCTTGAGGCCATGCCAAAGATCTGGATAGAGCCAAACACTTTGACTTAATTAAACCTTGCAAACTTCCCTCCTTACCACACTGAATAATATGACAGATTACTTCATAGCGCTGAGTTTGCTGTGGGGACCAATAAATTCCCTGGCATGTCTCTTGCATCCCGGAGGTTATTCAAAGTCAAACATCACAACAAATCAGGACAGCAGGTACTCTTCGAGAAACAGAGAGAGTGAAATGGAGAGTGACAGAGACACAGTGGCTCTGCTTCACCCTGTCACCACACAAACAATAAGAAGATAAGAACCTCTCTCTCTGTCTAAGTTTTTAACTTTCACATAAATGCATTTATCAACATGCCTGCTGTTAATTTGACTCTCCACAGCTACAAGTTTTGCTTTTAAGGGGTTTCTTCAGTATAGTGGAGCCTGGTGTGGTTTTCGAGACTGAAAAGTCAGGTATTGTATGACCCAAACAGAACAAGCTTTCTCACAAAGTCAGATAAAGCTGCAGGACTGTAGCTTGCAATGCCGTGAAAGCTGCCAAAAGCCTGGCTTGTTGAAGAACTGTTAATGATTACTGTACTTCCTCTGAAAACTATTTCTCTTTCCCTGAACCCCAAGAGATTACCTGTGAAATTCAGTGTGACCTGCCACAGTCCCATTAACTTTGGAGTCTTATCAGGTTGGTCTATCTCGACTATGTATTTCTTATCCCTTCCAGAGTAATCGCAATTTTAGAGGACCAGCCACTTATTCTTTCCATGACGTGACACCAAAGCTGTGAGAGATATTCTTGCTGCTGCAATAGTTAGCTGCTCATCAAGAGTCCTCGTTATAGGTTGGGAATAACAATGACTGACGATGAGCTGAAACAGTAGGTTTTTTACCCGTTAAATGGGTAACATTAACCTAGTTTGCTGACATATTGGCATCCCATTTTGTAATGTCTTTTATATTACTGAGATTTAACACTAGCGGCTGACTGCATGATGTACAGGTAAGACTTACAAAAGCATCTAATACAATATTAACTATACAAATACTCTTTTGTATGTTTCAGGCACGACTTTCAGACTGTCTGCAGCGGATGACCTTGATTTCAGACGTGTGGAAACGGCTCATTCGGACACTGTGAAGCAAAGTCTCAATGATTTGAATAGTGTCTGTGTGTTTACATGAGCTGGTTGTGTATTGATGAGCAGGCTAGGCCCTCGGTTCATTAAACATGGATGGCAATAGAGGAAAAATGACAGCTGAGAGACTTAAGGTCAACAAATGAATGACAAAGCAGAAGTGATACTGCTGGATTAATGGATGCATTAGGCACTGTTAGATGCTTTATGTATGTACAGGGTATAATAATCACAAACACATGCACACACATATACACACAGACACTCAAACACACCACACACACTGTGGCATTTAATCACAGGCTGATTTTTATCATCTCTCGTTCTCTGTTATCGTTCAATCTAAATTTTAGGAAGTCATAACATCTTTTTCTGCTTTTAGGCTACGGTCACACTCGGGGAAAGAAATGATTGGCTACTGTTGCACAACCAAAATTACAGCGACTGTGTGCAATCAACTTCTGATCTCTATGCCTTTGAAATGGTTGCTTCAAAGATGTGGACCAGGTCTGAGTATGCTTGCAGTCAGACGCCATCTCCAAACTGACTTTGATGCATCAAGATGGTGATAAAACAGGGATATAATGGCAATAAGGTGGAGTCAGTGCTATCAGTTTTAGACTAAACTGGGTCAAACTGGGTCAATCTGTTTTTGAAAAACAAAACAAAACATCAGAACATCAGAAATGCAATGCTGAACCGGGCCCAGAGCTGGACTTAGGCAGAATCTACGCATCAGGTGTGACTCTGTCAGCCACAGACTGGACCAAATGTAAACAGATGGTAATTTATAATTTATAAACTTATAAACACATAGATGTAAGCAACTGCAGGTTGGGGGTGCTGCATGCTTGGCCTCTGGCAAACTAGTTGGTAGAGCTACCTGCAAGCACTCCCGGACATCAAAAAACTGGATCCAATCACTTCCCAGCCATTAATTTTATCCTGGTCACACAGAGGCTGTTGTCCTGTTTTTACTGTAGTCTGACTGAGACCTACCACACAACTGGTGAAATTGGATTTATTTCTCAAGCATACTGTGTTTGTCCTTTTATGTCAAAATATTTAGTGCAGCAAAAACACCCAAAGGAATATTCAGTATCAAATTGTGTTTCTGACACTTGCTTCCTGTGTAATCTGTTGAAAGGTATGTAGTATAGTTCTCCTCACCTGTTTTTAAGGCAAATATGAGGTCGTCAAACTCCTGTGAATCCTCATCTGCAGTGACCAGGTTGGTGTTGATGAAGCCTCCCTCGGTGGTGTACGTCTCCATCACAGGACTGGGCTTAAACACACTGCTGGGCTGAATGCTAGGCCGCAGTGACGTTCGCTCCCAGTCTGCTGAAACCTGATAGATAAATGTGTATTTAAATAGACAAGCCCAAAAATCACCAAATATAACATAGAGTCCAAATAAGTTGGGATGCTGTGAAAATGCAAATAAAAACAGAAAGAAATAATTAGAAATTCTCAAAAATGGATATTTTATTCTTACTAAACATATTAAATGTTTAAACTGAGAAACTGTACAATTGGGTGATTTTTGAACACACACATAAAAACAACAACCTAACTGAGGAGACCAGTAGCTGGACCTTTGAGAGAGGAGTGTTGTCCCACTCTTGCTGCTCAACAGTCCTGGATCTATTTTGTCACAGTTTTCCTTTTATTGATGCTTTAAATGTTTTCAGCTGGTGAAAGGTTTGGACTGCAGGCAGGCAAGTTCAGCACCTGCACTCTTCTACTATGAAGCCATGTTGTAATACAGTGCACACACTAATACAGTGTACTACAATGCAGTTTAGCATTGTCTTGGTGAAATAGGACTAACTTGAACATCTGGATGGAAGCATTAAAACCTGTATATACCTTTCAGCATTGTTGGTGCCTTTCTAGATACAAATGCCAAATCCACAGGCAATGCTGCATCCCAATACCATCAGAGAAGCAGAGTTTCCAGTGGGTGTTGACAAAAAGCCGGATGGTTCCTCTCCTCTTTATTCTGGAGGATGCAGTGTCCGTGTTTTCCCAAAAGAATTTCCATTCGTCCGACCATTTGTTTTCCATGTTGCCTCAGTCCATTTTAAATGAGTTTTAGCCCAGACAAGAGGACACCATTTCTAGATCATGCTCACATATTCTTCTTTATGATAGAGTTTTAACCTGCATTTGTGAATGGCACAGTGAACTGTGTTCACAGAAAATGATTAGTGGAACCGTTCCTGAGCCCAGGGCAGGGATTGCAGGGATTTCCATGACAGAATAAGACCTTCTTTTTAATGAAGTGTTGCCCGAGGGCCCAAAAATCACAAGAATCCAGTATTGATTTTTGGCCTTTTCTCTCATGGACAGAAATCCCTCCAGATTGATGATGAGACATCAACATCTTTTTCAGCAATTACCTGCAATACCTTAACCCTCTCGAGGCAGGCGTTGCAGATTTGCAACAGTTAAAAACTAACAACCTGATTACCCCACATACATATTTTATGAGCTTTTTTTTACTCAGAACTGCAGGACTTGGTTGTGCATTAGTAACTAAAACTTAATTTGAGCCTGAGAGGGTTAAACAGCTTTTTTTTTGCAGATTGGTGAACATCTTTAATTCTGAGAAACTCTGCCTCTCTAAGATGCTCCTTTTATACCCAGTCATTTCACAGACCTGTGGTCAGTTAACCTTATTAGCTGCAAATTGTTCCTCCGGGTGTTTCTGTTTAGTACCACTTACATTTCCAGATTTTTGTAGCGCCTATCTCATCTTTGAAGATATATTCCTGCAATCAAAGTCAAGTCGAGCTAATATTATGCCTAAAATGATACATTTTCTCAGTTTTCTAAGTTTGATATGGTTTCCGTAGTGTTTTGTGAATAAAATATGGGTTTATGAAAGTTTATGAGCTGTAAAAAAACATGAATCTTTAACGTAACAAACACACACAAAAAAAACCAAAAACAGGATAAACTGAGGTCAAACATATACTTGCATATGCAAACAGTAATCATGACTGTGATGAATTTGGGTTATGTAGAGTGCATGGTGTCAAAGCACCCCAAAGAATTAAAGTCATCCCACAGGGTCAGAGTGGGTGCAAGGGGTGAAAGTGAGGTCAGTGTAGAGTTTCTTACTGAATCATACTAACGGCTATACAAATGGCATCTTGTCTGTGTATATAGAGGGTTTTTTCAAGATGAATGTCCGTGCATTAACACAACAAATCACAGAAGTTACTAGAAAGAACAAAAGAAATGCAAAAGAGAGGAACCAGAAGATATCTCTTTTATTTTGACCTCAAGAACCAGATTATTCCATTATCTCATCGTGTTTTCTGTTGTATTAATTCATTATGAATGTCTCAT
This sequence comes from Pundamilia nyererei, assembly GCF_000239375.1. NCBI lineage: Eukaryota > Metazoa > Chordata > Actinopteri > Cichliformes > Cichlidae > Pundamilia > Pundamilia nyererei. The sequence continues at coordinate 8,161,961 of NW_005187407.1, forward strand.
CTGTTCATGGACGTGCATAAACGTGGGTACGTGTTGTACAAGCTTCTCAGGCTTGCTGTTACCAGTACAGAGTGTACGGGTGAGGTGAATTAAGCACCACCAGGCACTTCAAATCTGTCACATCCACTTTGAAGGGCTGTAGTGATTAGATGAGGCCAATATGCTAGTCACCACCTGCAATATGTGTTCTTATACTTGTTACCTACTTTTTTTCCTTTTCTAATTTCCTTTCAAGCGGTCCATTTCTCTCAGACACACACACACACAAAATCCAGAATCTACCCCTAGTGCTGCTTTTCTCAGGGGTCTCTAACTGCACCTTTCTTTCTTGGGCTGTAACCAAATCTTTAAGAGGCGAGAGTGTGCTCTCATGAATAAAACAAGATTACTGGATTCCTACGTGTGGAGAGAGAGATCGAGAGAGAGAAAGGGAGGGTGGATTTCCCAGGGGAAAAGAAGCCCCCCCCCACAACACCGACCCGCCACCCTTGTTTTTTTTTTCTCTGTCCTTCCCTCACACCAGCTCAGTCCTTATAGGGTATTCTCCAGAGTACGACTGGCAGAATTAGTGTAGCAGTGTGTTTGCGTAAAGCATGTTTTCTGTGCTTGCAAGCAATGCGCAAGTCTAACAGAAGGGTCACAAAACAAGTTGATGGGGCTGTTAGCAGGAGAATCAGTCTGAAAAATCTAAGTGAATCAGTATGAATGTGCTAGAAATGTAAACTAGACAACGGCGAACAGGCAAACGAGCCGTGGGAATCAGAGTTAAAGAAGAATAAGCAGAAATAAGCAGAAATAAGCAGAAAGTTTAGTCTTAAAAACTAAATTTCACAGTAGTTTGACACAGAAGTTCCTCAAAACAAATGATTACTCTATCACGTAATCCATGGTTGTCACTATGGTTTCTTCTCGTCATCACCACATCTGCCATTCAAATGCAAGATACACATTTCTAACAAACTCAACCACAAACTGTAATGGATGTGTGGTCAGAATAGGAGTTAAAGTTATCATCAGACCTCAACAGTCTGGATGGGGAACAAAATCTTTTCTTTTCATGCCTGAAATGAGGATTTCTTAATCAGTAAGTCAAATACAAATGTGAAAAGTCCAGGCATCAGAGATTAGGCAACACATGCACGATAACTGCTGTAAATCTGTGTAACCAACTATTCCCATATGTCAGCCTTTGATTGCATAAGCGTGTCAATGTAATGACAATGTAAGCTCTGTATGTGTACCTCTTCCATGGCACTGATGAGATTTTGAGTTGATTTGCTGATGTCGCCTCCCACAGGGGTGGGTCCCATTCCCTGGTACATAGAATCCGGCCCATCCTGTCCACTCATCTCAACTGTGTAACTTGCTTTAGTTGGCCAACACAGCTGGTTGTGCATGATGAAGTACACAGCAAACACATACAAGCCCTGTAGAGAAAGCAGTGGGGGAAATAATTCAACATTAGGAATAAGTTATGGCTCTGCTCTTCAGTATGATTAATCTGAAATCTGTAATACTGCCGGCTCAATCAATCTGCAGTGGCAGGCTTGGAGGGTAAAAGAACCAAACGATCCAAAAAAGTGCGTCACAAATTCATTAGACCACCTATCATAAAAGCAAAAAGACATAAATATTTTAGAAATTTTGTCAAAAGATAAAAAATTATATAGCTATTCCTTAAACCCATTTTCTAAGAACACTCACAAAATACTCATCAAACAAACCTAATTTTCTATTCAAGAATGCAAGTAAATAACTGTACTTTTGGAGCTTAATTAAAAATAATAATGTGCTTTACTATTCTTTCCAACTGTTTTGTAAAATAATAAAATTATGAATGAATAATAAAATTAAATAGATTTTAGCATAAAATATCGTTTGGATTAAAGAGCTTGCACATAACTGGTGGATTAACCATTACAGAGACATAAAAAATGATTTCAGTAATTACCAGAACTGTTGATTTAGATCAGCTGTGGCTTAAACCTCACACTCAGTGGTAGTCTAATAGATTTGTTAAGCTCTGTACATATTACATAAACATATGTGATATTAAATAATACTATACTCATTATTATTTTTGTGCAGCGTGTTGCTGTTGCATTCCGAATTAAACTTCTTTCACTTCTTTCAGCATGATTACTGAAGCATTACTTCACCACTGGGGCAGTGACATCATTGGCATACTGGTATTTCTGCCTCCTCCACTTCTTCATCATTACCATTATCTGCTTGGTCAACAGCACCAGGATGCGAATTACCCCAAAACACCAGGGCGTCAAATACCACAAATCCAGCCCATATTTCACAACACCCATCATCGGGCGATGATGGCAGCCACAGAGACGGAACGCACAAGAGCGCAAACCACAAGCGTGTGTGAATACAGGCCAACACGGATCTATTAAAGACGTTTACACATGGGGAGAGAAAGTACGTTTTTGGACAACATGGAAGAAAATAATGAATACAGTAATAAAATATGTTTAGGCAAAACCTGACGGACTGATTGTTTCATTGATAAAACCAAATGTAAACACTTTGCTTTTTTGTGAAAATAAATATCAATCTGTCAGTGTGTGTGTGTGTGTGCGCGCAACTCCCCAACTTATTCAAATCCTTAAATCAAACTTTGTGACATAAGGTTCGTGTCTGTAATTAAGCTTCAACTTTCCTGGCAGAGCAATCAACGTTACTCATCTTGAGTTTATTGACAGAACGGGATTATAAGCAGCCTGGATGGCCACAGTAAACATTAATAGGAAGAGAGCAGGAACAGTAAATCAGAACTGTGTCTTTATGGGGGCACTATAAAACTGGAATATCCAGATTATGAGAAGGAAAGAAAGCCTGTTTATAAGCTCACTGGAGACCTTGCAGGTTAAAAACAGTGCAGTATACTCCGCTGTTTTCTGACACAGTGACTTAAACAGATTGGTGAATCGTACACTGTGTTCCCATAAATTAGTGTGCCTTGTAGGTAATTGTGCATGAATTGCAAAATGAGAGCTTTAAACCATGTCCTTTAGTAAATGGAACACTTCATGGCTAGAAGCTATGTTGAGGGATATGTAAAGTCATAATGATGTTATGACCTTATATTTGGACATATATATTTGGAAGAAGGTAATTAGTCTTCCTTTGTGTGTTCACATGTAACATGGAACAGAAAGCAGCCAGGTGTGTATTCATATCTGGGTGTGTATGTCTTTATCCATGAGCATTTCTCCATTACAACAGCACTGTGGGTGATTAGCACAGATCATTAGCAAGCTGTGTGGCCTGAGGAACAGGCTTAACAGCCATAGGTAAGTTATGTAAGTGTTCCCTGATCGCTGAGTCCATGTCTTTGGAGATCGAAGGCAAAGTCCAAAAGAGGACACTAAGGACGGGAAGGTGTTGAGGGATGTGAAACGGACCGTGAGAAGGAGCATTTGATTGTGTTGGATACAACCCTGTTTAAAATCATTTGGGGTGCTGAGCAAAATGTACATATGAAAGCAATGATTTGCATGATTGAAATCATAATGATCCTGACATTTAAAGAAGACAAAGACAACATGGACAACAACAACTCTTTAGATTGAAATATTTTCCCTTTCTTAGGTGGAGGATTTAAGCTGCTCAACAGTTTGGTGCTCTCTTCACTGCAGTGTTGTTTCATAATGTGCCAGCTTTTTTTCAATAGGTAACAGACCTGGACTGCAGGCAGGCTATTTTACAAAAGGGCCACGCTGTTGTAATACAAATGTAGTTTGGTGGTGTCTTGTTGAAAGAAAACAGTTGCTGGATGGTAGCAGACATTAAGAGTTCCTTCAGATACTGGTAACTTATTCATGCTAGGTGCACTAACACCCTCATGCTGGCTTTTGAAATGTGTGCTGATAACAAAGTTGATGGTCCCTTTGTGTTCATCCTGGAGGAAGTGCAGGCATTCACAAAAAGAATCTCACATCACTGCCATTTGTGCCATTTTTGGCTTTCTCCTTTGTGTACAGAGATACACAAAGGATCTTACATTTCAGAGATGACAAAATCCTCAAATTCTTTTTAATTTCATATTTAGAAAGTTTATTCTCAATTTTTCAAATGATTTGCAGGGTTTATTTAAGCTGCTTCTCTTTTATGGTCTGTTTCCTAACATTTTCAAAACATGTCGCCCGCATCAACCTTAAAATGAATCAAATCAAAAACAATAAAATCTCATAGTTTGACATGTTGCCTTTGTGCTACTTTAAATTAATTATGGTGTTTAAATAATTTGCAAAGTTTTGAGTACAATTTTACACAGCATTCTGTTTTGTGGGTTTTTAAGTAGGGCGTTTAAAAGTGACAACAGCAACGAGCTAAAGAAATGTACTGCTTGTCAGGGGTAAGACAAAGGGCAAGATGATAAAATTAGAAAACTGAGATAATTAAAAAATAGCTCTCGAGTTTTCTGACTTCTTTCAAAGTGATTAAATATACTAAACTGCATCAACTGCAAAAAGTGCTGTGTCCGCAGATTTTTCTGTGCTTTCTGTGCTAAAAGAAAAAGAGCTGTTTGACCGAAACCCTAAATACTTCCAGGCTTCACACGGCTAATTGCCTACCGCCTTCTTTTCCATAAAAATATACACATATCCTGTGTCCTATTTTTAGCCAGTGCCAAGGCTGAATGCGCAAGTGGGGGTTGAATTGAATTGTAATGAAGCATGGTCCTGCTTCACAGCTGTGAGGCTTCTGACAGCACGGATACAGTGACGTAGTGTTTATCGGTACATCGAACGTGCAGGAGGAGATAATGAGGGGTTGTGCTGTTGTGATTTGATTATTGTCTTCTATTTCAGCATGATGTGACTGACAGCTGTATTATGTAAAAGGATGGATCAAAGGCTTGTAGAGAGAAAAGAAAACCCTGTGGCCTGTTGGCTAAAAAGTCACATTTTCCACAGTATAACTGCAAACATGTGATGTGTTTCACAGCTTGATTTTAACAGATACCCGGCTGGCAACAAGAGGTTGTTTTTACAGCACCTAACCAAAGAGCAATGTGGGCTCTGCAGCAGACACTTGTGCACAGCTGTAACATCTGCAGCTGTTTAATGGTGTTCAGTAATCAGCAGTTAACATCAACAACACCAATGAGGTAAATATGGAAAATTCTCCTAATGGAAAATTCACGGCATGAAGGAAACAAAAAACAAAAAAACAAGTGTACTTGACTTTGCAGCAGAGATGCACAGCCTAACAAATTCCAAGCTCATGGCATTGAAAACCTATGGGAAGGATAAGATGTTCAAAAATGCACAGGAATAATAATACTGGGAGAATAAGGCAGTCCTGTAGCACCGTGTCCTGAAAAATATCTCAGTTTAATTTCTTTAGTTAACCTAAAAATATTCCATATGGGTTTGAGTTCACAAAATCATGAAACAAAAGTAAGATTACTCTAGTTACCAAGTCATATCTGTTAAGAAATGTGACAATCATCATATTTTGTTAAATCTTGCTGTTCGAGTGTTCATGACAGAGAGTAAGTATCACAGTTGCTTTCTTTAAACTTTACTTTCTTTTTTCGATTTAGTCCCTAATGGAAGTTCTGCAGTGACACAAAATGATCAATGAGTCCTCTCACAGCAACGCTTTTCCTCCATCACCGCTAAACAAATTAAATGTGCTTTAAAAAATACACATAACCCAAATCTTGCATACAAATAAATATGATAACAGCCATGCTTCGTACATGGTTACAGCATCCTGACCTTTCTTTAGTGGTGCTTTGTAGAAAGTGGGTCAGATGAGTTTGTTTATGGCTAATCAATATCCTTGGACACAATGTACCTTTGGGACCCTTACCCGTTCCACTTTGATAAATCCCTACTTCTGGTACTTTTGGTGCAGACCCCAGAGGCTGCTGTTTTAGCTGGAACTTTGTATGAGGCACGGCTGAAAATCAATTGCAGCAGTTCTTTTTTTTCCAGATGATACAAAGTTTGATAGAACTTGTCCTATCTGAAGTTAAAGTTAAGCTACATTTAAGTTGCTGAAATACAAATAGGGTAGCAAGAAGCTCTTTTTAGCTGTTACTGTACGTCGCCACCAAAAAGCCCAAAAGTCCTCATTTAGAGAGCAAAAGTGTTATCAAACTACTAGTCATCTGCCAATTAGCGTAAAGAGGAGATTTTTTTGTACTATTGTGTGGGTGGATGTATGTTTGTGTGACAGCAGTGCTAAGAACTTTGATACCTCAGGGGCCTAATGAGGGGGCCCAAGAACAAATCAAAGTATTTAGAGAGGAAACAAAGGCTTTTAGTCTGAAATGTTTCTAAGTGAGAGGATTTTTACCCAGGTTAAAAGAAACACAAGCAGAACTGAGGAAATGTATTTAAAAACTTTGCATGTAAATTAACAATCACAAGTTAATTTTAAATAAAATCAAACTAGCTATGTGATGTCACAGGGATGGACAAAGTATTGCTGGTCATGAAGAAGTGTCGAGTGCGACAAAGACCATTGCTGCTGACATCACTTCACTTCAGTCACTGGACTAACAGGAGATGTTTACTTATGCTAAGCGCTGTTGTCTTTAGCATGTAGATGCTACATATCAACATTGGTTGTCACAGACCTCTTGTGGCACATGTTACAGGCACATGGTGGTCTACCCGATCACTGCAAACATTTAGGGACTAGATAAGACAGAAAACAATCAATTGTGCAAAACTAAGCACAACTGATCCAGAAAGCTTCGTGGGCATCTTCTTAAAAAAACACATTATGCATTAAACACTTCTACAAAACTAAATCTTTGCGCCAGAAAATGTATGATTTAGTAGGTTAAGTAAAATTGACAGAAGACAATTTAAAGACAAGTAATAAAGCTACTGATATGAATGAGCCACAGCTAAATCCTTAGTAACCAGAAGACAAAAGTTTTTAAAAAAATGTCTCAGTTACATGAGTAAGCATGTGTTTCCCTCACTAAGGACATAACTGAAGGCAGAAAAATCCACAAAAACTTGCACAATGTGTTCCAGAGTTCATGATGATATTGTTGCACAGGTTTTATATTTGATCATTAATGACAGTCCTCATTTTGTCCAGTTTCTTTTGAACAGGTGGAAATTGGTTATAGGGACTATATTTTTATTAAGCCTCTAGATTGAAGCCCAGCATCTACACTTCCCATCCTTATGTCTTTTTTTGGAATCTGTAGTGGCGTGAAGCAGAGGCATGCTTGTGAAAATGATCTCACTGTGCAAATATTTAAATATGTACTGGACTGCATTTAGTGGTAGAGTAATCTATCTTGCATTTGAAATATCTTTACTTAGCTACACTGACATCTGAAATACAGAACTGAGAGAAACAGAGGGAGTAAATAAACTGTAAAAAGATGCAAACAAAGGGACCAAGAAAAGACAAAAATAAAGTGGAGAGAAGGACAAACATAGCAGTGAGAGGCGTTGGTGAGACATGACACAGTGATAACCCTGCCTCTCTCTCTCCACACCTGAGGCACTTCTTACTCAGATACATCAAAGCTGGCCTTCAAAGTGAATGGACTTCCCTTCATCATACCTCTCCACACACACACACACACACACACACACACACACA
>NW_005187407.1:8170125-8176859 GCF_000239375.1 Pundamilia nyererei
ACTTATTAATTTGAACATATTTGAACAAATGCATATTGCAGAATAACTACCGTACATTACATAGTAATTGATGGAGAATTAATATAGCTGCTGGTGTGTTATCATTTCTATTTAGATTCTCTAGTTTCTTCATATTAAACTATATATGCTGTGGTGTAATACTCATTCTTCCAAAGCAAGGTCTGGTAAAAGAGGAGGAAGGGGATCTAATTCAGGAGCTGGCTAATGAACCACATTTTACAACCCTAATACAACACTGATGCAGCGTTTCTGCTCCAACAGTTCTCTGACTTCCTGTGGTTTGCATGTGGATTTACGTGGACTCAGATTAGAGACTCAAGCAACATTGAGGAGACATATAAGGGAGGGTAAAAAGCCACACACTCATACTTGAGTATGCCAATAAGCACGCACGCACACATGCTATCAGAGCTGTACTCTCTATCCAGCGCTTCATCCATTCAGCATTTGTGATGCCACTAAATCATTTAGCTGCCTAAAATGGGCTGAAAATGATCTAAGAGACAGTGTACACAATTCTTTTCTTTGTGCAAACAGGCAGCTGGTGTGTCAACATCTTCACATCAGATGTACTTTATATTTTAAGGGTGCAAAATAGATTGTCAAAATGGAGAAACATACGAATACTCGTCCTCATACAGAGGTCAAACATCACACATTTACATTTACACATTTACCAAAGGGGGAACTATGGCTTTTTATTTATTTTATTTTAAACTGAACCAAACAAAAAACAACCCCCAAGTTCTGAGAATAACACTTTGACAAACCTTGTAACAACTGTGCATTGACACAAAGTGTACTGATCTCACCAATACGACTAAAAAGTGCATAGTTTAAAAGGTCTTCTTAGCATTTACTGCTTTTAGACCATAGCAGCTAGTCAACCTGCAGCCCACTGACAGGAATACATCCTGTCACCTCAGACTTCAGGATGTGATAATTCAAGAAAAAAACCCACTGAAGTAGGGACAGACTTAAGATAATTAAGTAAGTATCCAGTGGTCCTTACAAAGCAGATAACATTTTACAAAGGGAGTGCACTTCGTTATTACTTGCACAAATAATTCTCTTAACCTGATTGTTCTTGCTGTACAAAAATGGGAGGATATCTGTTAGCCTGCTAACCAACACAAGTGCAATGCACTAGTCAAATTTGGACACTGTCAAAAGAATATTCAAAACACATCCACATTACCAGCACCACACCCATCCTCCCTGCTAAGTATGTTGCAAATGTGGGATCTCAAATAAAAACACTAGGAGTGCTACCACCATGAAATTAAGAGTATTGCACCATAGTGATGAGTTTTGCTTTGTTCAGACAAATACTAGCCTGACTCCTATTAATACTTAGCTAATATGCTGAGATAAACATCTTGAAATAATTGTAGGGAGAAGAATAGAAAAGTAAAAAAGCTAAAACAGTGGAGGGATTAAAGCAGGGTGTGACAAGTGAGTACTGAGAAACTTAAGCCTGTAGTCAAATCATCAGGTGCTTGCAGTTGGCAACCAATACTGATTTACAGATATACAGATATATACATATTTTTAGCTAAAATATGGCTTTAACACATAAAGTGCAGGGTTATTCAGTTAAGTCAAAGTCAGATTTATTCATATAGCACATTTAAAAACAACTGTTGACCAAAGTGCTGTACATTTAAAATAATCAAAGGAGATAAAAACATAGGAAGACATGACAAAATTTAAGAAAAGAAGCATAAAATGAGAAGATTTGAGTCAGAAAAAAGACAAATAAAAGTAGTACAAACTCATTCTGATTTAAAAGCAAAGGAATAAAAGTGGGTTAACAAGAAAAAAGGGGGTTTTAAACTGTCTAATGTTGGGGAGGTCCTGATGTGAGGGGGCAGTTTGTTCCACAGTTTAGGAGCAGTCACAGCAAAGGCCCGATCACCTCTGTGCTTCAATCTGGACTTTGGGACAGCTAGGAGCATTTGATCCGCAGACCTCAATGATCTTGCAGGAGTGTACCAGTTCAAAAGATCAGAAAGGTATGAGGGTGCTAACCTGTGCAATGGCTTAAAAACGAATAATGAAATCTTAAAATCAATTTGAAAACTGACTGGAAGCCAGTGTAAGGATGCTAGTATGGGAGATATGTTGTCTTGCTTGCTCTGCCAGTTAGTAACCGTGCAGCAGTCGGCTAACTGATGACAGACTGACGCCTGAGTAAACACTCAGGTATCAACAAAAATCGAGGCGAGATGAAATGAAGGCATGGCTAGCTCTCTCAAAGTCTCTGAAACAGAAGAATGGCTTCACTTTTGCAAGCAGCCGGAGATGAAAGAAACTGGTTTTGATTACAGTACTGATCTGTTAATGAAACATTAGATTAATAACTAACTCCACATTGCATTATCAAAGAATGTAAAAGACATTTTTATTAGGCTCACAATACCTGTGATGCTGTGTATGTGTGTGTGTGTCTTGAAGTGAAAAGTGCAGGGTCACAGAAGATAAACATAATAAATTTTACAGCTACATGAGGCGTAAAAGCTGTTTTTACGATGATTTGAAGGGAACATCAGATTCAAAATTACACTGTTGAGTCACTCTCCTTACAGTCTGCATGAAAGGTGTTATGTAGGACAGAGTGTACAGTTCTCTTCACAAGTAGGATGGAAACACAGGACACGGGCCCAGGTATGCACAAAAACCCCTCACTTAGGTGCCACATCCACCACACTGTCATTTCCACCCTGCTCTAACTTCTGCTCCTTATCACATAGTATTTTTATTTATTTAGCTCTATCATACTTTTTTAGTGCTTTCTTCGCTGTTGGCCTTGGTCACGGCCTCTGATGCATTATTATTTCACACTTCATCTCGGTTTGCCTTATGTGGACAAACTGTCTACAAACACGTGTAGGTTAAATAACAACTTTTTTCTATCTTCCATCTATCAATTTCTATCGTCTATCTTTCCCATTTCTTTCTTTCTCTCTCTCTCTGGCTTTAGTGTGTCTTGCACATCTGTCTCCATCTCCTCCCTCCCTGGTTAGACTTTTTCCAACCATGTAAGCACATTCCTGTCTGTGGACGGGCCAGAGCTCCCACAGTAAGAACAGGTTCCCAGAGCCGAGTTGAGACTAACTGCAAAATGCTGACTGACTGTTTGGCTTTGTACCACTAAGTAGAAGCAAAGAGCCTGTGTGGCTGTGCATGTGTGTGTGTGTGTTCATATTATGTATAAGCAGACATGAATTCATATGCAATCCTCTGCAAAAGCTTTGTGTTTCAGAGAAGCTCGATGATGTCATGGCTATCTTTCTTTCTGTACAACAAACACACGCTGCTTTCCTCCACAGGCAAGCAGACAGGCTCAAGTTCAAATTTGACCAGTGCAGCGTTCTTGGTGTGAGAAGACAAACTGAGAAGTGAGCATGCACAGAAGGAAAACAACCAGAAAGAAACTCGAGATCGTGCTAACATTAAGGTCACAGAGAAGTCACCAGCTGTAATAACAACAAGCAGGAGTAAGCGTGTGTTGAGTGCATCTAGTTACAGCTAGGAGTAATGACCAAAGGAAAAAAAATAATACTAGAAACAAGATGATAAAAACAATCAGCTGTTAAAGTACAATGTCCAAATAAGGATGTGCATTTCAAGGCCATTACTAATAAAGATATGACAAATATAAGCATGCGCTTAGCATACAAATAAAGCAGCAACACTCAAACACACAAAGTAAATAAAACAATATTAAGTAATTAAACATTATCCATCATTTATTTGTGTTTCCATACTGCTGACCAATCAATGCTAAAAGTGGAGCCAGGGAACATTAAGTGCCATAAAACTGCAACAATAATAGTTATTCATTCAACTTAAAGTCTGGTCACTTGCGCAACACAAGAACATAAAGTCTTTCTAACACAAGATAAGGGTTCACTGTTGTGCTTCTGATATGCACTGTTGTACCTTTTGTTCGTTTATTATTATTCGCTGCCCTGCATTGGCAGAACTCCAGACTTTCTCAAATCTGTTGATGGGGAGGAACATAAACGAAAGCCCACCGACGCACTTCCTTGATTTCACTGACGTCAGAAGTTCTGCTAAATTTCACACAGTCCTGTGAATTTTACATGTGCGGTTCTCATAATCTTGCATGCACGCGCGCAGGCACGCAGGCACAAACACACAGACAGACACAGATTAGCTGTTAGCTTATCTCATCGGTTGTTGCTTCACTAAGGAATTTGAAAACATGCACATGGCGTTCATTGTCAAAATAGCATCAGCAGTCCAGCAGGTTCTGCACGAATCTCAGCTGGCTGGGAAAGTCAAGGTTGAGTTTACTCTAAGTGCTTAATATGAATAGTTATTATTTGGATTACTGCAGAAGCACACACAGAGCCTGCAAGCAGTGGACAAATAATAGGGATAATTATTGACTGTCATGATTGTCATGCTGCTGCATAGTGCAGGGTTCAGTTCCTGTTGTTTTAAGTCAACTCATACAACCTTTAAATAATTCCGGGAAATGAGCAGAAGGGTAGCCTGTGTTTACAGCAATAAATATATTCTCCCATAATTGTTTTATTCTTCTTTGGACTTTAGACATATTGAGACACTGACAACAGCGGAGTACACTGCAAACACTGGAGTATACAATGTGCACTAAAGTGTGTTTGTGGGCATGTTATGTTTATATGTGCATGTAGATATGTACAATTGTGTATGTATGTACAGTATAGGTCAAAAGTTTAGGCTATTGGGAATCATCACACATTACCGTATCATATTTCAAACATAAATGTTTGTCCAATTTACTCTATTTTCTTTCGCTTTCCTCACAAAAAACTGCTCATGTGAAGTACAAATCCTACAGGCTGGCCTTTTGCCTCAGCCTGGTTTGTGAATGAGAAAGTGCTGTTCCTTTTTGAATAATGCACACATACCTGCAACTCAGTAAAGCATCTACACTGCCTCAACACTCCTGCACAGTTTGCGGGCAAGCTGCTTGCCAACAAAAGAACTGGCACTAATTCAGGTTTGGCTTTGTCACCGGAGAGCCTTGACTGAGCAAAACAAGCTAAAGCCTGCTGATTCCCACTGATGGCCATTGATTGCAGCCCCGATGATCAGCAAGTAAAGTGGTTTGGCTGGATCTTCATGTGTGGCCAAAGGGACTAACTGCACTGTATAAACAGAGCTGATTCGTGCGGGTCATAAATCCATGATGGATGTGTGTGTGTGCAAACAAGAATTCTGAATAATCTACAAGTTGGAAATGTACAAGTTTGCACACCTACTACTACATTGTACTGATGGGTGTTTTTGTGTGTGTTAAATAACTGAAAGTTTGCACTTTCTGCAAAAACCCTAAATCTGTTTTTGTCTCCAGCAAACAGCAAACTGGAAAATAGGGGATGAAAGCTTCTGCCCAAAATAAGGGTATGTTGTTTGTAGCTTCGTTCCAGAGGGACATCCTAGTGGTGTTTGTACATGTCCACGAAAGAAAGAAATTGGGTGTGACTGAGTGTAAATGCAGATGTAACTCTCATGATCTCTTTGTGGTAACAGCAAGTGGTAAAATAATAAAATCTCTGCTTATGCATACATTAATATATTTGTGTGTGTTTGTGTGTGTAGTCACATATTTGGTTTTTACCTGTGCTGTTAGTCCGTCCACGGTAAATGTCATCGTAGGCCTTCCACTGCTCAGTAACTTGGTAGATGTGGATGAATACAACCACCACAGCAACAAGACAGATGAGAGGCACCAGCACTGCCGTGCACAGAGCTACATAGATGTTTGGGATAAAGCACCTAGAAGATAAGAAAAATAAGATGAAAGACACTTACAAGACTTACAATAAGCCATCTTGAAACTAGGAAAAAATCTCCAGTTGTCTGATGATTGCACTGAATTATTTTTATATTCTGCAAACAACTTCAAGTAGTTGCAGCAACAAGCGGGTTCCCCAGAGGTTGAACATGCAACATTCTCAACCTATGAGCTGCTTCTTTTGACTGCAAGGTGACTGCACGGGTTATCTGGTGGGAGGCAACTTATCTCCAAACAGTCAGGGTCCAAATCACACCAACTGCAATTACTCTCAGACAGAGTAGTGAAGGCTTGCAAATAACTGCTGTCTAATTTATAAAAGCAGACAGATTGGCGACATGTTGCAATTAACTTCTCTGCAACACATCTCTTTGGAGTGGGGGACTTAACATAGCTGGTTACCATCTGGTTGTATTGTAGTTATAGTCCTGTATAAGAGCGAAATGTTTGTCGTTTAGCAGTTAAATCATCATTTTGCATCAACTATGTCACTATTTGTTATTTCTGTTTCTGTTGTGAGGTTCTGACTAGACTCTGAATATAAGCAGTTAATAAATATTTCTGTTTAATCTGAAATTTTCACACGGCTGCAATAATTTTGGCTGCTATTTCCAAACAGTGATCCTTTGTGTCACCATAGCATAAAGAACACATCTATCTCACAGATAACGTCTGGAAAAACTGAATATATTAAACTGCTCTATATTTAATTTAATTTAATCATAATGCAACTCTTCTTTATACTTTGTTGCTTTGTGACACATCGGACACAACCACCGATAAATCCATCGGCAATTATAAGAATATACAGTGGGGCAAAAAAGTATTTAGTCAGCCACCGATTGTGCAAGTTCCCCCACTTAAAATGATGACAGAGGTCAGTAATTTGCACCAGAGG
>NW_005187407.1:8178252-8210397 GCF_000239375.1 Pundamilia nyererei
TGCAAATTACTGACCTCTGTCATCATTTTAAGTGGGGGAACTTGCACAATCGGTGGCTGACTAAATACTTTTTTGCCCCACTGTATATCCATAGGGGTCACGTGATTTCCACTGTTCATCCTTTTTAACGGGTAAAGAAGAACTTTCTTTGGAGAATTATATATACAATTTTTTTTTAAAATGTCAGTAAGAAGTTGGTACTGTCAGTATTATACAGTCTATCTCTATGCTGTTTTCCCAGTGAACCTCTTGAACTACCGTCTCAGGATCTTTCAGGCATGTTTATCTTTATTAAAGAAAACTGCGGTTTTCCTCTGGGAAAATCAACATCCTTTATATTTGTTGCCAAACAACTAGAACAACACTGATGTGACCACAACCTTTTCACAAAACACATTCACGCTCTGGTTCGGTGGGAGCATCAAATCAGACAGGACTTCCGCATGTTTGAGTGATTGCAGAAAAATAATTGGATCTGTCGTAGTCACAACATAAGATGAGCTATGCCAAATAAAGCGCTGGATCACCATGTCACAAAAAGACAGCCGGGCCCTAGTCTAAATACAGTGGAAAATGGACAGCTGTACTGTTGGGGCCTTGCTAAGGGGATGACCTCTAACTATAGTGAAAGTCTCACAAGGATGGGAAATCCCAGGGATTCCTGAATTGAATGAAAAAAAACATTACCCAGGGGTCTAACGCAATGAAATGTTTATGACCACTTTTGCTGAGCAGTTGTCCATGGGTGGTGAGAGAGGATTCAATGTTAAAGTTGGCTTTTTGTTTTCTTCCTTTTAAAGATGTACAACATATGATCCACAATAAAGATAAAAAAAGGCAGAAACCACAGGGACATTACAGTCACTCACTGCCTCACAATGTGATAACCATCAGAAGAGAGAAATCCTTAATATGCTCAATGCGCATAGCTGGGGTTAAGTACAAACTGGTCTATATGAAAGACAATGTCCCAGCACAACAGTGATGGTAGAGGCATGGAAATGGTAACTTTACACCGTTCTGCACTTATTTATCCATAAATCTTCATATCTCTCTACTACAGCGTGAGTATAGTAGTGGAAAGCAAAAACACAGAGTAAAAAAATGTGCTCCCATAAGCAATTAAGTCTAAAGGATACAAAGTCTATTGACACAAGGTGTGAGCTTAACACTTTTGTATGCAAGCAAGGCGAAACTGAAACGAGTGGTGAGAAAACAAGAGACTAGCTGTTAACAGCGAAGAGGAGAGAGCGAAGGAGAGAAACAGAGCAAGAGAAGGAAAAGAAGTGAAAAGCTGCCTTATGTCCTCAAAGAGGAAGGTGTGCTCCTGGGAAACTGAATACTCCTCTATGTTCTTAAATCTCTCCTGTATGCGCTCACTGTTTCACACTCCCATCCACAGGAAACACCCACAGATACTTGATCCCAAGGATAACAGGCACACCTTAGACCATTGACTTATTATAGATGTGGTTTAGGAGTTTCAGCTTCATACTTCTTTGACTATTATTGAACATTTGTTCACAAATGAAAGACATGGAAGACGGATGCACATAAAGACACGGGCAACTCACCTGTGTTGGGACCTTTGTACATGTTTTTTGTACACAGTGATTTCTTCTATTGTTTCTGTGCTTTAGGTAATTTAAGGGAAACAGCTATATAAGGCTCTGTATGGCGTGATTTCTCAAAGACTCCACCTCCGAGACTGAAGTTTTTCAGTGTGGGGAGAGGCATGCAAACAAACATGAGACGTTCATTTATTCAGTCATTTGATTGGGCAGGCTCACTGACTCTGTTTGCTCTACCTAGTCTGAAGTGGAATTTCCCTAAGCTTAAAAAAGAAACTGAAATCACTGTAAACGACTCATACCAGTTTAACAAATACTCTCCTAAGTGTACTTACGATTCACTGGATACATGCCATCAGTTCAAAAAGACCACTTGTGTGTGTATTTACATGTGTTGCTAACTCACACATCGCCTTGCACCAGTCCATATACTTCATGTATTTTCCATCCAAAGCCACCAAGTAACACGATGACCAGGACGATGATGACCAAAGCAGGAAGTCCCCACCCCAGGAGGAAGTAGAACAGGTATCGGCGTTCTGTGTGCTCATCATTCATCACGAGCACTTGCCAGAAGTTCACCGCCTGAGAAAACAGTTTGAGAAAACAACTTATTCACGGGGATATAAAAATAAAAAAGTAACTTTTACAGACTATGAAATGTATCTTAAACTTATCGCAGCACAATAAATTAAAGGGGGAGAAAAGGCTCGACATCTTCCCCTTTGATGATTTTTAAACCTTCATCGGTTGTGTGCATATTTGGTCTTTATAGTCAGTAAAACACAAAAACACACAAGTATATCCATCCGCATATCACACCCAAAAATATCTATGTTTGCTTAGTTATCTAGAAGGCTTTTATAGTCTCATCTATCTGCTTTACTAAGCCATCCACTGTTGTATAACTGGCTTATGTGAACACCTGTTGACAGCAAGCAGACGATGTCTTATCCTCATGTGAAGCACACTAACACTTCATTTTCTCTTTCACATTTCGCTCATATATGGTGCGTTACGAGCTGTTTTACAAGCTTTAAGCCATCTAACATACATAAAAAACAAAAGTCTATAAAGTATTACATTTGAACATGAAAAAAAGGAAATGCTATTAAAATTTATGCAACAGGTCAACAGCTGTAATGAATAACAGCTGATAATGTCTATCTGTTTGCAAGCACTCGAGCAGCACATTTGCAAAGAGGAAGATGTGATGCAACTAATGACACAAGGTCAAATGATGTTGACCTCTCCCTATGATTACTCTGCTCAACCTCTACCGTAACAATATTGTATAACCACTGACCCAAAAAGACCTTGCTTCATAACCACACCAACATGAACACAAACCCACAAACACAGATGCAGCAGATGCAGCAAACAAGACTGTACGGTTCCCGTTGTGTAACAGCTCGACTCCCCTGAGATAATACAATGATGTCAGTCAGATTCAAGAAGTGTTATTCACTGGCTGTGAGAAAACTGCAGTCATTGTGGTACAGTAAAGGGATTATGGGCAACTTTGTGCTGAGCTGTTGTTTTGCAGTGGCTATATCACTCATGGAGCCACAATAATAGGTTGGCTCAATCTCACCGCAGAAAAAAATGCAGTATTTTTTAAATATTTACTTCCAGTTATGTTTGATTGCGCAGATCATGTTGGGACTACTTCACCAAGTTTTTAGATATGAGCTATATTTAGTTTCCGCAGTGCAAATAAAGCCAAAACCGCAAGTTACCACTGAAGGTAAATACCAGTTGTAAATTGGTCACATGAACCATTGGTGTTGTATTAAAAGTCCCAAATGACTGGATGACTAATTGGCGAGGAAACAGGACAGGCATTATCACATAAAGATATTATTTAGCAAGCTAGAAATGTGTCATCCTGGCTGGCTGTCGGCTTCACTAGCTAGCTCAGGAAAAATCCCAGAAATCCTAATCCTGATGCCTTTAAGACTTTGTACACTTATTTAATAATGTGCAATTTTTAGTAAGCTGATGTTAACTGCAAACCTCTGCATTCAACACATAGCTGCTCTGGACAGTGGCCACATTATTGTGTGTTTTCAAGCTTTATGCCAGTGCATATTCCCCTGATCAGGTTTTGGACGTGCCCGTTCTCACTACTCTCAATTACACACACTCACACTGCTGTTATTGATTCAGGTCTTTGTCATGCCCTGAGATGAGCTGCTGGCGCCCACTCATATAAGCCACTTATCTGAAAGCAGCTACCTGATCTGAGGGAAACTTGAGTGGTGAGACATCACTGGGGTCAATGCAGAGATGTTGGTGAGGATGGAAGGGTCTCGGTTCCCCGCATCAGTGAAAGCCAAGGTGGCGGTAATATTTTTCTTGTCAGCTACATTCACAGTTAGAGTTGACATTTATGAAATAACAAGACTGTGTAACTTGTAACATATCTGCCTTTTCTATCACACAGTCTGGCTCTCTATTTAAATTCAACCTTAACGAACAGGGCATGTTATGAAAAAAACAAATCTGTGAGTGAGTATATAAATAAACCAACAAAAGCCTAAGTGTTTTTTCTTCATGCTTCATTAATCCTCCTATTTGAATTCTTTACAGGGTGAATCACTGTTTGTGTCCTTCACTCGATCCAGTCAGCTGTTACCCTACTAACTACTACCATGTGTGTCTAAAACCAGCTTGCACGTCACAACCAATTTTATTTGAGCTCCAGATCTGCCCATCCAAATTCTAACACCGCTTAAGCCACATGAAAGCCTTCAGCCTGAGACTTTATCCCTTAAAATCTCCCAGAAGTCATAGTAAACAATCAGATATGAGAAAAAGCCCCCTGCGTCCAACACGTACGCCGCTGCATGGTTCCAGTATTACCCTGCTGTGGTCAGCTTATGCCACAGCTAATCTTATAATACTTTACCAATAACATTATTACATATTATGTTCCCTATGTAAACACTGGTTATGTTCACGTACGCATGTCACATGTTACAAAAGGTTGAAGATTGATGAGAACAAGGCAAATGTTATGCAAGAGAAGGACAACAGGTGGGAAAAGATGGGTAGATGGGGAAGTTCATTTAGGGATACCATTCCTATTGGTAACATGTGTCTTATGTGACGGTATTTTTGTTACTGTGAATTCAGTTTGACTCATAATAGCATAAATTGTGATTTATGATGGTGATAAATCTCATTTCCCTTCTTAAAAAAACAAAAAATGACAACAACTGAGCCTGAGCCTTCAGCTTGATTGTCATCAAGTGGATTTAAGATTGTTTGGAAGAATTACACAACAAATACATATGTATGGCACAGACAAATAATATAGATAAAGTTATTGTCTAATGTCTGTCAAATCTATTTAATCAGGTTATATTTCAAAAATGACAAATAAATAAACAAACATCCAAGGATTTCCTGTATTACGCAACTACCTTTGTTTCTTTGCAGTTCAGGACTCGTTAGGAGGCGGATTACTTAGGAAAAGGATTTATCACCGCAGCAGCAGCACTAAAGCTGCTGATGAAACCTCTCCCTGCATTCCTTTGCTATTGCAGCAGGTCATAAGTCATCAATAAACTCTTTCCAGGATTACAACTACAATTACAATGCACAGATGTATGTTTACAGTCTTCATGTTCCTAAAAATCCTGGGTGGCTTTGGTGTTGACCAATATAATGCAAAGAAAGAAATAAGAGAATAAGAAGGTCTTGTTAAGAAAGAGCTGTTTAGGGTCCTTGTAAGGTATTATAAGGTGATCCTGGGCAAAGGGCATGCCAGTGCAGTGTACTGGTAACTTTATGACTGCCCCAGTAGATGTGGTAAAACAATCAAATTTCACTGCCTGTTGCACATAAACCAAATGCCATATGTATGAAATAAAAAGAAAGAATAGGAACCTTGGCAATGCCAAATTATGAGATAAAATAGGCAGGAGGAAGGTGGAGAAGCATATTTAAACAGACAGCACAGACGTCCCAAAGGACCTAAGCTCGGTCATTCTCGACCACAATTGGTTGCATGTCCCATTTTGACTTCAGCACTTCCAGGCAGTACTCATGGCAGATGTTTCTACATGCTATACTGGCAACTTGGTTATGGCGTCCCATGCATACCCTGCCTGCTAGCATCTTTCACACTGCTGTTATGTGCTGGATTGCCTCAGGGGCATCTTTTTACAACCTGCATCTGGGGTCTTGCTTGGTGTGGTAGATCCCAGCTTCTATTTATGTTGTGCTCCGAGCTTGATCCTGTGCTGCGATGATTAGTGCTTCTGTGCTGTCTTTCAGTCCAGCCACTGGTGGGATCTCTGGATCCAGCCACTTCTTCTATCTGCTGGTACATACTGTGCAGGGGCCTGTCCTTCCGTGATGGTTGTTCTCCTTCTCCACTTCTTTCTTGGGTTTCTACTGCCTGAGGTATTCACTAAGCACATGGTCTGTTGTGGCTATTTTCCGTAAAGTGTCACAGTGCAGGATTTGGGGTGAAACCCACCATATGTGGTCAGGAGCCTCCTTGTCTTCAGTGGCTTCTATTGCCTCCTTTGGCCAGTTTATTATCCCAGCAGGGTATCTGATCATGGGCAGGGCATATGTGTTGTTCTTCCCATTCAGCGGACTCCTCAGGACTCGCCTTACCCTCTGCAGGTACTTGGTGGTTGCAGCTTTCTTAGGCGCCTCTTCGTGTTTCCCATTTGCCTTTGGGATTCCCAGGTACTTGTAGCTGTCCTCAGTGTCTGCAATGTTGCCTTCTGGTAGTGAGATCCCCTCAGTTCTGAGTATGTTCCATCTCTTTGTTACCATCTGCCTACACTCCAGTCCAAATGACATTCACATTCACATGTTGTTACTATAGATCCTAGTGTTGTGGATCAGTGAATCAATGTGTCGTTCACTATTGGCATACAGCTTGACTTCATCCATGGCGCCTGATGATTGTTCTATTCCGTAGTGGGTATCTGTAGCCAATCTTGTCAATGACACTTGATGGTGACATGCGCTATAGGCTTGAAGTTGGCCTCTAGTGTTGTTCACCACATCCCCATTGAGTTCCTGATGAAGGCTCCAAATTGTTTTGCCAATCTGGTATTCCTTGCCAATTCCTTTTTGTGCCCTGTTTATGCATTGAGCCATGTGCCACTATGATGACTGACAGGAGCTTCCACGTGGTACTGAGGCAGGTAATTGGATGGGACTGGTCCTTTCTGGAGATCCTTGGGGATTAGGACTGTTTGGCCTTCGGTTAGCTATTCTGGGTGTCTCTCGTCAATTAGCAGAGTATGCCTTGGTTCTTTGGAGCGGTTTATTCCCCTGGCTTCTGTCTCTCTGGTATACCTCTTCAAGTGAGGTCAGCTGCTCTCGCACCTAACGCTCCTTCAGTCATACTTGGTACCCAGTCTTGGGTGACCTGACGTCCTTTCTCCCCCTTGCCGTAGCACATGTGTTGTATCTCATTGATCTTCAGTTGTCATCAGATCGTCAGTCGCTTCTTCCAAATGTTGTTTACACAAATGCAAAAGGCAGTTACAGAAAGATAAATTTTTTCCACTTGTCAGAAATCAAAAGTGTTATATATATTTTTTCCTCCTCACATGTATCTAGTGTTCACTGTGAACCTATCATTACCTGTATGAGCATCCAAAAGAACTGACTGAGATGGAAATAATGAGAGAAGAGCGCCAGAGTAGCACAGCTGTCCTCTGAAAACACTTGGCCACGGAAAGCTGACACCAGGAAACAAATCTGCAGACAAACATGATAAAAAGAGAAACACACATTTGAAATAGTTTAGTATTGTCTTTAACTCAACTTTTCATCCTTGTGACTTTAAAGACAAAGCAACAAGTTTTCATTTCAACTACTGCATATGCAGATTTTGCACAACACAGTCAGATTTTGCATGCCTGCCAAACTGACACCCACACAGGTTGAGTGCAGTGTCAGCAGTCCACATTGTGCATGAGGCCATTTATTGCCTGTTATATACTGTATACATTTTTAAAGAAGACTGCAGGACTCTGATACACACACCTCCCAAAGAGAGATATCCCATCCTGCAGACCTGTTACATCACCTTGCAGCAAGCTCTGAAGGCGGAAGGAAAAGTAAAAGCATCTACAACACTGATAAATATGTTTTGTCATATCGTCCTTTCATCCCACACGCACACAAAGAATGCAAAAATGTGTGGGTGATGCACGTTACAAAAACAGCTTGTGGAAAGTGTGCATATTTGTATGTGAGAGACAGAGCGAGCAAGAGAAGGCAAAAGAGACAGCAGCAAGGGAGAGCAAGTTTCATAAGCATGAATGCAATGGGGCAAAAATGCAATCTATATGATTAGAGGCAGGATTGTGTCGAAAACCCACGAGGACAGCACAAAATACTGCTGCTCTGTTGTCCATCAGAAAGTTTTATTAAACTCTAGTGCCAAAGCGGCCGGGTGATTGTTACATAATCTGCAGCCTGTCGGATCACTACCAGTGCCATGGACCAGATAGGGGGTGAATGGACAACAGCAGGAGTTGAGAGTTGTGGGTAGAATGATAACTTGGTCTCAAGTGTTGCCTACGTTTTCATTATTGTCAACAAACAAGTAGCAAAAACGGCTTTAGGTAATAAGAAAGGTGTCTGCTGAATAAATTTCAATTTTAACTAGCATCTAATCTTTGAGTAATTAGGTCTGACTTTAACAGTCACAGTTTTTACAGATCAGATACCAGATACAGATATCTACCTCTCTGAAACACCTCAGTGTATACTGATACTACAATATACATTATATATAGACCGTGCGCTTTAGTAAGCCAGTAGCACTCTGTGGTTTCATTGATTTCATCACGTCAGTCTGTACAGTTACCACATAAGCATGGTGAAACCTGTTTTCCAAACTCATCGCCCCACAGCTTATACTTGCTGCCTTTTAGATGACACCACAAATACTGCATGTTTAAATAGGCTGACGTCATGCAGTCACTTCTCGAATGTCTATTCTTTATAGGTTTTCCACTGAAATTTTGGTCGGTCATATTTTCTAACTTTTTGTTAACCTAGGAAATCCCAAAATGTCCATTTCTGGATTTTCCAGCACTTCCCAACCCTGTCTGCATCCTCTTGCTGAGCGAGAGGAAAAGTCAGTCCCTATTTTAAGGAAACTAAGAATCATAAGTCACTTTCTCATTGGTACACCAAGCCCTGGAGGGTGTGTATGTGGATAGGATGGCATAGGAAGGAAATTCGTGCATGAGCTACCTGGAATGATGCCTGAATCAACAAGCTGTTTGGGTAGCTTATGGGAAAAAACAGGGTTAGGTATTTTTAGCAGAGTTGTGCTTATGTCGCCTAAAAGCAAAATGATGGGGGGAAATTACCACCATAAAATCATGAGCCAACGTGATGTAGATATACGCACCAAGATTATAACTTTGAAAAACCAAGCAGAGTAACAATAAATACTAAACATTCTCTTTAATGTGTACTTCAGTTGATCAGCAGCTGTGATAGCACAGGTAATATTGTTTTCACCTTGAGTGTGTGAGTTTGTATGCATCATCATGGCAAAATTGGAATAGATAACTTTTTTTTTTGTAAATAATTTAGTAGGTGTTTACATGTTGAGACATTGGAGCTGTGATTGTGTAGCTAAGATGTTGCTTTCGCCATTTGTGTGGACAAATGATGGTTCAAGAGACACCACAGAGGTGATTCAAATATCTGGGAGAAAACTGCAAACGTACAAGATAAAGTCACAAAACTTCACAAGTACGTAGCTGGAATCGAAATAAACAGCCTGCTGGGAGATGGGTGTGGCCTGACCATAGGTACTAAGCAAAAAGTGCCAGAGCAAGAAGGGTAAGAGTGACTAGAAAGTATAATTACCTCGTGTAATAACGTGAGGTCCAAGGCCTCACTGGCATCTTGGCTATGTTCATTGTAAGAGTTTCATGATTTTTTAGGTCAGATTCTGTGTCCGTTTCATGCAATAATACAGCTTTGACCAATGAATCCACACAAGTTTACCATAGCCTTTTGTGAAATAGCTTAATAGTCGCAGGAAGTGAACCTAATGGCAGGCGGTGACAAAATGACAGGTACAGAAAAACAGCTATGTATGGGGGAAAGGCAAAGGACTGAAATGAACATATGCAGTGCTTTGAACATGTAACTGCCTCTTAGAAATGCACGAGGCTCTGTGTTTGTTCTGGTCTTGTTCTCAACAACAGAAGCGAGGTAAAAGCAACCACTTTGGATAAGTTAAAGATTTGATTTGATTAGAACTCGTCTGTTTTTTATCTGCCTTGTCCAACAGGCATTCAGTAGGTAGTAGTACGGACAGATACACACAAGCACATGAGGAGCAGGCTCTCTTTTTTGCTTTTGTTCTCACTCTATTGTTACCATTCAACAGGGACATATTAATACATCACACTTCATATCATGTGGTTGACAACTAACTCTTATGTAGGGCACTGAATCAAAGTTAGCTAAATCTGTCACGACTTGCTATGGTATTGTTCTCCGTGTTTTTGTTTTTCCTTCGACTCATTTTCCCGATTAGTATCTGTAACTGTCCTTACACCTGCTTCATCTCCCCTCGTTACCTGTGTATGCATATCTTGCCTGAGTCTCCCCTTGTCCTTTGTTTCATAATCCCTAGTGCTTGTGTGTTTTCTAGTTCCATGTTTCCCAGGAGATTCTTCGCGTTTGAATCGTCTGCGCCTGCTTAGTCGCTGTCTATTTTGTATTTTAGGTGAAGAGTTCAGCATTAAAGCTGCTTTTTGAGTTCATGTTCTTTCTCCCAAGTCCTGCATTTGAATCCACATCTTGCCTGCC
The DNA here is from genome assembly GCF_000239375.1 of Pundamilia nyererei. Classification (NCBI taxonomy): domain Eukaryota; kingdom Metazoa; phylum Chordata; class Actinopteri; order Cichliformes; family Cichlidae; genus Pundamilia; species Pundamilia nyererei. The sequence goes on from NW_005187407.1 coordinate 8,188,650, forward strand.
ACACAGCCGCACCCTGACGCTTACAGTGTTTTAATCATTATGATTACTCCCCTTATTATGTGGCCAAGGAAATTTTATTAAACTTGATGAGAGGAGTGATCATTTGGGTAGTAGTCACTGTTCAGATGGAAATCTTATAATGGGATTATAGTCAACTGTCAGAATGGTAATGAATCACTGGTTACATTAAACACAAACTATATTTATATTTTTTAATAGGATGCCTCTGTTACAGGGCTCAGTTTGTCATGGATAGCTATAACTAATTAGCTAACAGAAGTTAGCAAAGAAGGTATGAATGTCATTGTTCAGTCCACTCGCAGTGTGACCTACCAATATGGAATAGGTTGGTAGAGTAAGGGGAAGTGACAGGTGTGGACATGAAGTTTATCAGGTAGTTTATAAGCTACTGATCTGCTTTTTGTCTCCAGGCTCTTTTTTCCCCTATTGTGTAACACACTGGGAGTCAACCTGTCTAGACCCTCAGGCTATAGACTTATTCACAGCCGACACTGGGAGGTGATACAGGACTCTAAATACAAGTCCTGTCAGTGAAGTCTGTGCTGTGTGTGTGCTTGCATGTTCTTGTGTCTGATAAAACAGGAATCACCAAAGCTCACACACATCCAGCTGTCCTGGTAATCGGTTGCCCCAGTATACAAAGATACAATTCAGGCATGCAGTTTTTTTCCACAACATAACTGAAAACAAGTAAATAACAAAGAAAATTAGACAGAAAATAATACAGAAGCAGCTCTTCATCCACAGACTTTGTCATTAGACCAATGACGTTGAGCTTCAATAACTATTCATTCATCGCTTTGGCTAAATTTCCAAGAAATGTCAGAAAGCCCCCATTTGTTTTGTGGCCTGGAAGCACCCCATTCACTGCTGTTATTGTGCTTTGTTTTGTTCCTACTGCCTTGGGAATAATTTTACTTTCAAGATGTAATCACATTTTGTATTGTATAGGGGGCGATCATGGCTCATGAGTTGGCAGTTCATCTTATAATCAGAAGGTTCGAGCCGCGGCTCCGACAGTCTCGGTCGTTGTGTCCTTGGGCAAGACACTTCACCCGTTGCCTACTGGTGGTGGTCGGAGGGCCCGGTGGCGCCAGTGTCCGGTAGCCTCGCCTCTGTCAGTGCGCCCCAGGGCAGCTGTGGCTACAATGTAGCCTGGCATCACCAGTGTGTGAATGGGTCGATGACTAAATGTAGTGTAAAGCGCTTTGGGGTCCTTAGGGACTAAGTAAAACGCTATACAAATACAGGCCATTTAACATATTGTAACAAACTGGCATAAAAATAACTAAATGCCCTTTTTCATGAACTTTTCCTGGCAATCTAAATGATACCGACAGCAACATCGTCAAGATAAAGACAAAAGAACACATAATGTACAGTGCAAAATGCCACCAAAAACACATATTTACTTGTTAACACGACAAAGGAGAAATCCTACAACATCAAACTGCACAGAGGCAAAATATTTAGGTGCTGTTGGCTGCAGCTCTAATACTCGCAGTGAGTGTGCAGCTGATCGATCGCCCTGTATGCTGAGCTAAGTGTACTAGGATGGCTAAAAATAGAATCTGCCATATGCATTACATCACTGATGGAGTGGGGTCTAAGCTGTCTGCCAGAGTATCCATCTCATATTGTGTCCCGAAACACTTAACCTCTGCGTTCCCCTGCTCCTCCACCTCCAGCTTTCCTCGTCACATCTTTTTTTCCCCTTCTTCCCCCTTCTCCCACCCCATCCGCTGCTCCACCCTTCATCCCATCTCCCCCTCCTCTTCTCTCGCCTCCCTTCTCCTTCACCACCCCCTACTCTCTAACAGCTACCGGTCTGATCTAGCTGGCTCCAGCATCAGCCTGCACCCTGGGTGTTTCCTCTTATGCCTTTGTTCAGAAAGAGCTTAAGAAAACAAAAGGGGAAAAGAAATATATAACGTTACCACTTCACTCTCATTTCCACCATAATTTTCTCACTTACCGTGGACCAGTTTTATTTCTCTAATCGCAATCATTCATACCTCCTCATCTCACAAACACCTCAGAAACACCTTTCTAGAATATGCAGAATTGCATCAGAGTCTTTGCATGCTGCAGCCCCTCAATGTGCTGATACATATAGTGCAGCCAGTTGCAAGAAACAGGTGACACAAAAGTGGCTGAGAGGTGGGTTAGTGGGCCAGTGTGTGTTGCAAAGAAGAAGAAGCGATTGAGCATTTGCTGACATGACGCAGATTTATCAAAATACTGAAAATGATTCCTCCTACTGTCACATTTTCAGAGTAGCACTCTTGCTTTTTTTTTAAAAAAAAAGAAAGAAACTATTTAAGTATTTTTGCAACTTAAAGCCTCTGTATGCAACTCACAAAATCACATATGCTCCCAACAAATCTGATAATGATCAGCTATTTCAAGTGTGCTCAGTTGCTTAAGGTCTGAGAGAAAAGTAAAATTCACAGGTGTTTTGGGTTGAATCTTTGGTTGGGACATACTTGCTGAGCCAGCTGTTAGCAAATAAACACCCACCCTCTTTGTTCTGTTTCACATCCAAACAGCCACAACGCTGCAGCTACTTTTGCTTACGTGAGGACAGACTGCAGTGCTGTAATTGGATGTATGTGGCTTGCACGAAACAGGAAGATGATATCAGGAGCGTCCGCCGTGTATTTTGGGATCAACTGATATACTGTATTTCCAGAATAAACAATAGTGTGAGAGCCTGCAGGTCTCAAGCTTTCAGAGGCAGAGGTGATTCAGCAATAGGGGACAAACTCAAAAGCTGTCAACAAATTCACAGTGTCATTAGGGTCATTATTTAAAGTCCTGGGAATGTGGAAATCCAGGCTTGTTTATGCTGTCTCTTTGACTTTGTGAAGACCCCTCGTCCTTATATTCACACAAAAAGTGAATGAAAAATATCAATACATATCAATACATAAACAATCTACTGATACTCTGTTGAAACTAACCACATTGTTGTTTTTGTTATTGCTGGATCTTTTTGTCACTGCTTATTCTATACTCACACAGCTACCAGCAATAATGCTAACTCCTCCATACAGAGGACTCAATAGTACCACCCACATGAAGCAGTTTTAGCTGCATTCCTAACAGGCCTCCTCTTTCTCCTATTTAGTCTTCAGTCAAAGAGCCTCAGTACTGCTGGAAACTGAAGCTGCTTTTGATCTCAACATGGCTACTTTTAAGAAGTCTCTTGAATTTGTTTCTTCAACATCTGGTGAGAGGAAATCTGGAGACCAGACAGAAAACTCTCTGCAAGCAATGGGACACACACACACACACACACACACACATTCATACACAGCTATAAAAACATTGTAACCAGCTGTTCAAGGTCAGCTCCCTAAGCTCACACACTCAATGGGTCTACTTTGCCCTACCACAAACCTCTGTGTGTCCCACAGTGCATTCATGATGTGGGTGTGATTCAGCCCTCATACTGACTTCTTCAGTTTTCTGCCATGGTTTGACCAGTAAAGACATTTGCTTTATGTTATTCTGCATAAACAGATGAAATGTCATACAGCAAAACATCAAGGAGGCTAAAATATAGGTCAAATTGTGTTCTATTCACAAATGTTGAGAAATTCTCTACTACAATCATTCACATCTGATTATGACAACCCCACCATGAACAGTCTTTCCACACTTACCTGCTTCTTCCAGATTAGCAATATTTCTAAGGTTCGGGATAATTGCAAGTCTAACTACAGTGATCACAAAGCCTGCAGAAACCTACACTGACCTTCTTAAGCTGTTTCATTCATTTCCGTCTAACAAGCCATTGATTAAGAAAACTGATTGATCTGGAGCAGTCCTCAGGGTGTGGCAATGGCTGGCTGTAAAGCCAATCAATTTGTGAAAAACTCTGGATAAGATATTGCTTGCTCCATTCATGCTACTCCTGCCAGCATATCTATCATATACTCTACTTTGGTGTCTCCCTTTGTAATTTAGACTTATTAAGACCAACTGCTGTGACATCATGCATTTAATAAAGTCTCAATTGGCCCTTTCTATCCAACTCAATAAATTATGACTAAACAGGTTGCTTGGACCTTCAACTTAATTTAACTGGGGGCTCTTGTAATTTTTGCAAGGTACTTGCAGATTGCTTGGATATAAACAATATCTTGACTGCACACTTTTTAACTAGCAGTTAAAATTCTGCCTAATGAGGAAACTTGTTTACAACTTGCATTCCACAACAGGTGAATTCATTCAAAGAAAACTGAGATGGAAATGTGAGTCAAACATGTTCCCTCCTGTGCCTGTGAAGGATTTTCTGTGGGCTTCAAAAAGCTCTAGTCATAAAAATGAGCAGAGCTCAGGGAAGTCATTGATCAGAAACTTCATTCACCGCTGCTGTTGAACTTGGCTCTCGTCATGGAGCTATAGTGACCCCTACAGGTTATTGCGATGAGGGTTTGGTTGCTCAGCCAAAGTTTGTATATTGGGGGGAGTGGGTTAAATGAGTGGGTCACTTCTTAACAAGATTGCAAACATTTGTGTTTACATCACGTACGCCTGTCTGACCATTTCCATGATCCATGGACCATGGAACCCTTTTTTTTTTTTTTTTAAATAATATGAGTTTTCATCATTTAAAGCTCAAGTTATTAAATCATGTTCAGGAAAATACTGCAATTAGACACACATTACAAACAAACTGCCAAGGCAGACTGATTACAATCTCCTGGTAACCCAAGAACAAAAGGCCTTTATATAGATATGTCTCAGTCTTTTCAGGAAATATGCCGTTTCCTTCCTAAGTTCATTATTTTATGACTCACTGAGGAAGTTGGGTGGCTCACATTTTCTATTTCGGTCCATTGAGTTAGCAAAACAGAGCTAACTCTGTTAGCTCTGTTTTGCTAACTGCAATGAAAGTTTGTAGATTTTACAAACTTTCATTGCAGTTTGTAAAAACTACAACAGCTTTAAAGGACTCACAAAAACGTGTACTGTACAACGTGGCAGTAGCAGAACCATTACTGCGAGTCTGCTATACGTGACAACAACAGGGAGACATCCTGCTCAACTCAACCTAGAAAACGTGTGCAAACATCATGCTGGAATGGCATCAACAGTTTCGGTGTAAACACTTTTCTAAACTTCCAATGTTCACTCAACTCAACATACAAAGCTCTGCCAAGACAAGCTGTCAAATTCCAAAAATAGAACAGGATATTGGGGACTTTGACAACTGTAGGCTCCCACTTTGTTTATCATTCACAGTGTCAACGGTCCTGATGGCAAACTGAATGACTCCACATAATCAGGTTAAAGGTGACTGGAGAGTTTAGCAAGTACATTTCTAATCATTGCATTTTAAATCAGGTTGCAGTCACAACACTTTGGCCTTAAATTTAAAAGGAGCTTGCATGACAGAAAAACATATTTACAGAAATGACAGTAACTGCAGAATAAAACAGGCCCTTGACTTAACTTGCCACAGGAGAGTCTATGCACAGACGGTTTATATAAACCTTTAACTGTTAAAGCAGGTAATGAATGTAAGTTTTAGGCAAGAAAGTTTTTAGAACTCAGTTTTACAGTTGTCCATAAGAATATACTTTCAGGACGTATCACAATTATTATTCACAGTTTTTCAAAAAAAAAAACCAAAAACCCACACTCAGAATTAACTGCTTTTGGGACTTGCTCTTGGATGCATCCTCTTTTTCACATCTACCAGGCAGGCAACTGTAGAAAATGATCTACTGTGACTTTTAGCTTTATGTGTAAAAATAGAAGTTCAGATGCTTCTAAGGTCACCATAGCCCACTTTCAGAAAAGAATTATATGTAACTTTCAGAGGCTACAAAGGTTAGACTCTCTGAACACAACATATGGTTAAACAACCACTAGAATTAATCCATTTGCATTGCTACATATTAACAAATAAACAGGCACACATGCAGCTAGAAGATCAAAAACACAGATATGTAATGTCTTTTAAACATATGCAAATGCAAAGTTAGTAGTACTTCTGCAGTGTAATGCAAACGAGCAGTAAGCTGTCTAGAGTGCAGTTTACTTTATCTGCACAAAAAGTCATCAGTGATGAAGATAATCAGGCTACAATATACAGCGGTGTGAAAAAGTGTTTGCCCCCTTCTTGATTGACGTATTTGTCACACTTACACGTTTCAGATCATCAAACTAATTCTAATGTTAGAAAAAGATAACCTGGGTAAATACTAAATGCAGTTTTTAAATGATGATTTCATTGATTAAGAGAGAAAAGTTATCCAAACTTAACCTGTCTCGTTAAGTTTAAATCATTAAATCATGAATTAACTGTGACTAAGTTCAGCTTCAGTAAAAACACTCTGGCCTGATTACTGGCAGACCTGTTGAATCAAGTCCCAAATCCCTTAAATCAGGGGTGTCAAACTCAAATACACAGTGGGCCAAATTCAAAACTGGAACAAAGTCGCGGGCTAACGTTAATACTTGTTGAAAAAAAATCTTCCTCCAGATATAAGAATGAATCTTTTCTTATGTACTCAAATAAGTTTTGCTGGAAAGCTGAATATAGAACAAGCAAAGCTTAATACTAAACAATAAATATAATAAGCTGTATAATACCAGTAGGCCAGCTCTAATAGTAATTTGGTATGGCTTCGCGGGCCAAATGTAATTGACACCTATGACTTATGGCAAAGTTACAGTCTCAATCTTATTCTTTATTTTTTCTCAGTGTCTTCTTGAGGGACAGTGTGTGTATATGTGTACGTGATATTTAATGAATGTTTAAGTGCAGGTTATTGTGCAGACTCAGCACTGAGCATCAAAGAGTTGATTTGTAGTGTGTCACATCAGTGTGGTGGCAGCTGTCCTGGCAGCCATTTTTGGAATTCCATAATATACTATGATTCATATCAGTATGATATGTGAACTGAACTTCAGGTAAGAAGTTATGACCTGCAGTCTATCTGGGTCAGATATAAACCAAGTTTAGGTGGAGTTTATTTTCGTTATGCTGACTTTTTTACAGTCAGTTACAACAACTCGTACTGCGTACTAGCTAGCATGACGGAGTTTATATACAGCTGGGCGGGTGCTATGATTTTATTGATGTTGAACTTGTTTTATCTTATTCTATTTATAAGGTTAGTTATTAGTTTCCAACCGTCCCGTAAAAAAACGGAATCGTCTCGTATTCAGAGAAAATATTGCGCGTTTCGTTTTGAGGTGAAAAGGAACACAGTTTGAAAAAGACACAAAGCTGGAGTTATTCTGTGTCTTTGCTGCACAGCTGCCTCTTCTCCTCTCATTCTCTCCCCTCCCTCTCCTGTTTCTACTTCAATCATGAAACTGATCAATGATCAGCTAATCGGCTTTTCTCTCTTGTTTGTTTATCGCCCACTTTGCGATAACCAGCGGATGTCGCGCTTAAACAACAGCAGCACGTTTAAACTCGATCAGCTGTTGTAAAAATTTTTTTAATATTAATTTATAGTATCAGATGATGTTTGCTGGAGCCACAGCTGTAAACCTGCTGGTCATGATATCGGTTTGGTTATCTGGTGAGAGGGAAACATGAAGATGAAACCAGGAGATGTCGTTACTGAATCATCAGAGCTGAACAGGTGATGGAGAAACAGGTTTACCTTTTAGGTGACATGAATGAGTTGAAGGGAAGTTATGAACTGTTTCTGAGAGACAAATAACACCAGGATCTTTTTCTATGTAGCTGACAGCTGGTAACTGTGCAGGGGCGGGTCTAGCAAAGTTTTGCCAGGGGGGCAGGTAGGGCATTAACAGGGAAAGGGGGCACAAAGAAATACTTTTCTTTCTTATGTCATTTAAAAACTTTGAATAAATAATTATCTGAATCTTACAACAAACGTTTTCATCTGATGTAAAAGGTATAGAAATCCATTATTGTACATAGTAATTTTTTTAGGGTCTTGTGGAGGTAAGCATCAACGACACAGCAGTGTGTTCCTGTGTTTTGTGGCGCGATATGCGCAGTTGATGTTGGAGACGAATAAAGAAGGAATGAGAACTGAGAGCTGTGTCGTTGATGCTTACCTCCACATTGGGTGTGAGTGGAGCCCTCTAGTGGTCCACCACAGTCTTATCATAATTTCTTCAGAAGTAGCTAAGTACTGTATAGGATGCCAGTATTTTCCCACATTTTCTAGATACTGTACCAGTACTGTGTGTAAAATGCCATCAAAAAGTCAATTAAGTTTTATTCTTTCTCACCTGTCTTCCTGTCTCCTTTCACTTTTTAAAGGTTGCCATGTTAGAAAAAATATTTTGCCCTGCCATGCTGTTTATTGATGTGGTAAATGAATAGTTTATGAAAATATATCTAAATCTGTCATAAGTAATCAGTAATGGTCATGTCTCACCTCTAGTCTTCTCTGTCTTAATTTCAGGTTTCCACCATGTGTTGTAGATAGTTCAGGAGGTTAACTCGACCAAGCAGTCTTTGGGTTTCAGCTAAGTACTGTTTAGAATACCAGAATAGGGAGGATGGTGTAGGTTTAAGTTTATTAGACTGATAAATATATACCAACAAGACGGTGTACATCACTGTTACAACGACGTTTGTTTGCATTCAAAGGATTTATGGTTTTTCCTATAATACCTGGTGGGCCGGTCTCTAGTCAAAATGCCCGGGCCGATTTTTTTGTCCCAGTCCAGCCCTGATTATACATAAATGGAAAAAACTTGGAACAGTGATGAAGCTTCCGAGGAATGACCGGCCGACCAAAATTACTCCAAGAGCACATCGACAACTTATCCAGAAGGTCAAAAAAGAACCCAGAACAACATCAAGCTTCTACATGTCTCGCTTAAAGTCAGAGTTCATGATTCATCAATAAGAAAGAGACTGGGCAACAATTGCAGCCATGGGAGAGTTCAAGACAAAAAACACTGCTGACCAAAAGAGATACAAAGGCTCGTCTTACATTTGCCAAAAACATCTTGATCATCCACATTTTTGGGGGAAAATATTCTGTGAACTGTCGAGACAAAAGCTGAACTTTTTGGAAGGTTTGAGTCACGTTGCATCTAGCATAAGAATAACATAGCATTTATATAACACATCCTACTAACAGTAAAATATGGTAGGTGGTAGAGTGGGAATGTTTTGCTGCCTGGAAGACTTGTTGTGGTAAATCTAACCATGAATTCTGCTGTCTACCAAAACATCCTGAAGGAGAATTTCCGACTATCTGTTCATGAGCTCAAGCTGAACACTTGGGTTCTGCAGCAGGACAATGATCCCAAACAGACTTGCAAGTCCACCTCTGAAAGGCTTAAGAAAAAAAAAGAAGAGTTCAGAGTGCCTTACTCAAACTTCTGACCTGAATCCAATTGAGATGCTGTGGCATGATCTTAAAAAGCCAGTTGATGCTCAAAAATTTTGCAAAGAAAATGCAGGAAAGAAAATAGACTGACGTCATTCATTTAAACAGGGCTGATTTTCATACTGTGGTGGCAGAAGGGAGATTTAGCCTGAGTGTTTCAGCGAACTGAGCCAGGGATAGAGAGTCCAATTATCACAAGTGGTTTATGTCTGAGAATCACTCACTCTTCTTTATCTGCAGTAGTGTGCTCGAACACAAACCCTAAGGAACAACATGTCAGCAGAAGTGTTGCATATCTGCTTAACCTGTGGGTTATTGTACAGGTGAGCTGAGCCTGTGTGCATTCTCATTACCTTGTGTTTAATTTGCTATTGTGGTAAAAATAAATGTTGTCTCCTGTGTGTACTCTGTACTCTTTCTTCAGGGTAATCCACAGCCTGCAGACTGTTTTGCTACATCTACATATACTGTCACTGTTTAAACTAATGAGTCACACCAGTTACACCCAGCCACCTTTAGAGGGTTAGAAAGAAGAGACAGAGACAGAGTGAAACAGCCTTTTGCTGGTAATGTCACAGCTCCAAGCAAAGGCTACCTGCTGCCAGAATGATAAAGGGGACAAAGAATAGAAGAAGGGACACTACTCAGTATTTTGTCATGTAAAAGCGGTGAAAGAAGGGGAAAAATCAGAGAAACAGAAAAAACAGATGAACATAAGGAAATGAAGGTAAGAGAACGTCAGGCAGTTGGCTATTACTGTACAGTGTTGGCTCATTTTTCAGTAACAGGTAAGAGACATGGACACAATGAATAGTGAGCGTGTAGAAGAAAAATGCTGCTGACTTTAACAATAGATGGAACAAATTAAGATAAGAGGAGCTAGGGAAACAAAGGCACGAGGTGTTCGAGTAGAGTATCTCCCAAAAGGCCTTCCTTACCCCTCCACTGTTCTGTCACACACACAGGTACACAGGTACACACATACACACCGTGGCTCCTGCAACATGAGCATTTCCTGGAACCCATACACAAACGGTGACACAGGCCTCAGCTACTGACACTTATACCCTTAAATACCTTGTGTGCCATTTGCTCAACTCTGAGACAGTAATGCATTTAATAGGGACATGCTGTGTTTTAGCCTGCTATTGACTTTTTAATAACTGCACGAAACAATAACACCCTAAGATTTAGATATAAACTGTACAAAATTTGAGACATTTGTCTGAGAGGGACAGGCTGGTAACCATTATGTTTCCTTGCTATTTTCCTTCTTTTGTGTTCTGATTTATAAACTCTTGTGGGTTTAAACACACAATAGGACAAGCTAGGCATGTACTCTGACGTCAACCAGAGAATCAGACCCTAAAAGACATTCAAAATCCCCCAATGTTTACTGATTTAATGCTTAGTTGTTCATGACGGGAACAGATACATTTCCTCAGGAAAAACAGAGTCTCAGAAAGACTCATGCTGATCTTATCTTCTGTACAAAACGACGTCTTTGACCGCACATTTCATACGTCTCCCCTCTCTGAACACCTGAGAAACTGCATGCATTCGTTCAAACCCTACCCCACTCCTTCACCACATGCACATACACAGTGACGACAGACGGGAACTTTTAGGAATCTTGTCAGCAAGCACACAACTTCTGTATTCTCCTCAGAGATGGGAAATGACAGCAGTGGTTGTTGTGCAAGAGGAAAAAGAGTTAGCGTAGTGTTTATGTGTGTGTGACTTTGTGCATGTGGATACAAGGGCAGACTTCTGAATGCTGGATTTGGTCCCAGAGCTAACAGGAAATCCTTTATAACCAGAAGTAAGAGTCACCTAAACACCTCCCATGTACTGGAATAAAGCAATGGCAACACAGGGGTAAACACTTTACTGAATGTGTGTGGGAATGTCTGTCTGAGACGTGGCGGTGGGCTGTTTAATCCCAAAGGAAGAGTAATTTAATAGTATTTTATATATATATATATAATTTTTTTCCCGCATACAGAAACTGGACGTGTTCAAGCATGCACACATTTCCATTCCATTGTGTTTTTGACAAGTAAATATATACATCCAATATAAGAATTTATATTTTGTGTCAATAATATATAAATAAAATATAATTAAAAAAATTATGGGTTAATATTATAAATCTAAAAAAAACTTGGGAATGTGAAATATCAGTATTTAGTTACTTTAGCTACAATGTATTGAAAGTAATTCTTAACCATCTTAGTCTTTAACTCAGATGGCCAAAGTTGTCCATTTCAGTGACATACAGTGCATGTGAAAACTGATGCTTTCAGTATCATATCATGTCCTGTTTGGAAATAATCATAGTTTTAAAAAATACTTTTTTGGCAACAGGAAAGAGAATCTCCAATCTGGTTGTGCATTGCACAGTTTCCACCCAAACTTTCTGTTTCTACAGTTACTGACTTGTATTTCAGCAAACTACTGACAGCAATATTTTTTTTTAACAAATACACATGTCTGTAGTTTTACTACAGTATAAAACCACAGTGGATTTTAAATTAAACAATAAAAGTCTGACTGAAATGCAGATTAAACAAAACTCTAATTTTTCATTTTAACTAACTATTTAAGAAGTACAGCATTGGTCCCCGTGTTCAGATGCTCATAAATAAGTGGACAACACCAAACAATCATTCATAACAGTGAGTATAAAAATTATTTTTAATATTTGGATTAAAACCTTTGCAGTCAATCACTGCCTCAAGTCTAGAACCCATGGATATCATCACCTATTGTGTTTCCTCTCTTGAGATGTTCAGCCACCTTCAGTTGCTGTTTGTTTTTGGATCTTCAGTTATGTATTTAAATGGTAAATGGCCTGTATTTATATAGCGCTTTTCTAGTCCCTAAGGACCCCAAAGCGCTTTACATATCCAGTCATCCACCCATTCACGCACACATTCACACACTGGTGATAGCAAGCTACATTGTAGCCACAGCCACCCTGGGGCGCACTGACAGAGGCGAGGCTGCCGGCGCTGGCGCCACCAGGCCCTCTGACCACCACCAGTAGGCAACGGGTGAAGTGTCTTGCCCAAGGACACAACGACCGAGACTGTCCAAGCCGGGGCTCGAACCGGCAACCTTCCGATTACAAGGCGAACTCCCAACTCTTGAGCCACGATCGCCCATTTAACTGGATAAATGGAAACACATGTATTTTCACATTCTATTGCACAGAATGTACTTCATAATTATATTATATTATATTCATTTAATTTTATTTTTGAAAGTCATTATCTATCATACTATCAGGATAAGACAACCTCCTAAACAAGTCTAACCATACGGTAACAGGTCTTTCTCCATTTCTTCCCCAACCCTATGATAATCTTTTCAAAATAAAATAAAGGAGCATATTCCAAAGCAAACAAAACCCTGAAAATTTCAATTTTCCTATTTAATGCCATTTAGTTTTCTTTTTCATTTTTCCATCTCTAAGCATCTAAGCAATATCTGTCAATGTAAAACAAAATAATTGTGCATATACGACCAGTACTTATGTAGCACACTGTTAAATTTACACTCAGACAAAAACAGATAGACAGGCCGACACACCTACAGCGGATGTGACAAATATTTATTTTCTTCTCAGTCGGAGTCCTGACGCAGTGGCCTTGACAGTGGCCACTGCCTGTAGGTGTCTTATTACTGGCCCAGATCAGTTCCAACCTGTCTGACTATAAAACACCTTCAGCAAGATTTTGTGTCTGCAGTACTGCTGGATGAGTCCTCTTACTAAACCTATATATCTAAACGTATACAGTCTGAGCTTTATACATTTGAAAAAAAAAAATCCCAGAAGATTAAGAAACACATATTAGAACACACATTACTCAAGATGTGCTGCAATAGTTTGTAGAAATCTGATTGACATTTTCTTCTCCTTTAAGATGGTAAACATCACATCACACAATCTGGATATAATATCATAGTAAAGTTAAAAGTTTGTGCAATCTTCTCTTTCATCTCAGTCCTGTTTGCTTCATCATCTGCCTCTCTTGCTTGTACCAGCACTACTGTTTTAGTTTTCATGGTGATTTAGCAATTAAATGTCCTACCTCTGGTGCCCTTGGGTCTTTGGCATTTTCTAACTAAATACTAAAGAGGTAAAAAGCACGACAGCAAAAATACTGAGACAGTAATGCAATTAAACTACACAAACTGAACCAGAAAGCTCCACTTTCTCATTTAGAAATGTATTTTTGTTATTTGGCGTCATTAAACCTAATAACCTCAGTTGTGCAAGGCAGTGCCCCTCAGGTAAGACAACACAGTACTTCCTGATTCTAGCTATATGCTCACACAGACAGGTCCAGAAGTCTTATAAATACAATGCAAATACAATTTTATATAGTATATCATTGTCATATTATTAACACGCAAGCAGCTAATTACTATAATTTGTCTAAATTCTGGCTTTATTTGATAGTGTTACGCTCCCTCTAGTGGTCACTGTTGGGTGACATAAGTTCAAATTCAGTCTTAGATAATGGTGAAATGCAGCGAGTGTGCAATTAAGCATTTGTCTCTCAGTAAAAATATATCGTTGTGACTGTAAAATAAATTAATGCATTGACTATTAATGGTGGCTAGCACTGTTGCCTCACACATCAAGAAGGTCCAGAGTTGCACTCCACCATCTGGCCACCATCCGTGGCCTTTCTGTGTGGGGTTTGCATGTTCTCCCACAGTCCAAAGACATCAAAGTAGTGGGGTTAGGTTAACTGGTAATTCTAAATTGTCCATAGATGTGAATGTGTATCGTTATATGCGTCAGATTGGCAACCTGTCCAGGGTGTACCTGCCTCTCGCCCTATGAAAGCTCAGATATTCTCTAGCGCCCCCCTGAGAACGATAAGGTTAAGCGAAGAGAATGGATGATGGATGGATGGATAGATGGATGGTTCTTTTGTAAATTGTTTTCTTGATTTAAAAGATTTAAATATGTTTAAGAAACTATCCTGCTTGCTCATGCTAGGTTGTTTGTATAGATACAGTAAAAGGAATAAAGAGTATATTTTACATGTCTAGACAAGCACATCTAAACAACCAACAGAGTTTCAGCCCCCAACAATCTGTAAAGTAGAAAAATTAAACCCAATTAAAAATGATTGCTGCTAGCATTCATAAAGGAAACCAGTATTAAATATTTTTGAGGGAGAAAAGAATGGGACACTTAAACGAAACTAACCACTAACTGGTTCAGATAAGGGCTGATCATTCCTGCACGTTAAGTTGGAGTAAGCTTTGCCAATATTGCTCATATGCTCATATCCCCCTAAACTCAGGAATGAGGAATGTACATGAGGTGGCTTTCCTCCCTACTGTGTGCTTCAAATCCCTCCAAAACATTTATTTTGGAGAAGGTTACAACTTTGATCTCACGTTTGCAACATACTATCTTTATTCTTCTTCTCTGGCCATTCTTTGGTATGATACCTTACTCACTTAATGATTACAAGCCACCGTGGCCCAGATGCAGCAAAACAGACTTTCTTCTTACAGCCCTTTAACTGTTTAGAAGTAATTAGGAGCTCCTTTATGGCCTCCCAGACTATTACACGCATCATTCTTATTGTGATCTTTGTTGTTTCGACTCTTGGGAGGGTAGCAATAGTTTTATATTTACTTGATTAGTACACAGTCTTTCTGACGGTATGTTGTAGGAGGTCGAAATCTTCAGAAATGGTTCTGCAAATCTTTTTAGTCTCAAGATAATCAATTAACATTTTTTCTGAAGTGCTTTCAAATCAAACCCATGATTCATTTTCTTGATTGTGTTATGAAGTTCAGACTGTCCAGAACATTCCAAAGATTTCCAAAGTCTAATATTTTTGACACATTTGGTTTACTTAGCTTTCTTTATCTTATTTTGTATCTTGTATCATAAAATAATAAAAAAGGTCAGTTGATATTTTAACTGATATTTATGTAGATATACAGAATATCTCAAAGGAGTCACAGACCTTTCTTCTGCAGCTGCTTTCTTCTACCGTGGCTGCTTATTTATTCATGTGATCAGTTGCATTTGAAATCTTCTACTTGGAAACACATGGTTTAGTTGTTACAGTTTATTACACAATAAAGTTGAGAGAAGTTTCACGGAGAATGTACAATTTATCTTTTAAATTAATACATACTTACTGAAGTGTACCTGTAATATTAAAAGAGGTAGATACCAAACAGGTTTTAATTTCTATTCTGGGCTAAAACTGTATATTTAAGTCAAGTATCAAGTCTTTATTTGGTTGCTCATGTTGCTATCTGTCCAGTTTATACTGACTTGTCAGAGAAGCACTGAGAAACATGAGTAAATCTGAATCTAATTACAACAGAGTATTTCATTTAATGAATGTGTTTCTTAGATTCATTCTCAGTGTGTACAGGAAAATTTCAGAAGTATGCTAAAAACCTTTGCCAAACAAGTAAAGAACACATTTAAAATCATGACTTTAAACAATGAAAATGATTACTTGCAAATCTTAAAAGATCAGCACAAGATTCTTTTGATACGCAGAGGATTAGAGAACAGTGGAATGGCCTTAAAATTGCCTGTGATAAGGAAAGCTAGATCCACCCAGTGCAACTGATTGGTCAGCAGATGGTAGTTTTTTAAGCACTGGTCTGCTGCTAACTGCTACCTTGAAAAGCCAGGGTTGCCTCGCTAACCCCAAATCCTGCTTCGTCACTCAACTTACAGACTGTTTAAGAGAGGTGAAGTATTATGTAAGTTCTCTTCAGTGCACGGTAGCAGATGCAGAGAGAAATTCATCAAACTGGCAGCTCTAATTTTCTCCACAGAGAGGGCAAACTCAGTGAATGATTACAGCCAACACAGATGGCATACCCTGCCTGCCAGAGGTGGTTGGAGTTGGATATGATCCTTCAAATCAGTGGTGATGTGTGAGCTACAACCCACAAATATGGGAGACATTTGTGTTACTAATAACATTTGGCATCTATTCTGATATATATAAAAAGAAGAAAAACAGCACTGTCACTGTATCAGTGATAGCCACAGCTTGACCAGGAAAAGCTGAATATGAGCTTGCAAGAACAAAGCATCTCTCTCTTTCTTTAAATGACACATTTGCAGAAGGATTAGATGAATGCAATTAACATTCTTGATTGACAGGTAGCATTTTTAACAAAAACAAACAGAAAAACAGAGTCCTCTTTGTGAATATGCACAGTTATGAAAAAGGACCCTCCTGGCAAATTGTTGAGGTAATTGATTTATGTCCAAATACATGTGTCATCCAGTTTGTGGATAATTATTTAAAAATAAAAGAAAGAAAGAAAGAAATCAGACTGTCTAAAGAAATCTGCTCCAAGTGATTTATATAAGAAAAAGAGTTTTTTCAGCAAGCCACTTGACATACAAGCTAAACTGAATAAGTGAAGACAAGATGTGACTTGATCTATTTCAATTCAGCACATCCCACCCATCATTATCTCCGAAATACTTCCAGCACTAACAAAAGACCGCTTAAAGGCTACATTTTAACATCAGAACCTACAATCAGATAGGCCTTCAGCAAGCTTTTCACAGCTGGCTTTGACTAAAGGGCTAGAAAAATGCAAACATTTCGAATCCCTAGACCAAAGTTAGACACACGCACGATCAAGGAAGAAGGCATTATTATACAGTAACGTACAAACTAGGAAAGAGAACAGGGTGGAATTTTCCATCCAAAACCCTTTTAGGTTCAGGGGCTCTGCCTGGGCCATAAACGGGTCTACTCCGAGGTGGCTAGCCCCCAGGGACCTCTTTAGAAATGACTTGTGTTTGTCAACCAAAGAGAGGGGGACCAGTGGAAAATTACCAGTCCCGCACTCAGTCACGCAAGCACACATGCACACACACAAACACACACACTTGATCAGGACCACCTGTAGCCACATATCTACCTCTCTCAATGGTTATGTGACAGCTTGCGTTTTTAATGGGTGAGGGTGCGGGGGGCATGGTTGCGTTGTCAGGACGCACCAACCCGCAAACTACGCAAACGATGACACTGGATGATGTTCGCATCCATGCACATTTCCAAGAAAATATCCGCGACATGTCTAGCGTGCGACGTGTGACTGTGGGTGTGTGAGTGAGTGCACAGTGAGCAGCTTTAAAATGCTCTAAGCGAATGAATCCACGTATGAGTGCTGTGTTAATGTTTGCAACCCACATATATCTAATATGCTGGTCTACTGGAGCACAGAGAAATGGATGCCTCAACAACAATTCCCAGAGGTGCCCTGTCATGTACATTTGCACCTGATGCAAAGAGATGAGAATACCAAAGAAACTAATGCTGCATTCAGAGTTTAAAAGCAGAACAAGATCCAAACTAATGCTTTACCTGAGTTCCAAGGCAGCTCACCATCATGTGAGTGAGCAGTTTGGCAGCAAACATGGGGAAACGGGAGCACAGCACATGGGATATTATGGCCAATGCAAAGCCTGTAGACAGAGAAGTCAGCATTAATGATACTTAATTAAGTGATTTCTTTGAATCCATTTATACAAGTGGGGATGTACATATGGAAACTCCACAAGGAGGGTAAGAAGATGAGAACTCAAGGGGAGAGTGTGTTGTACCTGAGATACAGATAAATCCTGAGGCAAAGAAGGCTTCATTGTAGGATGCAAGCTTTGCAAACTCAGCGTGGGCTGCATAGATAGACAAGTGCGTGCATGCACACTCAACATAATTCCCACTTTCTTCCACAACCCTGCAGTATTGACCATTTGATGACCAGCTAAAGGGAAGACAAAAAGAGACAATAAGAGACGAGACACTACAACAGAATATAAAAAAATACGAGCAAAGCAAATACAAAGGGCAATGAGTCTAACCATGCCCATGATTGTGTGCTATTTGTTCTCTGACATTTTGGCTTCTTTGAGTTTGTTTTATTATTATCTACAGTAACCTTTACTTTGCAAAGAATGTGTGAGACAAACCAGAGCATAACCATGTTTGTGTTAGATTCACTGTTACTGTGATTCTGACTCTCTCTCTCTCCATATTTTGCTCTCTCTTGGTATCACTTGCATAATAAATTTTGCTTCCTGGGGTACGTCCTCCAAGTAGCTGCTCTGTCCAAACCAAACCTGCCAAAAACACTGTGTTCCTGCCAAGTCCAATTTCAATCCCCAGGAATGTCCTCAACAAAGTAACTCAATGTGGGATGATTCAGCGTGCAGGAGACAGATATAAAGGAGAAAGATACGGCATCAGCCACAGAGAGGCCTTATTGAGAGGACAAACTAGGAACTCTGCCCTTTATTTAGCAAACTATTACCCAAAATAAGTATAAGGAAGACAAACAGAGGCCTTCTTTAGATGCTAATCAAGCCAGGTGTAGTCTTAAATAAGGAAAGTAGTACACTGGTTGAGCTAAATTACATCGAGTAAAAAATAAATTAGTAGGCAGACACTAGAACTAGAAAAAACCTCAGCAACTGATATTATCAGGTAGCAAAAATAAATGGAAATATTTGCATATAAATAAAAATATACATCTTATATTTTTGTATATAATGTGCACATTCTATTTTTAGTCTATCTGAGAAACAGTTAAGCTTGAATCTCATTTAATGTGTTTTTGTTACCTTCCAGTGGTCTGGTTCCAGAGAAGGCACTGAGACTGGCCTGGTTTAACCTGCTGACCGGGGCTGTGGATACGATACACCACCTCGTTGCCATCTTCCAGAGGTCGTGACCCTCTGCCCTGGAGACTGGCTGAGAATACCTACGTATAACCAGATACAACAGAAGACGGTTCAGTTGCAGAGCAGCCACCAGATTAATGGCTGCTTTATATCAGAGCCATACTGCCACCTGCTGTTTAAAAAAAGAAAAGGAGATTTTGACATTTTAACAATTGCTCATGATTTTTCAATGAAGTCAGTGTCCCAGCACCTACTTTCCCATTGAGAGCAGTAGCTGCATCACTGGTGCGAAACCAATGTTCATTTCTAAACTCGGTCAGCTGCATCCTGTTGAGGTTGCCGCAGTCCGCAGTTAAAACTGCTGGTACTGGCAGCAGAGTATTTGGGAGCTGGAAGAAGTCTGCATTACGGCCCCTGAACTTGTATCCATTAATTTCTGTGGGGTACCACTGGAAGGCAGAGATGTTCATATACGGACAAGTTTCCAGGACTGTAACCTTTCTGGAGAAAAATTTTACAAAGAAGAAATTGTAAATCCAAGCACGATTTAACATTAATTTGTGAGGTAATATTCATCTGTATTACAATAAGGTGTACCATGCAACTCTTCACTCATTTAGAACATTTAGGACACTCACATCTCACACTGACTATGTTTAAGGAGGGAGAATGCAAATCGCTCCGCCACCTCAGCAAGGTGGCTGACACCTCGAGTGTCGACTCGACTGGGATTGGCCAAGGCACACAACAGGTTATAGGTCAAATTCCGGCTGTTGTTCTGTAAAGGAGCTCTTTCTGCCTCTGCAAGCACCTGGCTCAGAAGACAGAAAGGATGAGAAAGACTGAGGAGCTCTGAGTAAACTTTAGTGCTGTTATTCACACATCCAAAGCACTCACCTGAGTTACTTTCTTTAGTTTGACCTTCAGGGTCATGCGCATTGTGTGTGCTCAGAATGCATTTTTCTCTGTAGTCCCTACTTCTTATTTACTCTTTCTAAACATGTCCCTGTATATTCTGTTTATTCTTTTGTGCAGCTGGTTAAGAAGATGCAATAAATAGATTCTAATTTCAACTTCATGATAGCAGCAATCTTATTAAGTGAGAACTAATGAATGACAGACTGGTCCACAGAGCTATCAAAGTAGCTCATGGGAGGCGATGTATGGTCTTTAACTAAGCTGACAGACACAAACAACTACACTGACTCACAGTCACATGCAATCACATAGATTATCCAATATTTTATACACTTATGCAGTAATTTAAAAAAAAAATTTGCTTGGTATAAAAACCAGATGATTGGGCTTACCTTCCCCAGACCTTCAAACACAGCGATCATCTGCTCATTATTGAGAGGTGGACTGACTTTATCTATTAGTCCCTGCAGCACCAGGTCCAATGTAGGAGTTTCAAGGGGTTGATGCAACTGGTCCAGTAAGACCCAGACAGCTTCACTTGCTGCATTTGACACCAGAGTCACATTAGCCAGGCCAAACTGGGAGTGTACTGTGGCACCTCCTGTTGGATTGTATAGCTCCACTTGGAAGCGCTTAGGTGTGGATAAAGATGAGGCACGGTCAGGTGTTAGGTAAATCTCCAGTGATGTGTTACGTTTGCCCACATCAAAAGTCAGCTGGCCCTCCTGCTTAGGGAAGTCCATCCCTGCTTCAGCAGGCCAGATTATAAATGGACCCACCACCTCTTCTCTGGAAAGCTCCTAGAAGAAGAAAAAGAAATAAAAACATGCTAAACTCTGCTGGACTTAATTAAAGGAGCAAGTGAAGAATGGAGTTATATAACCACCATCATATTTAAAGAAATGTATGAAAGGTGACACAACATATAAAGTTTTCAGCTGAAAAGAATGAACAAATCATACATTAAACTTGTAAAGGCACAACTTCCATTTGGTATACAATGGTCTAAATGCAAATAAAGCCCAGTGAAGTTGCCCATTCATGATAATTAGGCTGAAAGCAACCAAAATGTGAACCAAATGGGGACTGGGCTTTTATTATTCAGCAAACCTGGTGTCTCACAAAATGCTTTGAGAGATGAAAGCGGATGACCCAGCCGTGTGAGGTTTTTGATTTTTTTTAGAGTGCACTCAACAATCTTTCATCTCCACTTTCAAAAAGTACAAGCACCAGTAGATACTTTACGCCTTGGGGCTATGTGCAGAAATCTTTAATCATAATCCCTCATAGAGAAGGAGGGTGATAATGAGATTAAAGAGGTGAGGAGAGGGGGAAAACTTTGGTCTCTGTCTGTGTACTTCATCAATAAACCATTACGTGTATTAAAATATATAAAAAGCATTCCTGACAGACAAAATAAGAGGCAACAAAACAAAATGTTTTTTTGTATTTGGAAAAAAAAAAGCTTAGATAAAAGCTCATAATAACAAACCCATGCAGAAGACTGAAAAAAATTAATATAATAGGTCTTGGTGCTTAATTGCTCAAAATGGCTTAAATAATAAAAAATAGATCTGTACACTATGAGATGCCTTTAAAGCCAAGGTCTTAAAGTCAGCTTAACTGGTCCAGAAATAAACAGTTAAACATTTTTCTGGTGTTACGATTTCATTTCAGTAGGTAAATAGTGTAAAACATATTTGCTTATATAGGAAATATCTGTTACACAGAGTGGTGATAGCATGAC
>NW_005187408.1:0-1878 GCF_000239375.1 Pundamilia nyererei
CTTCAGCCTCATGTGCAAGACTCTCCCTTATTCAGTTTAAGACGGTATACAGATTACACTTCTCAACATCTAGACTATCTAAAATATACCCCAGCATTCCTGACCTGTGCAACAGATGCAACACCTCCCCTTGTGATTTAACTCATATGTTTTTTGCCTGCCCGTCACTTCAATTATACTGGACTTTTTACTATGAAGTGCTCTCTCATGTTTTGAGCGTTACTCTCAAACCATGTCCACTAGTTGCCATTTTTGGTGTTTCTGAGGACGCCACCCTGAACCTTAGTCGTAAACAACTGGATATTATCGCTTTCACTTCACTGCTGGCACGACATAGAATTTTTCTGTTTTGGAAAGCTCATCACCCTCCAGCCCGATCACGTTGGCTGGAAGATGTTATGTTCTTTTTAAAAATGGAGAAAATACAATTTAGACTCAGAGGAAATGTTAATAAGCCTTTTATCATTTACTTTAATTCATTGAAAACACTTACAACAGACTAAACTTTTGTACCATGGGGGTTTTTTTTGTTCTGGTTCTGGGAGGGAGTTGATTTTTTAATAATTTTTTTGTTTGTTTGTTTTTTTGTTGTTGTTTTCTGTGCGTGGGTTGTTGTTTTTTGTTTTTCTTCCTTTTTTTTCTCTTTCTTTTTTCTGTTTTATTGTTATCATCCGAATTTTAATGGCCTAATCTGTTTTGATATATGTCTTTATATCGGTTGGTACTTGCTGTATTGGTCCTGAAATGTCAAATTACATGTGCAAAACTTTATAAATAAAGAGGGGGGGAAAAGAAATACATGATGGACATATGATGTGAAAAATTCTCATCTAGTAAAAAAACCAAAACGAATGAGTTGTTGACTGTGAGCTGCAGCTGGTGTAAATCATGATTTTTATGGATATTTCTCACCGGTGAGTTGAGAACAGTTTAACTTGTTCTGCTTTCATATCAACTAGATCTGTGTTAGATGATTTTGATTTAACTTCCTGCTCTGGTTGTTTCAAACAAGCAACCAGTTTGATCTTTGCACCGATATTTGATTTACTTTCTATTATCAGAAGATTTGTGCACATAGTTTATAATTTCAAATGTTTCAGAGCAAATACAGCTGCTCTTTAAATATATTTTTGCATGAAATCTGTATTGTTTCAGTGAGTATTGAAACCTTATATGTGTAAAATGTTTTAAAATAAGCCAAATTATACCAATATTACACACAAATAATGACTTACACCTCTAATTTAGATCTTTGTGATCATGTGGAGAACATTACTGAGTTTATAAGGTAGCAAATGGTAGTTTCACCTTCTTTGAAATGCACCTCTACATTGTAAAAGTCTCTGACACTAAATCACTAAATCACCCACATAAGTCAATGTAAACAATGTCAAGGCTAACGATCCACATCAACGCCCATCATAAACCCATAGACACATGCACCTGGTTGCAACCAATAATCAAGTCACTTAATAATGCATTTGTGATGGCTTTCTGCTTTGGACAATTCATGCTGTACTGCCCGGCACAAGTGTCCAGAAACTGAAATGGAAGGCTGTTGGTATCTTCTGAATTAGTTAAATGTCACAATAAGGAGAGAGAGCACTGTCTATTTTTGATCACTTTCATCATATAGTATATATACACTAAGTTTATTCTGTCTGTAATTAATAAGAAAACTCCAGCCAATTCCATTCTGAGCTTAAGAAGCTTCTGATAGGTTAGTAGAGTCCATTTGAGTAAATTGGTGGCACACCTGTGGATGCATATACAGTGGGGCAAAAATGTATTTAGTCAGCCACCGATTGTGCAAGTTCCCCCACTTAAAATGATGACAGAGGTCAGTAATTTGCACCAGAGGTACACTTCAACTGTGAG
>NW_005187408.1:3198-4418 GCF_000239375.1 Pundamilia nyererei
TTTTTTTTTCACATTCTGTCTCTCACAGTTGAAGTGTACCTCTGGTGCAAATTGCTGACCTCTGTCATCATTTTAAGTGGGGGAACTTGCACAATCGGTGGCTGACTAAATACTTTTTTGCCCCACTGTAAGGCACCCCCAAAATAACCTTAAATCGTATGAAAAAGCTTCTAGAAAACAAATTTTAGACTTTAAATTGGCTAGTTTTAAAATTAAAGAAACAGAGAGGATACAGCTGAAATTCAAACTGCTGGCCTTTCTTTGACCACTTCAAAGGATTACACACTGGTTACAGAATCTGTGAGAAATCTGAAGCTATATGTGACGAATACACATCAAAGATAAACTAGACTATATTATTAGCAACACTTCTGCCAATATGTGGAAAGCATTCAATGTCTGCTTCCCAACTGAGCAATGTGAGGAACATAAATGTTTTCTGTTATTTGCATTCCCATCAGCGTAAAGCTGGGCATACACTGTGCGTTATTCAGCTTCTGCTCAAACTGTACGATTGACTCGCAGGGGTTAGAAATTCGTAGGTCACGATGCAGGGTCTCACACTATACGGCCCAATGCTCTGATGCCACCCGATTGCTCACACTGTGCGTCCAAAAAAATGAAGGTTATAAAAGAAAATCTGTGGCTCACTCTCTCTCTCCGTCTTTCACTCACACAGACACGCACACCACCACCATCAACTTTGCTAGTTTGCTAATGAAAAACATTGATGATCAGGCCACTGTGATTGAGCAGCAGTGTAGATCCAACTATTTTCACGGTCGTTGTGGTCGTGATGATTTTGAATGGGGCTGCAGGGCACGGGGCGATCCGCGTTAACTCGCTAATGGAGATTTGCTGCGTTAATGCAGTTATGGCGTTAACGTCATTTTAACGAGATTAACGCTGACAGCACTAGAAAATAAATAAATAAAACAAAACACATTTACATGACTTTAGTGTGATAGGTACCAATTACAAAGTTATTTTATTTTCTTAAAGTTTATCTTAATATTATATACCAAATGTGTGTTGTGTTCTCATTTCCAAGCATGAGTTCTTAATCCGGTTGTTCAGTCTGACGTCACTAGCCGTGTCTGGGCCTAAACTCCGCTGCAGGTCCATATATCAAACGATCACTATGGCATTACTGAGAGTTGAAAAACTGTCTAAAGTCTTTCATCTTTAATAAAATGATCAGCGTTCTGCTCTACCAGGTG
>NW_005187408.1:5675-7378 GCF_000239375.1 Pundamilia nyererei
TCATACAGTAGGTTTGCTTGGATTCTAAAATCTTTTAAGTTTGCACTTGTCATGCGACATCGTTTGGGAATTAATGTTAAACAAATTTTAATTTATATTTTAAAACACTGCTATACACATAATAGCAGTAGCAGTCACATTCTCAAAAAACTTGAAATCGCTTGTGCTTACTTCCGTTAATTCTTTCTTCTTCTTAAGCTGAAACACTGCGGGCATCTTTGCTGCCCTCCACAGACAAAGTGCAGACTGTGCAAATAAACAGTTTTTCAAATTTTAGACGAGGATGCTGCAAGAGAAAAGCTAATTTAAATGTCCCCTGCATGATATTTGGAAAATGTTATACTGTCTGCTTCCTAGATTTGATAAATGTAAATTGGGATGTGATACACTGCACTGGTATGACATGTTTCCTGATTACTGTTAAAATATACTGTAAAGTATTTACTCTGATACTGATATGATGTAATTTGTGTTGTACACTCACAACTTTACGTAGTATCCTTATACTCAGAATTTCATTAACTGGAAAACGTGTTCATTTATCAGTTAACGACCATCTTTTCCTGCAGACACATTATGTCTTTCCAAAAACAATAATAAATACATAAATCAAAACCAAAACCAAATTGAGCTGAGTGTTTCTTTTTATTCACAGAACACAGCAGCCTTAAGGAAATGCTCCAAATTCGTCAGTTTACACAGTTGATCAAAATGGAATTTTAGTGACAGGATTCAACTTGGAATTTCCAGTAAATTTAGATTAAAATTCTCAATGCGGAGCCTGAGGATGTAAATCCAAGTACCCAAACTTATTAAACAGAGTCAAACTTACAATCACTGCAAAGCTAACTGCAATAGTCAGTGCACTGAACAAATAATCTCTTTAGACTGTAGCATAATTACATGTAACATTCAATACATTTAAATAACCCCACCTTTTAAAATATGAGGCAGAGGTGTGTTCATAGACAATTTGCACATTCCAAGCAAGTTTAAAGTGATCACATTGCATGTGTTCATTTCCCTCCCTACAACAACTGAAGTAACAATTTGGTTTCTTACGTGCAAGCAAAGAGTCTCAGTACGATTCACAAGTGAACTTACTCAGCGTCAATTAACGCTGTCAGTGTGAATGGATTTATTTTCCACCTGTGAATTTTAGTAAATGTCAATTGCAGTGAGATTTATTACTACATCAATTTGACCACAAATGACTCCTAAAATTGCCAAGTATCTCTTAAGGTGGATAAATTAATTGAAATAAATACTATCTACTGTAGTTTAACCATCTGGCTAAAATGGTACTTCTGTGTTTTGTATTGGAGGATCTACATAAAACTCCCGCTGCTACTATTGATAACTGATTGAATAAGGCTACATTATTATATGTCTCCCTGCCTTTAAACACTCATTCAGAAAAGATCAGGGTGTAAAATTCTTCCCACGTTCTTCCTGCTTTTAAATCAGTGTCAAAACACATCGTTGTGGCTACTCCAACAGGAGTTGTGAGGTTTAATCTCTGTGAATACAACCACTCGAACAGCACAAAAATCAGAGCAAACTGAAAGGTAACTTGCCAAAATCCAGATTGTGTATAAAGGATAAAAAGAATGTGGTTGAAACGCACGCAATCATTTTTATTTTCAAAAGCATTTTGTTATTGAAGGAACTGTCCCAGCTGCTAGATCACTACGTCGTGTCAA
>NW_005187408.1:8156-9597 GCF_000239375.1 Pundamilia nyererei
ATTTTCATATATTCATTTTGTTTTCATTGGTATTTTTAAACGTACTTTGAGAAGTTTGTA
This sequence comes from Pundamilia nyererei, assembly GCF_000239375.1. Taxonomy (NCBI): domain Eukaryota; kingdom Metazoa; phylum Chordata; class Actinopteri; order Cichliformes; family Cichlidae; genus Pundamilia; species Pundamilia nyererei. The sequence continues at coordinate 8,217 of NW_005187408.1, forward strand.
GTGCAACAAAAATCAGATAACATCATGACAAAGGTTTACTTTAAATATACAAACATTTTGCAGGAGTAGGTAATGGATAACAGGAATTGATTGGTAAATAACTGGACATGAATAACTTGAGTTTATTATTTATTATTACACTACATTACATTTCTAACTAACTAGCCAGCTCATTCTCTTTCTCTCCACAATTCTTTGCAGGCGTCTCATGCGTCTCATACTGGGGTCAACTTGAAAGAAAGGCAAATGAGAAATATAAAAGTGAGGTCAGAGGTCAAATGTGACATGATATTTGGATGCAAACAGTAATGTGATATTTAGAATCCCCACACACCAGTATCATTTCTGAAATGCTGCCAATACAAACGAATTCAGTAAAATTGTAAGAATATTTTTAAAGACACTTTAAGTATGACCTTATTTGACCTTGAAGAAGCGGTCAGAGGTTCAAAGTAAGATGACATTTACAATGTCCATACATCCATACCTGTCCTGAGTTAAACGCAGCAGGAACTTCCAGTATGCCGGCCTGAGGTTCTGCACTTCCATCACAGCCTGTGTAAAAGCCATGGCCTGGGGTATGGTTAAATAGACTGAAAACTGCTAATTTTCTTGGTTTGGAAAATTTCACATGGGGGGGGGGGACTGCTGGCTTCTCGTGGCTGCACATCATGAAGTCTCCTCCTGTCACTTTGGCAGTGGAATGATTACACATTAGACTCAGCGGGGCAGAGCTGTGCTGCCGCAACCACACTCCGGGGCGGCAGACTGTCCTGTGGTCAGAAGATTTCACACAAGCACGCGACTACACACACACACACACTGTCCGGCCCTGATTCAACCTGCAAGGCTGAAAACTGCTGTTGTAGAAACTGTTCTGCACTTGCACACATGTCAGCCGTCATGGTCGTGGGAAAGCGGCTAATTACTCAGCGTTATTCCCATCAGCAATCTGTGACTCTGCTATAGCAGTCCAAGTTAAATACGCTGTGGTTGACGAGCAGCTGCGTTAATGAAAAACTTGAAGTTGTAATTTTTACAATTTTAAGGCAGCTCCGTATCACATGTGCGAGGTGAAAGATGCTCATTGTGACAAACCCACACATGATTCGCACTTTAACCCACAGTTCTTCTTTGCTTCGTGAAGTGTTGGAGCGTTTTTTTAGCTCGTGCTGACTTTATAGCCCGCAGCTCATTTTGGTTCAGTCTCTCACCTTCATAGCACAGCAGTGCTTAATGCACGCAAAGTTAGCAACTACCTCACTGGAATATTGGAGAAGAAAAAATGCACATCAACTTAAAAGCTCATGAGCTTGCAGCATGTCTGCTCCATCCTAAAATTCTGTTACTCAATATTTGACTTCCACTGAACTAAGATACA
>NW_005187408.1:15440-22723 GCF_000239375.1 Pundamilia nyererei
GGTCTGGATTTGACAAGTACAAAAGAACATCATCAGCATATAATGCTATTTTATGTTCTCTTGAATTAACCACGACCCCATGAATACTATTATTTTCTCTTATTGCCTGTGCTAAAGGTTCAATGTAAAGAGCGAAAAGAGTCGGAGACAAGGGACAACCTTGACGAGTAGATCTTTCCAACTTTATATGGTCTGTGACTCGTCCGTTTATCTTGAGTCTCGCGGTAGGCATTGAATATGTCTTAATACTGTTAATGGAGTTCTCAGCAAAACCAAACCTTTCTAGGACCAAGAACAAATACGTCCAGCTGACGCAATCAAAGGCCTTTTCGGCATCCAGACTAATTAGTACCGCTTTATGATTATTTTCTCTTACATTATCGATTATGTGGAGAGAGCGTCTTATGTTGTCTTGGGTTTGCCAGCCCCCAACAAATCCAGTTTGATCTTCATCAATCAAATCTGGGATGAACGAGTTTAGCCTATTAGATATAATTGAGGCATAAAGCTTATAATCTTGGTTTAGGACTGATATCGGCCTATATGAGCTGCACAGCATTTTGTTCTTACCGTCTTTAGGTATAATTGTTATGATTGCCTCAGACCATGATGGGGGGGTGGACATATTCTCTAATGTCCAGTTCAATGACCTTAGCAAAACTGGAAGCACCTCCACCTCAAATGCTTATACCACTCAGCCGGCAGGCCGTCTGTACCTGGTGTTTTGTTATTTTTTAGTTTCTTTAAGGCCATTTCCAGTTCTTCTTTCTGAATCTGTTTGGTTAGGCATTCATTTTGACACTTGCCAATTGATGGCAAATCTAATGAATTAAGAAACATTTTTATATCTTCTGTATTGGCTTGTGCAGGTTGTGCGTATAAAATTTTGTAATAGGTTTGGAATGCCAAGTCAATTCCTTCCTCACTTTGTAATTTCCCGGTTTGGGGATCAAGGACTGAGCATATAGAATGCGTCATTTGCTTTTTACGAAGTTTTCTAGCAAGTAATTTTGTTGCCCTTGGCCCCGTTTCATAATATGATTGTCTCATAAATTTGTATTTTTTCTCTTCTTCTTCCTGATATATATCAAGAATTTGTTTTTTAATTTTCTGAATTTGTTTCAAGGTCTGGTCAGATTGAGTCTTTTGTGTCTGTTTTCTAAATCTTTTAGTGTATTTTCAAGTCCATTTAGCTGATTCTCTTTAGCTTTCTTCAGAGCTGCACTTAGTGATATAAATTTGCCCCTAACAACTGCCTTTAAAGTGTCCCATAAAATGTTAGGATTTACCTGGCCATTATCATTTATTTCTAGAAAATGTTTTATTTCGGCTTTTATCTCTTTTATAATAGCCTTATTGTTAAGTAGACCTGTATTTTACGGTGGCCCCTAGAGACAAAACACTTGCAAACTCCAAAACACTTGCAAACTAAAAAACACATGCAAACTCCAAAACACATGCAAACTCCAAAACACATGCAAACTCCAAAACACGTACAAATTCAAAAACACAATGGAAGTGCTCCAGGACGCTATATTGACATATTCCTAGTGCCTATGTCACAACTTTTTACCCTATGTCTATCATTTCTAAAGACAAAGAAAAGATCTATTCTTGAATATACGGCATGGGGGGGGGTGAAAAGTAAGTAAAATCTCTATGCTTTGGATGCATTTCTCACCAAATATCCAATAAGCCCAAGTCATCCAGGCCCTTTCTTAGCAATTTACTCTGTGAAGTCACTATCCTCTTATTATTAGAGGTATCATCCTTATGCATGATAAAGTCCCCTGCGCATATTAACACACCCTGAGACTCCGAGGAGATCAATTCAAGGATTTTCTTAAGAAGTTTCAAATCATAATTTGGTGGTAGGTAGACTGAAAGAAGAGTTACCATTTTGCCCTCTATTTTACCTTGAATTAACACATATCTGCCTTCATTATCCTTTACTTGTCTGGTAAGTTCAAAATGTAGGGAGTTGTGTATCAATACTGCAACTCCTCTTTTGTTACCTGTTTTAAAAGAGCTGTAAAATGTATTTGTGAATCCAAACTTCTTTAACTTCTCATGCTCTGTTTGAGATAAATGAGTTTCTTGGAGAAACACAATCTGTATTTTCCCCCGCTTTATCTTAGACATGACTCTACTCCTCTTAACAGGGTTGTTAAGTCCAGCTTTATAGTGCCCTGTCATTCTATAGTGTCCATTCTTACAATATTGGAGAAAAAATCCTACCATGTGTTAGTAGCTCCATCGCTGCATCCAGCAGCTTGCTCTTGTCTCTGCGCATTTTGTGGGGTGGCTGTAGCTCAGGTGGCAGAGCAGGTCAGCCACAAATCAGAAGGTCGGTGGTTCGATCCCAGGCTACCTCCTGGCTGCATGCCAAGTATCCTTGGACAAGATACCAACCCCATGTTTGCCTACTGGTGGTGGTCAGAGGGCCTGGTGGCGCCAGTGTCCGGCAGCCTCGCCTCTGTCAGTGCGCCCCAGGGCAGCTGTGGCTACAATGTAGCTTGCCATCACCAGTGTGTGAATGGGGGAATGACTGAATGTAGTGTGAAGCGCTTTGGGGTCCTTAGGGACTAGAAAAGCGCTATACAAATGCAGGCCATTTTAAGTATCTCTCTCGGTCCTGATCAACATAGTCTGTTTTACACGACACAGGTCTAACGCAAAAAATGGTATAAAGTAAAAACGTTACGGGAGCAATATGTACAATGCCAGCATATGGTAGAGGTATTTCTTTACAAATCTTAAATAAGATGTACGTAATAGAAAGGCTAAACACCTCTTCCTCTATTATAATAAACTGAGATTAGGAAACAGTACTTACAGAGCCAGCCAGCCAAAACAGGTATTTTAGCCGCTTAGTCCAGTGAGGCTTAACACAAGATAGTTTATACTTATTGTCTGAGAAATCCATGAAGCCTTCCGCGGACACGTTCGGAGTGTGAGCTATCCGTTTTCTCCCAGTGTGCGCTTCAGGTGAGAACCTGTTCCCAGTTGACGTCCCCGCAGCGTGGCATCTCCACAGCGTAACCCCGCTTCTTCATATCCTCTGCCGCTTCTGATGCACTCTTGTACAGGCGTGGTCCGCTCTCCCAATGAATTTTTTTGTTCTTTGAGGATCTTCTTAATGTCCTTGTATTCTTTGAGCTTGTTGTTAATCTCAGTCGGTAAGTCGTGTGTAAAAGTGATAGTTTTGCCCTCATAAGAAATTTTCTTAGCCCAAGCTGCTCTCAGGATTTTGTCTTTTATGTCATACCTCTGGAAATTAACCACAATAGACCTTGCAATCGCTATGTCTTGCAGCTTTGATCCCAGTGATCGGTGAGCGCGCTGAATCTGCAACTCCTCATCTTCGGGAAGGGCAAGTTCTTTCTTTATGAAGTTGTTAATGAATGCCATCATATCATTCTCCTCAGCACCTTCCTTAATTCCGTATATACGGAGGTTGTTGCGGCGTGATCTTCCTTCCAGGTCCGTGACTTTGGTCTGGAGAGTTTTCTGCTGGTCCAGACAGTGAATTAGCGCATCGATCAGGTCCACATTCACTGTCTCAAGTTCGTTCACACGTTGTTCTGCTTCAGTTAGCCTAGTGGCGTGATTACGAATATCCACGATGGCATCTTGTAGCTTCTGATTCATCTCAGCCTTTTCATAGAAGAAGGTTATTCAGATCTTCTTTGATTTCTTTCCTCATCTCTCAGATGTTATCGCTCAAATAACATCATTTGTATTGCTTTAGCCATTGTTAGCTCGTTTTCCTCACTTTGCTCCGTGCTCCTCTTCATGCTAGCTCCGTCGCCGTCGTCCTGTAAGGTGTCTTTTGCCTCTCCGTAACTTTTGGAGCCCCCCTGTGTCTTTTTACATCTGCCTCCACGCATTGTATATCATCGTCAGTATGAATACGTTTATTGTATCGAGTTTGTGGAGTTTTCCTCACTTATGATCAGGAGCGGACAAAAAGTTAATCCGCCATCTTGGAGCGCTCACCGGAAGTCTCCTCTTCTTTTTCTTTTTCATTTCCGCAGCTCTGTCTGAATCTCCGTCAAAACTTCTACGGGATGATAGAGAACCAATGACATTGTTTAACAAAACCGAGATCAAGCTTTACGGCCAGCCTAAGACAGAAAAAGTGACCCATTATCAATAAAATGAAGAAAATTCTTTCCGTTTTTAAGAAAATAATAATACTGATAGTGAGCTTTAACCCCATATTATTTAAAAAAAAAAATCTAGCTTAAAACAAACAAACACATTTCTTTCTGTTTTCATTAAAGGATCAAGAAAAAGATGGCAGTACTCACCCACTCTCACGGTGTCTGTCTTTATCCTTTGATTTCTTCTTTTTCTTACTCTTTTTGTGTTTTTTAGTGTGGCGGGCCTCAGAGCTGTCGTCCCTGTCTTTGCTGAGAGTCCTCTTGCAATTTTGATCCTCTTTGTCTGGAGAGGAAAGGCGAGCCCGTGGCGGGGAGCCCTTGAACTTGTTTGTTTCTGGTGCTGTAGAAGGTGAGAAATTTCCTTCCTTTGAGGAGTAATTTTCTCTCTCTTTGCCATTACTCTTATCCTTCATTGCCCAGGAGTCTCTACTATCCTGCAGCCACCTCCGACTGCCACGAGACTCCTCTCGGTGGGAGTAACCATATCCCCTTCGCTCATGGTCAATGTCCTCTCTTGACCAGTAGCGGTAGTAATGGTAATGGTTAGAGCACCTGTCACAATCACGCTCCCGAGGGTGCTGGAAGGTTCGCTCCCGGTGACGATCGGCCTCCCATTCCCTGTAGTAACGTCCAGAAAGGGGGAAACGATCCCTGTACTGGCGGTGGTGACCGTCTTTGTAGTCCCGTCTGTACCGGTGACGATCGTCGTCGCTTTCTCGTTCGTGACTCCTATCCCTGTAGTGTCTTTCTCTATCTCTTCCAGAGCTAGAGTACAGCCGTTCCCTGTCTCGGGAAGATCATTTTTCATTGCAACTAGAACTAGGCTTGGACTGATACTGCTCCTTAGTATCCTTACGTCCTTCAGTCCCTGTTGTTGCACATTTATCTTGTGGTAGATCCTTGGCTTCATCCTTGCTTACGCTAACTTTCTGCGGAGCTGCAGAAGCCCCACTGGTGCTTTGAGAGCAGCCCGGCTGAGGGGGTAAGGCTGCAGGGTTGCCATCTTGCCCAGAAGAAGAAAGAGCGGAAGCAGATTCTTTAGCTGCAACAGAAGGGGTAGTTGTAGCAGTAGCTGAGGGTGAAGCGCTAACGGCGGAGGATTCTGTACAGTGAGGCAGGGGTTCAGATGGAGTTTTAGCCCTTGTGACAGGAGTGGAGAAATCCTGGCTTTCATTAGCAGCAGGATGAATGCTCTGAGAAGAACTAGCCTGGGATGAGGCATCTTTGCTGGAAAAATAAAATACAAAAGCAATATGAGCAATGCTTTGTCACACTGGCAGAGAGGAAAGTCAGCACAAGATCACTCCTCTAAACTTAAAAATTTAAATGCATAAAATGGAGAGCAGAGCAATAAGTTTTTTTTAGTTCAGTGTTAGGCTTACTTTGGTTGGCTATGGTCACTGCCTATTCCATTAGCAACAGGAGCCGTAGACGTCAAACTGCCATGATTACTGCCAGAGATCTGATGTGCCCAAAATAAATAAAAGAAATATTAATAATACGTCCCTTTAAAAACAAAAAACAAAAACCCAAACAGACAAGCATTCTAAAAACAAAGACAAGATTTACCTTGTCAGGGCCGCTGTGTCCATTCACTTTGTGATGACCATTGTGGTGCCCATTTTGGCTGGATTTGAAGTCTCCATACGCTTGTCCATTTAATCCATTGCCGTGATGGTGCACTCCTGACTCCCCATTGGCGGTTTTGGGAGAATTATCAAAGACATTTCCTGTGTCTTTATTTTCATTAGGATGAGACTTGGATGAACTGCCGTTATCCAGAGTGCCACAGTTCTCTTGGTCTGTGTGGAATACACCAGGCACAAACACACGCACACGCAGGTATGTACTGCCAATTTCCACATTTATTGAATTGTTTGTTTTGACAGCTGACTCAGTCGCACAGCCTGACAGCTCACGAGCCCAGCTGATCTCCTCGCCGCTCCTCCCCGTCTCACTATAAACACAGCGGAGGGAGACCATCATCAGTACATAAACACCATCAGCTGTTCTTACCGGCCTCGCAGCGCCGCCCTGTTGAGCCTTCTGCTCCACTCCTCCCCGGCAGCTGCCTCCGCCACAGTCTGATTCCCCGTTTCCTACAGGGTTCTGATCCCCATTACAGAAAGGCATGCCGCTGACTTGGTTTAGTGCATGCGGAATAAAACAAACGTCTGGTTGGACGTCTGAGGTAGACTGTGAGGAGGACAAAGAGCTGGAGGAGGAGGAGCTGCTGGCGGAGGACGGCTGGCAGTAAGAGGAGGAAGAAGCAGATGGGCGGTTCGGTTTCCTTAGCCCAATTGAAAATGAAAGCTTCTGTTGTTTGTCGCTGTCTGGAATCATTGTGGGCCGGCTTACTGAGTGGGAGATGGAAGCAGAGGAAGCAGAAGAAGCTAGTCCATGGTTTGGTTTTCCCACCGCACTGCCGCTGGTGCTGGGCTTGGAGCTTGTGGGATAGTCCCTCAGAGATCCATTCCCATTAACATGAAGAGAACTCTGAAGGAACAAGAAGTCACAACAACAGGTTTTTAGAAGAGAAACACTGGGTTTAACAAAAACAACAACATTATCAGTACCCTCAGGTGAGGAAGTACCTTGTTCATGTGTGGTGGCAGCTGGGGACCTATGAAGCCAACACTGTTGTGATGCATGGTGGCGATGGTGCGTGGGATCACCACCGGCTGGGGAGATGACTGACCAGATATGCCAGCGTTATGGTTCAAGTTACCCAGTTTTTTTCACATCTGTGCACTTGATGACATGGAAAAAAGAATATTAACCATGACAAAGCATCAACATTATAACATTAGGTTATAATAATACATTTTCTACAAGAAAAGTGGGAATAAACATGTCTACATTATTAAATAATGATGGGAAAAGTTCTACTGAAGGAATAAGCCTAGAATGTTTAAAAATACTGATGTTTACTCACTTGATGTAGAAGAGGACATATGCCTGCTGGTTGAGAACGGTCCTAATGTCACTGACTGACACGGACGAGTCATTCATCTGAAACCAGTGCCCATTGCTGGCCTGTGAGACAGAATGAGAGAGATGTGACACAGCAGATTCAGTTTCTGAATTGAATTTGAGCTAAAAAGAAGAATCTTATGG
>NW_005187408.1:27002-59754 GCF_000239375.1 Pundamilia nyererei
CCAACCCATCACCACCTTCACAGTGACAAGGCTCTCATTTATGGCAGCATGCTGAGAGCGGTTCCTTCCCCAGCAGGAAGACCAGGCGAGACCGCGTGTTTGTTTTTCTTCATTTAACAGGGGAAATGCACACCGACATATAGCTGATCACCGTGCCTCGATGACTGCAGTCATAGAGTTGCGGCCGCACAAAAACGAGTCACAGCCGGGAGCAGAAACCCAGCACACTTTTTGTTTTTGTTGTTTTGTTTTGTTTGTTTGGGGGGGTCCTCCCCTCTTCTTCTCTACTGGTATTCAAACTGTGTTTATTGAGTGAGCTCTGCGTCAACAGGTTGGGCCTGGCAGGTTGCTAAGGAACAACTGAGTCACTGGATTTTTGACTAAGCTAGATTTCAAAAGTGTAAGGCCTCATATTTGTGCCAGAGTCCAACCTTATAATGTCTCTGCATCTCAAAGAGAGACTTGTGGCAACATTCAAGCAGACTATGATGTGTTTTTGTCCTTTATAGTTATCTATACTATCTAAATGTTCAGCTAAAGATTTGCTCTCAGATCTGTGTGATGTCACTAAGAGCCGAGTTCCTAATTGATCCTAACATGGTGAGGCTTATGATTTGATGCCTGTTTGTTTGGGTCTCTAGCTTTGTAGAGTGAAGAACTATGGTTATCACATACATTGAATGGTGATTGGCTGAGAGCATCAGCAGAAGCTGAGATCAAAAAAGCTTCAGCGGTCTGTCACCAGCTGTTTAACATGTAGACTGCAGGAGTTGTTATAGCAACAAGAACTAATCATTCAAATGGTAATGGATCCCTGCATTGATCAACTTCTCCATTTTGATCCCAAAGTCTACTTATTATCTCACTCTCTTGGGATATTTTCAAGATGTGATGTGATTGGCTAGAGGTACCGCTGGTGAATTTGAAATCTGCTTTGATTGGCTGATGTTTGCAACTTCTGGGAATTGAAAAGCTGAACTTTTATCAATGTTTCAGCTCCAAAGTAGTGGGAGGAAAGTGAAGCTGCATCACCTAATTCCCAAGGAGTGAAGGGCAATTGAAGGCTGAAGTGTGCACATATAAGGGCTTCTTGAGCACAGAAGCCCCACCCACCTGGTGTTTAAACCTTCTGTTTATGAGGGGCAGCCAATCAGAACAAAGTCTTCTAAAAGGGCCAGAGGAAGGGAGCATAATTATGAGATAAATTATGATCTGTGTATCAGGAAAATTTAAATTTACTATTAAAAATGCACAGAATCCTGATCTCGCTTTAAGGCTTCGTAGGTATTGTTGTCACTGAGAAGAGTAGCGATCTTTGTGTGGTAATCTGTTGTGTTTAGAACCACGTCTTCAAGCAACTTAAAGAAGTCCAGACGCTTTTCTTTCCAAGCTCCTTAGACTACGATGACGTGGATGACTGAGAACCTTCACAGACACGTCTTTTCCTGTCGTTGTCCCGATGTCCAATATTTCCTCTGTAACGTGCAAATTGGAGTCCACACCACAGATGAAAATGGCCAGCTGTGCAATGTCCATCATGTCTGTACTTTCATCCACAGCAAAAGAGTATGCAATAAAGTCTTTGCTTCTTTCACACAACCGTGTTCTTAAATCAGTGGTCATCTCACAAACTTGATCAACAATCGTATTTCTGCTCAAGCTCACATTTGCCAAAATGTTTTGTCTGGACACAAGAAGTCATACACCTAATATCAATAAAAAAGGATGATTTAGCACTAGCTACAGCTCACAGTCTACAACTTCTCTGGTCAAATTAGCTCGAGGATGCATTTCCAAAAAATGCTCCCATGACATAACTTTTGAGTCATTCACAGGCCTATATACACACTGTACAGCTTCATGATAAAACTTTTTTTAAATATAGTGAATGTGGGAAAAGCCGGTGCCCTCTGTCACACCCAATTTGGGATGAATCAGTGATGTACCATTTCAAATTCAGCTTCGCATCATTTTGCTTCTTTTTTTTTTTGTTTGAATTATTTCGTTGTTTTTACTCTTGCTTAAATAAAAACATTTCATATATAAATATGATGCAGAAAAGACAACATCACCTGCATCCAAGAAATGACAGAGTGCTTTGAAACACTGGATTTTCCCAGAAAACAGAAAGTCATTTCATGCCGGTGGTGTCAAATTTAATGAAGTTGGGTTTTTCTTCCCCAGTTCTATTTCATCGAACTGCAAACAGGCCAGAAATTCCCGTTCAGTTTCTCAGATATGAGGATTTGAACGCGTTGTATTGGGCCTCCTAACCACATGAAGGCGCTGTTTGTTTCAGTAATACTGAAAAATCCTGAAATCTGCTGGTCCCTTTAACGCAACTCACATGGAACTCCTGGCCGGTTCTGCCTCGCGTGCTGGCAGTTGCAGCGTTCGTGGACCGGACCGAGCTTAGATATTGTCACCTATCAGTCTTCCTTTTTCGTTTCGCACTTTAAAAATCGAATTTTCCCTAAAGGAAAATCTGTAGCTAGCTTTTAGAACTACCAAGTGACATATTTGACAGGTGTCGCATTGGGAAGAAGGCACACAACTCGTTTTATGTACGAGTCTGTCAACGTCAACGTCAACTAACAGTACCGCTCACAAAACGGTTATCTGAGGGGTGACAGAGATGACAGAAGAGCTCGAGCAGATTCTTTCGCAGCTCACACAGCCTGATAATGCAATTATTCAGCAGGTAACGTCACAAATAATTTTATTAAAGTTAACGTTAGCATTACTTTGCCCGGCTATAAGTGAACTTTTTGAAATGGCTGCTGGAGATAAGCTAGCTGATGTTTGTTAAGGTTTGGTTAGCTAACTGTTAAACCACTGGTACTGATATTTAGGACCACTGGGTTGTTATATTAGCAGTTTACTGCCTGAATAGTTGGTACCTTAATTAAAAACCAGGCTTAGGTTGTGAGTCAGTTGGTGAGCTGTTATTTCTTTGTGGCACCCACCACAGACAATCTCTTTTGTCCTCTTTTAGGCCACAGCCCAGCTGAAACAGGCGTTCAAAGACCCAGCTATTATTCCAGGCTTGTGTGCGGTCATGAGTGGCTCCCAAAACCCTCAGGTACTATATACCTTTTATTATTTTATCCTCTAGTGTGTGTGTGAAAAGAATGCCCATCTTTGTAAACATTTGGCATCCAACATGCAGATCCGTCAGTCAGCTGCAGTGATGCTGAGGCTGAGGGTGAAGAAACACTGGAAGAAGATCAGCCCTAATGACAGAGAGAGGTTTGAGTTTTACTTTTCTTTCACACTACCAGCTTTCATAGTTTAAACTCTGCTGTGATGTTTGCGTTTTATTCACACAGTCTGAAGGCAGTGGTGCTGCAGGCTTTCATGCAGGAAACAGAGTAAGAAAATGCTGCACTTACTGTTTTGCATTCTGTAGATATAGACCTACACATTTGAGCTGTCATGAGCCGTTGTTTCTCTGTTTATTTTCTTTGCAGGCACACGGTGCAGCATTCACTCTCCCAGCTGTGCGCTGTAATGGTTAAACATGAGACACCAGACCGTTGGCCTGCCCTGCTCCAGCTTCTCAATCAGTCTACCAAGAGCAGCAACCCTCATGACAGACAGGTAGCCTGATCAAGCACCAGATAGGAGTTCAGATTAGTTTAATGTATTTACAATTGTAGATGATGATAGATGCACATGTCTGGACTAGTTCATAACCTGTGTTAGCTATAGCTTAAAGCAAGGATGTCACACACATTTTGCATTGTGGGCCACATAAAGCTGACTTTGATTTTAAGTGATACACACCAGTGAAAGTTTAACTACACATTTAATCTGTAATATAGCTTAACATAAGAAAAAGAAGTGCAGTTTTAACTGTATGTCTCAGGTTTTCTACATGATAATAACAAATGATGCTTTAGTTAATGAAAGACAATTGCCAGTATAGCTCATTGGGCTTAATTTGTAAGAAGTAAATGTGTAAAAAATGGTAGCTCATTGCCCAGACTGTTCAGTAAGTTTTTGTTAATTCACAGAAAATATACTGTTTGTTCTATGTTTTCCCTGCTTGTTACCTTGTGTCTAAACAAACAAAAAACAGATTTCCAAACAGGTCAATTTCTGTCTTTTTTTCCCCTCTGGTTTAGTATAAATGGGTGAAGTCTGTATCAGTTGTAAAGGTTAGAAAACATACAGTTAAAAGTGCAAAGTTTATATCCCCCTTTACATTTTTTTCAGCTGTATTAGGCTGGCCAATTCTGGTTCTCAGGCCTTATGTTTGAAACATTTGGGTTAAAGTCTCATATTTTATTACAATTTGTGCATAGCTTAATCACTAGAAATATCATAATTTTTTTGCCAGGTTGGACTCCTGCTGCTGAACAAGGTGATCGAATCCAACCCTGAGCCTTTCAAGCCCCACTACTGCCAGCTCCTGCAGCTGCTTCGTAGTGTGCTGGAAGACCACAACAACCCTACAGCTCTGTACTATTGCATCCTCACCCTCACAGCCATAACAGCATTCATTGGCACAGAAGAGATGGTGAGGCAAAACAACATTTCAGGCAATGTGCAGACATTGAAACTATTCCACAAGAGATTTGTTTATAATTGCACTGCATGTGATCCGTTACAACTTAAGTTGAAATAATTTTCAAAAATCTAGAAGTATTTTGTCACAACTCAATAACATCTTGCTCTCTTATAGCACCTGATGCGTTCCATCCTCCCAAATCTGATTGTTGCCCTGAAATGTCTCATCAAGGCTGATCAGGTAAATTCTAGCAAATGCTTTTGTACCTAATGTGTTGATAAATACCTACTAAATTATTACTTCTGTCTCTCCCTTCACAGAACCAAGCCAGTGAGGCCATGGAGGTGTTTAATGAGCTCATGGAGAGTGAGGTGTCCGTTATCGTCCCACATGTTGCTGACGTTGTCCGCTTCTTCTTGGAGGTACGACCTGAATGTGTGAATTCTGTTTGATATTCTAAATTTTATTCATTTTTTTAAGCTGACAAGTGATGTTTGGTATCTGAATGCTCAGAGGGTTTTACATGTGCTTTCTGCTTATGTTAGGTCGGCAGTGACACCAATCTGAGTGACTCTCTGCGAGTGAAAGCGCTCTCTTGCGTCACCTTCCTCATCAAGTTGAAGAGTAAGGTGAGTCATCCACCAGCTCTTTAAATATCTGCCTTATGTGTGTGCGTATGTGGAGTTGTAGAGCATATGAGAATCTTATGGGTCTGTCAAAAGACATGACTGCTTGTCTTGTCTTTTCTTGACACCAAACGTAGTGTTTACCACTGATAGCCATCCTAAAAAAAGCAACGAAAACATTCAAAATTCACAAATTAAAGTTAACACTATTCTCACACATTTTATTATGTGCAGTTTAGTCATTATAATTTATAGAATTTAGAGAATAATTAAAAATACTAAGCTGTGACTTGACAAAATTATATATGTCATAAGTATAGGTCATCTGATTTTGGACCTTCTAGGAAGAGACGGTTTGTCTACAAGATTTTCTTTGTATTCGATTAAAATGAATAAATGAGTGTTTTCTGGGAATGGGACTAGTTATGCAAAATGAATTAAACTGACTGTAAAAACAAAGTGCAATCTCTTGTGACACATAACTGAATAAAAGCGGATTTACATAATGGATACTCCTTGTACTCCCAGCAGCTGGGAACTGGTTTGGTTTTTATTGGATACTTATTGGTGGAGTATCACATAGCTTTAAAATGTACGGAATATAAAAGTTGGATGCGAAATTTGAAATAATATATTTTTCTAATCTTCACAGACTGTGCTGAAGCAGAAGCTCCTGAGCCCAATCCTGCAGGCCATTTTCCCTGTACTGACTGCAGCTCCACCTCCGGGTGAGCAGGACCCAGAAGATGAAGAGGACGACAGCGGAGATGGAACAGATAATGAAAGTCCCAAACACTGTGCTGCTCAGGTGTTTAACTATTTTGATATAAATTGTGCTTTTTTGTTGTTTTTTATCAAAGAAGTTCACTTTGCAGGAGCTTAAAGTAATTTTGAATAAGATTTGACCTGTTCTTTTGTCTGTTTTCAGATTATTGACACTATGGCTCTTCATATGCCTCCAGAGAAACTGTTCCAACAACTGGTAGGTCATATAGATTTGGAATAACTCTGATCCCTGGCTGTTGTATCTGCTTTCTGATAGTGTGTTAAATTGTTTTGTTTTGTTTTGTTGTTTGTAATAGATGCCCCTTACTCAGACCTGCCTTGCCAGTGAAAATCCATATCAGAAGAAGGGAGGCCTCATGTGTCTTGCTGTGCTGGCTGAAGGGTGTGCAGACCACATACGCACTAAGTACGAACGCTTGACATGAAATAAGTGTATATATGTTGTTGATATGTGTTCAAATCTATACATGCAGTTTGATTTTGACAATGTCTAAACATTCTTTGTGTATCTGTGTGGTAGGATTTTAAAATCAGTGCTGCAAACAGTATGTCAGAGTCTTTCAGACAGCAGTGAGGTGGTACGCAGTGCAGGCCTTTTTGCCCTTGGACAATTCTCTGAACATTTACAGGTGAGTCAGAACACCTCAGTGGGAAAAGCTGTTTTTCTGTTTATTTTTGGTTTTCAAGCCTTTAAAATCTGGTTCTTTGGGGTTTATACCTGGAATGAAGTGCTTGCATGTTTTATTCTATTTGTGACACAGTATGCTCAGTTTAGACCTTATTTACAACAGGAACTGTGTGTGAAGGAATGGACAGAAGTTATCATAAGATGTTGCATGCTATAGGATGTACTTAAAGTGTCACTTATCTCAAACCTGATCTATATGGATGTGTATAGTTTTTTCCACAATAAAACGAAGAACTATTCTCAGTTTCTTTTTCTAAATTGTCCTTCTTTGCTTTCCAGCCTGAAGTGAGCACGTATTGTTCAGAATTGATGCCTTTGTTGCTGGGATACCTTTCTTCGTTGAACCAGGCCAAGGTTGGCCACGTCACGAAAGCGTTTTACGCCCTAGAGAACTTCATGGAGAACCTAGGTAAAATATCTCCCCAGAGACAAGCACAGTAAAAGTCACACAACTTCCCTACAAGGGGAGAAATTACCAAAATTTTCTGCAAACCAAAAACTATTGTTAAACAAAACAAAAAGTCACCTTCTTTTCATCATCTCTCATTTTGGTTTTACAAACAGGAGCTGATATTGAGCCCTATCTGCCCACTCTGATGGAGACGATGCTTTCTGCTCTGAACAACACTGATAACCTCAAGATAAAAGAACTGGCGGTGTCTGCTATCGGTGCCATAGGTAACTGAATGTCAGGGTTTTATACATTAACCAGTAAAAAAAAAAAAAAAAAAAAGAGTTCTAGTTTTCGGACTGACTGTGTAAGATAATAGTTCAATAAACATCCTCAATTATTTGTTCTTCCAGTGTCAAATACAGAAAGATAGAAAGACGAGCTATTATGACATTAAATCTTATCTCTTAAATGAAAACTAACCTAATCTCTCAACTACCTACCTAATGACTTTAACAGCCAATGCTGCCAAGGAGCTGCTGGTTCCCTACTTCACCCCAGTTATTGAAAGTTTAAAGGGCTTTCTGACCACCACCACAGAGGAAATGAGGTCTCTACAAACTCAGTCTTTGGGTTGGTAAACTTCAAAATTCTCTCTAAACTAAAAAGTTTTCTTTTGAGATCAGGAAACATTTTAACCACATGTTCCCTGGTAGTTTCTGTAGGCTCTGTCTCACTGTTTTATTGTTGCTGTCAGATACTCTCTCTGTTCTGGCCCGCACCATTGGCAAAGATGTCTTCAGTCCTCTTGCTGCTGAGTGTGTTCAACTGGGCCTCAACCTCACCAATACCATTGATGACCCTGACCTAAGACGCTGCACGTATGTTACAACTCTTTATTGAACAAAGCAAACATTCAAGAAGTCAACGTTGTGATTCAAAACACATTTTTAACTAGTCCTCATTTCATTCCCTGCTAAAAGATCTCTCCCTGCTGTCAGAGCTTTATTATTGTGTTGTTGTGGTCTTCATAAATAGTAGTACAGAAAAGCTCCAGCTTACCTGTTGGTTGTCCTTCACCTCTCTGTCGCTCCATCTTTCAGGTACAGCCTCTATTCTGCTGTATCCATAGTCACCCCTGATTGCCTGACTCCTCACCTCACTGCCATAACAACTGTAATGCTGTATGCTCTGAAGTCCAGTGAAGGCGTCACGGTAGAAACTATTACTGTAGCACTTGTGTTTGAAATATTCTCAATTAAAACGAATGTTTCAATTTCCCACTTCCTATTTTGTTGTTTTCAGGCACATCTTGAGGAGGACAAGGCGTTTGTTCTGCTGGACGATGATGACGATGAAAATGAGGAAAAAGATACAGAGATTTTTTTGGAAGATGACAAAGGGACAGATATCCATGATGTGGCTGGGTAAGGCTCACATACTTGCACACACACGTAGTTCATGTTCATCCAAATACTCACACTGAAAACCCAATGTGTCCATGTCTTAGGTTCAGTGTGGAGAATGCCTACATTGACGAAAAGGAGGATGCCTGCGAGGCACTAGGAGAGATTGCCTTCAATGCTGGGTAAAACTTTGTAACTTCTTCTTTTCTTTTTTCTTTTTTTTTTTTTTTAAACCTTCAGTGATGGGAATTTTACAGAGATTAACACACATGGATAAATGTACTTAATAAGAATAAAAAATTAGGAAGTGTTCTAAAACTTGTGTCCCATGCGAGACATTTTAGATGTGAACATGTGTGTAATTTTTGCTCTTGTTGCTGTGGTTTCCCCTGACAGTGTTGCCTTCCAGCCCTTCCTGGAGTCCAGCTTCCAGCAGGTTTATGAGATGAGAGATGTAAGTGGCTCCGGTTGGCTGGTTGACCAAATATCCCTCTCATTTAATGTGCTGCGAAGGGCACTTTGTGGTCTGTAATTGTGCATCTAGTTATAAATGACCGTCTACAGGTTAATTGATAATGTTGATTTGAATCCTGCCTTATATTGTTATCTTTGGTCAGTTTTAAAAGCTATTTTCACAGATATAAAAATGTTTTACTATTTCCCTTGATAAGCTTTAACAAAGGTGAGGCAGCTAAAACAATCTTCTAACAGTATATAGACTACTGCTAAATACATTGTAAGAGAGTGTAAGTTGTGGCTAATAAACATTAAAGACCCTTTCCTTAAAAAAAAAAAAACAAACACATTTATGCTTTGGCAAGGTGATCAAATGTTTTCCTGCTAGCTGTTGTGCCTATATCATTTTATTAATACCTTACTTTTTCAGACGATATGTTGGTACTGCTGTGGGAAAAATGTGGCATTACAGTATCCCTTTTTTTAGGGGTCAATCCTTGTTGGTTCTGCCATAATGCCAGGGTCCCTCATACTTTATCTTCCTTTAACTTCAGGAGGGTCATACTTGCATTGAACCTGTCACGTCTGTCAGCCCCAACCAGTAAGCTGTAGTATTCTCTCTTACTTTTCTCCCCAGTTTCCCCATGAGGATGTTCGCAGGGCAGCGTTTGGAGCAATGGGGCAGTTTTGCCGAGCTCAGCACAAAGTGTGGAAGGAGAATCCCACTGAGGCCAACCAGCAGGGTATTACAGGGCACCAGCATGCTGAATTAGGCAGTAGTATTGTCTGCTCTAGATTCAGTAACACAACCGAGCCGGATCAGACAAGTTTCTAAACAGAGATAGAAAGTTGCATATAGATTTTATATCCTGGAAAATTATATCCAGTTTCAGCTTAGAAATGTGCTTTTTGTGTATAACAGGAATCAGCGCCATTGCTTTTCATACATTTTAACTTTCTTCTTCGATGTTTCTGCACATCTTTTGTCCCACACTCAGCCCTGTTGAAGTTGTTGGATATAGTGGTTCCCTGCTTTTTGGAAACGGTGCGAAGGGAGCCCGAGCGTCATGTTGTGATGGGTGTCTTGGAAAGCATGAATAGTGTCATCAAGTCCTGCAAAGAGGAGGTTTTCAAAAACCCTTCCCGCCTGAAGGAGATCAGCCATGCCATCCGCGATGTGCTCAAGAAAAAGGTGAGGGTGTGGGTGATGGATGGTTTTATTTGCCAAAACTCATTTGTCACAGATTGTTTTGCTTAGAATGAATTGTGCTTTAAAAGCCTTCCACTTTTTTTCCCCTGTTGTTTTCTCTGCCTTCTCAGACCCCGTGTCAGGACAGTGGTGGTGATGAAGCTGATGATGAAGACCAACAGGTGCTGCAAATCAAACAGTAAACTGGATCAACACAATGCTGAATTTTTGCTGTGAAAATATCTGTCCTGATCCAAGAGCTTTACGGTTTTCTGTGGCCCACTTTTAAATACAATGCAGTCAAAAGTAACAATACGAGTCTGTGAAGTTTTTATCTCTTTTTTTCCCTCTGTATTGATTATTCCTGTTGATGTGCTGTGTGTTTCAGGCAGAGTATGATGCCATGCTCCAGGAGTTTGCAGGGGAGGGAATCCCCTTGGTGGCCGCCTCCGTTCCTGCAGACAACTTTTTCCCTTTCCTCAATGACCTGTTGCCCTTCATCATGAACAAAGCTGTGAGTCCGAATGCACTGATACATTTAGGCGTGTGACAGGAGTACTTTATACCCCAGCACCTTTTTCTTTTTTCAGATGGCAGTTTATTACAAAGCAAGTAACAGAACTACTACCATGTTTTATCCCCTGCCATCCGTAGATGTTACAGATCTCAACTTATAAATAAATAAGAAAAAATATTTAAAAGAGAACATAAATAAAGTCACACAGTCATTTAACGAAGACTTCCAAAATTTCAATTTTATAGGTTTAACATATTTGACCCAAATATCCCAAAGTTTAAGATCAATAAAGAAAGAAAACATTTCCATAGTGTAAATATCAATTAATATATCTGTGTCAAGAGATTTATTCTAAAAGACACTTCTTCAGCTGAGTCTGAAAGGTAGAAACACACAGACGCTGTAGTTTTTACTTGCAAGGGCGGTCACAGAGCGCTCACACGAGAGTGGGGGGCCCTGTGATCAGCGCTCTGTTCTTGCACTTGTCTTTATTTATACACAAGAAAAGTAATACAATAATGAATACATTTGTTCAGTGGAATATTGATACGTGAGCGTGCGTGTGTGTGTGTGTGTGTGTGTGTGTGTGTGTGTGTGTGTGTGAAGCAGCCCTTTTTCCTGGTAAGAGCTCAGAACTGCTTGTTCAGCTTCTTACTATCGCTGTGGGAAGATTCAGATAAAAATATCAGAACAAGTTTTATAAAAGAACAATCAGTTCTAAGTAATAAAAGGGTCATCATGCAGTATTCTATCACATGTAAACTTATATCATTAAAAGCTTATACTGACTACTAAGTACAATTTTCCATTGACAATCTGTCACTCTTGAACTGATTGATTTTGCTAAGCACAGAGAAATGTTCTTAATCTGGTTTGAAATCCTTTGGGAAGAGTCACCCTAATAAATCATATTTATTTACTGAATTTCATAGAAATCCTCGTGCACCGTGGCAGACCGGTCCTTCTCTGTGGGCACCATTGCAGAAATCCTCCATGCTCTCATGAGCGTGTCTGGGGGGCGGGGAGTCGCAGGCCGCCTGTCCAATCGCTTGCTTCCTGTACTGGTAGCTGGAGCGAAGGACAGTGACCCTGAGGTTCGGAACAACAGCGTGTTTGGACTGGGATGCCTGGCTCAGGCAGCTGGACCCATCGTTGTATCGTATCCTTCTTAACTGTGTGTGCTTCTGTTTGGAATAATTGTTGTGTTTGGCAGTACACATTTTATTTTGTTTTTTCAGACTAAATTAAATCCATTGCAGTCCTTAGCAAAGTCTGTCTCAGAGACTATCCCATGATGCTGTCTGTGTTTTCCAACCTGCTGTCCAAGGAATCTGACCTCAGGGTAATTGATAACCTGTGTGCTGCCCTCTGCAGGATGATCATGAGCAATGTGGATGCTGTCCCTCTGGAACAGGTTTGTTATATTAAATATTTCAGCTAATGGTTCTCGCCTCTTCAGCTAAACTTAACTACAGCATATTTTCACAAGCAGGAAGCTGAGTGCAACAGTGCTGCAAAAATGTTTTCAGAATTTCAAGCAAATGACTCTTTGCTCACTGACAGGTGTTGCCAGCTTTGGTGGCTCGTCTCCCGCTCAAAGAGGACCAAGAAGAGAACAATACAGTGTTCAGCTGCATGGCTATGCTCTACACACACAGCCCTGCTCTGGTACAGTCAAAACCACATTTACATCTGTTTACATTTCCAATGTAGAGGATGAGTTTAGATCACTGTGGTCCGTTGTCAATTGTGGAAATTGGATGTTGCACAGGAAATTGTGTTTCCTTACATTTATTTTGTGTTGAAAGAAGTCTTTGATCCACATTGATTATTAAAGAGCAGCTGTTCACATGTTTAGAAAGATGCTTTGTAAGGAAAACTTCTGACCAATCATCTTTTATTAAATGTTAAATCATTTATTCTTACAATCTAACACATGCAGAAACTTTGACATGCTCTGATGTAAATCTTGAATTTCTTCACATTGTGCATTTTGTCCCTAAATGTAAAAAATATTTGAATCAGACTTTTTTTCTTAAGTTTATGTATTTTTAAAAAAAATCTCTTTCAGGTCGTGAATTTAATGAAACCCATAGTTGCTGCTTCCAGTCATGTCCTAGGCAACAAGGATGTTGATAAAGGTGAAGATTTCTGCAGAATAGCAGATTGCATGTAAAAATTCCCTCGAATGAACCCTCGTGACTCAGAGCTTCACATCTGATGTTTCTTAGCATCCTGCACAGCACTCTCATCAGTATTTCGTTCTTTTGTAGTGATCTGTCTCCAGTGTTGACCTCTAACTCTGTTTGTTTCTCCTCCACAGAAAGCCAGAACATTTCAGTAGCACTCATGCAAAAGTTTGCCCAGAACCACAGTGCTGAGTTCCAAGCAGCTGTGACCTCACTTCCTGCAGAGCAGAGGGATAGTCTCAGCGCAGCCATCACTGCCTCATAGCCCACACACATAGATACATCCTTCCACTCAACAACCAGAAAAATTATACTGTAGGTGGAAAATGGGACAGTTGTGTGTCATGTTTAAGCTGAATGATCTAAGTGCAGCACTTCAGCCATTCTTCAAAAGTTATTATTACATTCAGCAGCTCTTCTTTTTATTTATTTGCTAACATGCATGCTGTGTTTACATTTTCTTATGTTAGGAGTTCTGGTTCTATTTTGATTTCCTGCTTTACTATAAATCAATTTAACCTGTGGAGAAAGATGTGTGTTCTTGCTCCTTTGAACTGCCTTATTCAGAGATTTCTTAATGTTTGTACACATGCTGAGTTATTAGTTTTGAAAACAGTTACTTTACCTTTAGTACTCTGCTGATGCTCAGAAATACAACCTGTGACCTTAGAGCCCAAAAAACTTTCACAAAACACAAATTAACAAGGACAGAAGCTTTTTACAAATGCTTCAGTAATGTAATTCTAACAAGTTATGCAATGTCAGTTCAGAAGTATTTATCACTAAATAAAACCAGTCTTGTCATAATAAGCTTTGCTGTGGACCGTTGGAGTATTCATGTTAAAACTTTCTTACAAAAAAAGGTAATGAGATGTTAAGTTTGTTCAATTTCAGTTGTACTCATTGTGTTGCTCCTCAGATCTCCCGTTGTCTCTGAGCCTGAGTAAAGCCCGGCAGCTTGTTTTCAGTGTCCAGCGCCATAGTCATCTGCACGGGTGTCAGTCCATTTTCTCCTGATGCAAACACAGAAGCACACAGAAGAATCTTTGTGAGCCCATGTGGCATTTTAACTGGAAAACTCATGTCTGAGACATAAATTCCACATATCGTCAGAGGCTCTGAGGGCTTTTAATTCTGCATTTAATTCTGCTCCTACAAGAGTAAATGAATAATTGTCATTTTGAAAAGTGGACCTGATTCCTGACAGCGCTGAGAAGTCAGGTTTTATGTGGACGCTGACGTAATGTTTGGTACGATTTTTTTGTCATTGCCTCAGGCTGTGGCACACCACTGTGATCCACATGAGTCTGACAAGTCACCCGTTATTTGAGAGGTCGCTGTGCACTGCAGGGAGAGTGGCTTTTTTGGGGGGCATGGCAATGTAGATATTGGCTAACAGTGACACAGCAAAGAAAAATCTGAATCAAGAAACCCCGAGCCAACTTGAACGGCAGCAGAAGTGAGATTATGAGCCTCACATATCAAAAGTGTGAGATTTAAACTGCTTCCAGACCTGCACATGTCTGTTTCCAGGGCAGGATATCCATTCCAGTGCGGCAGAAGGAGCGGTCAGTGTGGGCCTCGGTGCTGTACAGGACCTCCTGGAGCTGTTTGTCTCCTGGCTTCTGGGCTTTCACGCGTACCTGAAGGACAGAACAGGAAAATCAAGTTGCTCTCACTGTCACCTGATTTCCACACACTACCATCACACCACATCCCTGTAATCTCACAGCTGTACCTCTAGGATAGTGATCTCTTTCTCCTTCAGCTTCCCTGCTTTGTTTTTCACCTGGGTCTTCTTGGTGTCAACCCAAACCACCCTCTCCTTCACCTCTGACCTGAATATACACACACATTAATAAATATTCATTAGATTGCTTCTTTAAAAACAAAATAAAAACACTTCCTCACATGGAGTGAGACTCACTCTTGGATGCCCAGATCAGCAAGTGTGGTGTCCAGGAAAGGGAAGGGCTGGTTTGCCGGGTCGGCCTGCACCTCGATGGGCAGTGTCACCGACATGGGGATATCCCGCTCCACTATGACGCGCAACATTTTGTTGTGGGACCCCGGGAGCTTCCTTTCTGCCGGTCGGTTAGCCTGCTCCACAGTTGCCGCCTCCTCCAGAGAGCGTTTTGTGTCGTCTGCTGCCAGCTTGACTTGCTGATCTGTATTTCAGGAGGCAGTGGGTTTTTACCCTCTCCCCCTTTGATCCTGTGCGTTATCTTTTAAAACTTGCTATCTGCACCTTTTGGCTCCAGCACGTCTTTAATGTTAGAGCTGTTGCTTGCTGTGTTCTTCTGCGGGGTGCTGATGATTCAGTGTTCTGCTTCTTCTGATGGTAAACGCCTCTGGAAAGCCTGAATATGTGAGCGCATCTGATTCATACAGCGTTCTGCTCTGCCCCCCGGGCTGATATATGCAGCCAGTGTGAATGTGTGTTATGTGTCACTCAGATGTTAGGTTCATTAGACTGTCACAAGAGTGATGGACGGATGTTGGTGTTTTTAGGGCCAGGTGTATGAGCAGACCAGCTTCTGCTTTTAAATCAGGTAGAACGCGACCTCATCTTTGTGCAGTGCGTTACACATTTAATCTTTTTAACTGATTGGTGATTTCAGGCTAAATTAGTGAACTCTGTGACAAGA
Organism: Pundamilia nyererei; assembly: GCF_000239375.1. NCBI lineage: Eukaryota > Metazoa > Chordata > Actinopteri > Cichliformes > Cichlidae > Pundamilia > Pundamilia nyererei. Next base: position 42,412 of record NW_005187408.1, read on the forward strand.
AAGGAAGTGAAAAAGCGACAAGGTCACTTCAGGTTCAATGTCAACAACACATTCATGACTGCTTAATGAGATAATCCATCCACCATATCTAGTCCTCCACTTATCATCATCAGGCTTCCCCGTGTGCCCTCTGTCTCATTTCTCTGAGAGCTGAGGTGAGACAGCAGTCTTTCACATCACAGCGTCACATTTTCCGCTGTAAAGGAAAAAATGCATTCCAACTTTCAAAGTTTCAATCCTGCTGCTGTAGGACACAAACACATGACGTGTAGCATCACACCGGGCACACTGTGCGCTGTCCTGTACACTTATCTTCAGCTTTTCACTTTCCTTTGTGCAAACTTTCGGCAGTTCCTTTGATGCTGCAGGGACGTTAGACAGGGAATCTCCACTGTTAATGGCCACAGTGACAAACTATCAAAACTAATGTTGAGCAAACTATTGCACCATAAATGTTTTTGTACACAGTGGAAAACGTAGCAGTCAGCTGGCTATTCTTGTACCAAACATTATGTACAACGGACACTTCTTGGCACGATGTCACCACCTGAATGCATAGCAACAAAATTCCCATTCCAGTGTGCTGATGTGAATGAGGATTTCTGCCCTGACCTCAGCTCGGGCTTCTTGGCCTCATCGAGGTATTTGACAAGCAAGCGCTCATATCGCTATTGAGCCATGAGGTCACAGAGGAGTTTTTCTGCCAGCGAGGCACCATCTGGTCCCGTCACAGGCAGGAGATAAAGCCTCTGTAACATTTCACATTTCATTAATTTCTATATGCAGCATGTTTCTACAGCATGTGCAGAATCTGAAAGAGAGAGACTGATGTGTAGGCTTTTTCTAAGAGGCTCAGTCATCGTATGACAATGAAGAGAAGTCCAGTCCTTTGAGATGCAAAGAATAAGTAACATTTTATTAAAGATTTTAGTCTTTAAAGAGCTAAAATTTAACACAGCAAATACAAACTGTATAAAAGTGGAGTTAATTTTTATCCTTTAATATTTTTAACAGAGAAAATAACAATATAAAACAAAAGAAAAAAGCTATAATAATACAACACTCAGTCCAAACTGCAACACTGTTTAAACACCTGAAAATATAACCATACAAGCAATAAATCTGAACCACATGAGTAGGACAACATTTTTAAAAATATCCTTAAAAATACTGAATTTCCAAGCATAAAAACATGAAACGCTGATGGTTTTTTGTTTGTTTGTTTTTTTTAAAAAGGGTCATGTTTAATTAAAAGTAATTCATTTAATAATCTTCATATGCTATTGATTAAAAACTGGATTTAACAATGTGTTCAGATGAGCTGAATCTCTACTAGGTTTTAGCTGGATGCTGCAGGTGTGTTCAGGCAGCCATCGTCAGCTTAGCAGAGCTTATGGTGATGCTGCTGTAGGGCTCAGCCTGATGTACGGTCACCTGTCCAGCAGACAGGAGCTCTGTTGGAAGGAAGCGTCACAGAATAGGGCCATTAAACATGTTACAGAGACCGCACTCTGTGACAGCCTTTGTTACTGTACAATGCAGGGAAGTTTGTGAAAGGTCAGCTTTAATGACACATCAATCCACCTCATTCTTCAAAGCTCTAAAAATCAATAAAATCCATTTCTGTCTTTCCCATACCCAGCAGTTTGTAGAATGTGTCAGTTGCAGTGGAGCGATTGGCCTCAGGGGGCAGCAGAGAGTCAAAGATGACTTCACCAAACCTCTGCAGGCTGAAGGTGATCCAGCTGGAAAAGAAACGTATGTTTTGTTTTGTTTTGAAATATCTCGAAGAAGTACAGATTACTTTTTTTAAACAATGATTTCATTTATTAAGAAACCAAGTTACCCAAACCTTCCATGTTCTGTGTGAAAATGTGAGAAATCCCTTAAACTAACACGTCTAACAAGGTAAAGTAGGCTAAAAGCACATCATGCCACAATCTAAAGAAAGAGCTAAGAAAAAAAGTCACTGGCATCAGTCAGTCTGGAAAAGGTTACTAAGCCAGTTCTAAAGTCTGGGAACTCCAGTGATCCAAAGTGAGAGCCATTATCCACACATGGAGAAAAACTGTACCAGTAGTGAATCATCCCACGAGTGGCCAGTCTACAAAAATTACTTCAAGAGCGCAGCAATGATTCATCCAGGAGGTCGCAAAAGTGACAAGGCCTCATTTGTCTCTGTTGAGGTCAGAGTTCATGATTCAATGACAAGAAAGAGACTGGGCAAAAATGGCACCCAAGGAGAAAACCACTGCTGAGCAAACAGCATCTTGATGTTCCCAGAGACTTTTGGGAAAACACTCCAATAAAACAATTCTGAAAAGAAGAGTGGGCCAAAATTCCTCGACAGTGATGTGAATGACTCACTATCAGTTATCAATCATGTCTGATTGTAGTTCTTGCTGCCAAGGGTGGTGCAACCAGTTGTTAAGCTTAGGCGGTTATTTCATTTTTACACAAGGGATATGTAGTTTTGGATAGTTATTCATTTAATAAATAAAATCATAATTTCACCAAACTGCATTTTGTATTTACTTGGGTAGTTTTTGTCAGATATTAAAATCTGAAATGTGAAAATTTACAAAAACTGAAATCATGAAGGGAGCAAATACTTTTTCACAGTATTTGACATTTAAACAAAATCGGTCAGGGATACGTGTCAGACTCATCCCTCAGGTCTGCTGCTTCCTTTCTGTTTAAAATTTCAAAGCAAATGTCCAACAACTTAGAAAGCAGGTCAACCTGTTATGCTGGAGGCAAAAAGTGTATATGCAATTATACATGTTACCGGACATGAATATAATTATAGATGCACTGTGATCAACAGTTTCACTGTCTGACGCATGAACTGAATAAAAATTAGAGTTTTAAACCAGATCAAACCAACAGGGAGACTCCCAGTGTGTAGATGACAGCTCAGTGCAACATCCCTGAAAACACTGAAGACAAGTGTGCATCAAAAGACGAGTGACCCCAACACTGTCACATAAGCAAGGATGTGAAAATGTCTCAGATGCTGTTTGTTGGCACACACTGGATAAAGATTACGAGTGTTGTTAAGCGTTGTTTTGGCCTGTGTTAGGAAAGGAAAGTCACTGTGTTTCTCTTCATGCAATTCAACCAACACAGCTGGAACTCTGAATAAATAGACTAGTTGTCCTAGTTTTCAAACTGTAGCCATTAATGGTTCACCTTTAAAAGTCTGCCACAGCCTACCTTCAAATACAAAGAGCAGAGTAGCATGTCGTGCCACAAAAACTAATCACCTTGGGGCGATTCTGGCAACAGAGCAGAGTGTGGACTCTTCAGATCTCAACACGAGTGGATATTAGAGCACTAATGCGCATGTGGAGGCTGGGCAGCATTAACAAAGAGCCTGCACTCAGGAGCCAGGAAGGATTAAAAAGTAAAGAAAGATCCTTCAGCATCCTGTATTATCACAGTGACTCTTACATGTTTACCTATGTTGCAACACGTGTCAAACTCCTGCAGTCGGGGCTGTGTGGGCACACCTCCATGACACCTTAAAGCTGATGAGCTAAAGGTGCCACTACACCCTCTGCAGTGGTCGCTTCGCTCGTCTTTATTCCCCACTGTTAAGGTGCAAGAAGCCACTGCGTTATTCTTCTAAACAGTTGCAACATCTCCCCCTGTGTGTTTGTGCGTCTCTGAGCTACTGTGCAGAACTATTATTAAAATAATCATAAAAACGGACACGATCGTACACTCGGGTCTTGCGCGACCGGCCGATGTGTCACAAAGATCATGTCTCACGACACAGGATGAGATGTAAAAATTATCCCACAACACCCGGCACACAAGCGTCACGGCGAGCATAAAAGCGGCCCGACACAGAGTGGGACAAAGCAAGCAGAGGTGGACAATTTCAAAAGATGTTTGCTGTTTTATAAAGAGTACAGAGAGGCCTGCGCATGTAATCAGCAAGAGACGATCTCTGTTTTCAGGGAATATCATTTCTATTGATATACTGAATATACGAGAAAGAAACCCTCGGAGCTGATAAGAGGCAAGCAGTGTCAGGTAGACCATTTAGATGAGGACTTCCAGATAAACTGCAAACTTAATTTACAATTCAAAACCTTTCCTTGTGCGCCCACTTTCATATGAGCTGCCTGGCTTGTGCTATATATGCAAACCACCTGATCAGAGGCGTTTTTCCCCTTATATTTCCCACACAGCCACTAACATGTTAAGACTTACAAATAAGCACTTTGTTCCCACTTTGCTTTTAAATAAGGACTGATGTTGTTTAATCAAATTCGTGCTACAAGCAACTGTCACACTCAGGCTGATGAGCAGGTTGTTAGGAGTTGGCGGTGTGGGCGCCATAATGACAACATATAGTTCAGGATTCACGTGGACCAGATTGTAAAGACAGGCACGTCAATAACATCTATAGGTCTGGTCCACAATGTAACTCTCATTTCAAACAGTGGGCATCAGTGAGACTGAGTTTGACACAGCTGCAAATGTCTTTCATGCATTTCTTGGAGTTACAAAGTATGTTTGTGTGTCAGTGTGAGTGTGTTTGTGCGTGTTTGCTAGCTTATGTTTAGAGCACCTCAGCATGTCCCTGCTGTCTGCGTTAGTCTGAGCCTCGGGCATCTCAATCCTTTCTTCTGCTATGGGCTCCATTGGTTGTTGGACTTCCTCCTGCAGAGACCTGCAGACACACACACACACACACAAACACATAAACACAAACACACAGTGATCTGTTTCTTATGCACCGAGCTGTCCATCTTTCTATCCATCTGAGACTTACCATCTGCTGATGGAAGTAACGGCATCGCTTACTGATCGATCTTCTTTGGACATGTCCAGCATCATATCTGACACAGCTGCTGACACACACAAACACGCAGTGAGTGGCTTTGTGCTCTTAAAAAATCTAAGTAGTCTGTGTCAAAGATGAGAGTTCTTCTTACATGAGCCCTCTGTGCTTTGCAGTCTTAAATCACTGGGTATCTGAGAAAGAGAGAGAGTAAAGAAATAGAAATGAGGTTTATAATCTGATTTATTTCACCAATGAGCTGAACACACTGAGCTGGCAGGCTACCACTGCGGGCTAGCTGGATACCAGATAAGCCTTATTATTACAACTCTGGCTCCACAAACACCCTCTCAGAATTCAGGATGGCATTACACTGGAGTTTGGTAAGATTACCACTACTTTACATCAAAATCCTCCTCGTCGATGGTTAAATGTACGCAGACCCACCTCCTTCATGGACGAGTCCCTTCTCTTCCTCTCTGCCCTCATTATCTCTCTCTCTTGCTCTGACCCCAATCTCCCCTCCTCCTCTTCTTCCTCCTCCCCTTTCTCTTTTTCTTGTTTGGGCAGGACGGCGAGTGAGGCCTGCTGTTTCCATAGCGTCTGGAGGTCAGAGTGAAGGAGGGCTGTAGATAGGGCAAAAGGCAGACAGGGTGCTATGCCGACAGTTTTTTTTTTCTCTACAGCTATAGTTTTTTTTCACTATAGCTGATGACTGTGTTGGAGATTAGCCCCACCTATTAACATGCAGAGGCCCAGTGAGGCTGAAGCTGATTAGAAACATGCACAACATTTATGTGGCGAACAGACAAGTTGCAGCATTTCTCTTTATTTATTAGGCTTCCTTACATGATGCACAGGGATTTTCTCTAAGGGATTTTATACTGCTCAATCCGTCTGTGCTTTCATTACTTGAGAATAAAAGGCTTAGAAATAATGGTTCGTATTCAGTCAACAGTAACTGTGTAGCTCCTGGTACTTACATCCACAGGGGGCGCTGAAGAGCTGAGTAGGAGTGGCACGCGTGGTCACAGACAGGAAGTCCAGCAACACGTCTGACTGAGAGAAAAAACAAGATTTTAGAGTGAAGGTTCTGGTGCAGCGAGGGAGGGAAACCAATCTCAGCATATCACAGGAATTTAAACATGGCAGGAAGGGAGCAACAAAGAAGGAAGGCAATGAAATCAATAAGCACTATTCCAGTGGGCACAGAAGGAATAGAAGTGGAGAGCAGGAGTTTAATTAACAGACACCCTGGTGAATAGACACTTTGATGGCAAGACTTTGATTACAGAACAGCAGAGACTGAAAATCGGTCAGTCAACCACTGATCCCCGTCAACTGAACCAGGAACATCCAGTGAAGACGGATTTTAGTATGGAGTCTTTGTGTCTATTGCCTCTTTTCCATTAATACCTACTCTGCTCAACTCAACTCCATTTTGGTTGTTTTCCACTACAATCGAGTACCACTTTGCTACGTGTGGGTCGTTATAGTAACGCGGACAAAAGTCCCGTGATGTGATTTGCATGTGACACAAACACAATAACAGCGGATGATGATCATCTACCTGCTGCTCAGTGTATGGCTTTTTCAGACTCAGGGACCGCACTGTTTTTTGTGTAGCTCTCGTGACGCCAATGACTGGCCAACTGTTGGCATGCAGTCTGTTGACGACATATTTTCGGATTGCCTCGGATCACCTGAAATCCGACAGGAGGTAACAAAAAGCCTAATGGAAAGCCCTAAAAAATGGATTGAGTCAAGTAGAGTAGAGACTCATGGAAAAGGTCTACATGTGTCTGAGAAGAAAAGAAGCTGTTAAATGTGTACATAACTCCAGCAGTTATGTGATGCAAACTGTCATTCAAAATCTGAAATATTTAGACTGAATTCATTCAGATAAATCTTTAAAAGTTCAGTGATGTCATCTTATTCTAACTACCAGTCTGAGCGTCTCGGCCCTCGGGTTCCCGATCTGCTCCTCCATCACTCTTTCAGATATCTGGACCTGAGGGTCTGCAAAGACCAGCTGACGCCTGCGTCTTCCACCGCGCTTCCTTAGAGGAGGAGCAGCCACCTGGTGGCACAGCAACAATCATACGTTTAAAGTGCAATGACTTAACAGTCCAGAGTACGCATACTGGAAAATATGCAGCTCCATGTTGACACACCCGCACATGCTTTCTATTATTTGTTTCTAAACCAAAACAAACTGCTCGTGAGTCACTGGGCTACGGGTGTCATAAAAACAAGCTGTCATCACAGTGTTTCCTACACAATCATCGTTCAATAGCCTAAAAATAAAACATAGCTTTAATAGCTGTTTTTCCATCAACAAAATCCAGAGCCTTTCAGATACATCCCACACAGACACACCAGAAATCTTTTACTTTCTCACAAAACAGTAAAAGTGAGCAGTCCTCCTTATCCCACCTCATCACAGGGCCTTTCTGTCGTTCGGTCCCCCTCTCTCCCAGATGCCCCAGAGGGTGGAGATGGCATGGCAACTTGTACAGGGGTCATCTCTAGGGCAATGGTTGCCAAAGGAACTGCCATAGGCTGACCTGTCTCCTCGTCCAGCAGCCACACACTGTCCCGGTCTGTCCCCAACACCACCTCCTCCTCCAGCCTGGAAACACACACGTAGCACCACACTGAAAATGTTCATGAGACGAAAACTGTTATCACACCTTTGAGACACACATAAATATTCCTGTAAGTCTGCGGTCTATTTTCTGTGCACGGGCCGTAACAGCCAGTGGAAACACAAACCATGTTTGTCACTTTTGTTTCTAACCAGGACTCACTGATCAGCAGAAGACATGGCTCCTTTCCAGCTGCTCTCCTCTGTCTGCTCCTCTGCATCTGTTTAACACGTGTTGTAAACAACGCTCAGAGAAACAAGACACATACAAACTAACAGTTTTCACCAAATGACCCAAACTAATGAATCAAGTGGCTTAAATCTATTCTAATAAGACCCTAAAAAATCCTTTTCTACTCTCTCACTCATGTTTTAACAGAGAAAATTGGAACTAAATACAAGCTACTCACATGTTGTCCTGTCTTTTATAATTTTTGTCAGAGCAGAAGAGGCGATCTAAAGTTTCTGCCTCTCTGCTCTCCAATGAAACCAACCAGTTTCCAGAAAATAAATGTTTTCTTTCTGGTAGCAAAAGCACTCATGGGGTCAGAGCGGCTCTTTTTCCAATTATAGCCGTGGCACAAAGAATTTGACCCGGCTGATGGGGGCAGTCACATTACAACAGGCTTTCTCCTGACTCAGAATGGGGTCTTGTTGTAGGTGACCACATGCTTACAGTAAAGTAAATAAGTTCCGGTTTTGGCAGAAATCGATGCCTTTTCCTGTTATTTCTCAGGATTTCATAAACAAAAACGTCTTCAAGGCTTGGAATTAATGAAGCTAGCTTCAAATGAGGGTGACCTGTCTTTGCCACTCCTAAAACCTCTTAGAAGACAGTGCCAAAAATTTCCTCTAGGCAGAGAAAATACCCTGTGCAAGAGAGGGACGTGTTGCAGAGCTGATCAGAATTTCTGCAAAGCTAAAACATGATGTCAGGCTAAACACATAAAACCCTGTTATATGTGCACAGTGCTTATCACAGAGGACAATCAATGAGTCTGACAGAAACACCTTTATGGAACTGGTCAGCTTGGTCCATCAACAAGTCAATCTCTCTGGCTGTAGCTTCAGGAAGATCAGCTCCCTCGAAATCCTGACACAGAAAATGTAAGATGCGTGAATAAAAGACAGAAATAAAAATACAGCAGCAGCAACAGAGCTGAGAGTACAGATATTACCATGTTTCTGCCTGCATAGCAAAACTAAACTCATGAGACTGACAGTGCAACAGGGATGTGAGCAGCATGTCTCTGTGAGCAAACTGTGCACAAAGGCTGATGTAATTAAGTCCGATCTCAACAAGCCAAAATGGATATCATCAGCTGATGCGGTTCATGAGGGCCATCGGCAGTCTCTAAGTGACAGAGCGAGGAGGCTAATACTGTGTGATGGTCCTGCTCGACTTACAGTAGGGAAACACATCCCTCTGCCTTCTTTTCTCTCTCTGTCTGTCATTTTGATCCACATTTCCTCACAACACTCACCTCACTTTATCTTATACACACTGGATTGGTTTGAGCACCTCAAAATAAGAGTTCTTATAAATATCTGGCCTTGTTTAACAGTAAACATCTTTCTCACAAGAGCATGTGACAGTGTACTACATCTTCTGCCTTTGATGCGGCTCCCTCGTCACAAAGCATGAGGCACACAGGAAGCAGGCTTCTAGCTTGTGACAAAGATGTTAACTGGAGATGTTGTGGGCACACGGTCCACATCCTGGCTCAGTGATTCACCAGGACGCCTGCCGTAACTAAAAATGATGACTGGGGTGTTTCTTGTCCCCGCACTATGACAGAGAGTTTACCTCAGCAGTGGTGATGATGAAGTGCTCCTTCTCAGTTAGAGTGATGGCAGCTGGAGGTGACCTGAAACCTGGTTTAACATTGCAGGAGGAATTAGGAGCACAAGGATGTGAGAGTAGCTGAGATTCAAATGGGGAGCAGCTACAGCTTTTTAAAATGCCAGCGTTTTCATCTCACCTCGTGTGGTGTGGGGACTGGGCACCAGGGAGTGCTGTGAACCAACATCTTCAATCACAAACCCCGCCTGGAAGCGCACATCACAAACACGTAACAAACACTTATGATGCAGTGCAGCAATCCTTTAAATCCATATAACGTTGACTCATTCTACTCATTACAGATTATGAGGACAAAGTTCAAGTCCAGGTCTGCCAGATTTACATCACCCACACTCAGCAAGGAGTTATTCACTGTGATTTAACTGACTCAACACTATGAAGTATTGTAAGCAGGGAGAAATATAGTGCACAGCCCCATTGCCACACGACTCGGGGTGGAAATAAAACCAGAATGCAATGACTTGCAAATCTCACAAACCCATATTTTATTCACAGTAGCAGTAATATAGTAATATACCAAATGTTTAAAATGAGAGAATGCAACAATTCAGGAAAAAAATCATTTCATGGCAGCAACATGTTTCAAAAAAGTTGTTACAGGGCCACGTTTAGCGCTGTGTATCATCCCCTCATCTTTTAACAGTCTGTAAACATCTGGTAGCTGAGGAGAGCAGCTGCTGGACTTTTTGGAGAGGAATACAGTCCTGACAGTCCGAGGTCTTCTGTCGTATTTCTCCTGATGTGCCAAATGTTTCCATTTGCTCTAAAACCTGTTTACACCCTTCAACACTGATGGTGTCTTTACAGGTGTGCAAGGTGCCAATACTATAGGCACTAATGCCATCAAAGATGGCTTTTGAACAGAGTGTTGATAACAACCCAGATGATTCCTCTTCTCTTTAATCTGAACTATAGGGCATCTATAACAGAATAATTTCATTTTAAATGAGCTTTGGCCGAGAGAAGCGCAGGGTCACGTTCATGTGGGGCTTCTTCTTGTCACGATAAGAACTTTAACCTGCATTTTAGAGGGGCATGGTGAATTGTGCTCACAGATTTAATGCAGTGAGACCTGAGGCTCTGAAGATCATCTAATGCACACACAGATTTCTCCAGGATCTCTTAATCTTTTGAGTATTATGATTATGTACTGTAGATGATGAAATATATGGTGAAAAGTTTTTTTTCAGAAGTTGTTCTGCAGAAACCTCTTTAAGATGCATTTTTTATACCCAGTCACATTGCTCACTAGGTAACTTCTTAACTGCAAAATGTTCCTCCAGCGGTTTCTTTATTGTACCTCTTACTTACTCAGTGCTTTTCCAGCCTTTTGTTGCCCCATGCCAACTTCTCCGAGACATGTCGCTGCCGTAAAAATTCAAAATGAGGTGTTATCCTTCACGAAATAATAAAATCTCTTAGTTTAAACATTTGATATGTTTTCTGTGATCTATTGTGAATAAAATGTGGTTTTATGAGATTTGTAAATCACTGCATTTCCCCCCCAGTTTCGTCACTCATCCAAGTGACTTCTTCAGTCTCAGCTGACTGGAGGTTTCCCCAACCTTATAAACAGTACATTTGCACAATAACTGAAACCAGCCCACTGAATGAACAATGGGCTGCGAGGTCAGCTCCTTGATCATTAATATGCTAATTGTCATGACCGTTGATCAAAAAACACTGATCAAAGCCCATTTGTAAACATTACCATAAAAAAATAATCAAAGTAAATGGTGCATGTGTAATTTGTGGTAACAAACAAACAAAACTGTGTGAAATAACAGTAAGTTCTGCATTTATATGGCCAGTCACAATTTCAGGACATCAGATGTTTGTCTGTGTGTTAGGATAAGGACTAAATGTCACAAATAGTCTTGCATATGAAGCTCAACACTGAACTGATCTTTACAAGTCAAAAGATTTTTTTTGGAAACAGGAGTTCGCCTGCATGTGTGAAATCCTGCAAGCTTCTATTATTATGATTCATGGTAAATCTAATCATTATTGTATTAGTAGCAGCTACTGCTGCCTCTCACCTGCATGCTTACAGAGCGTGACCTTCAACACTGACTGCAGTCCCTCTGTAGCTTACCTGACATATTACAGAGGCATGCATATATAATACTGGTGTATAATGGTGGGTGTATGTACCTGGGGTAATTTGTATGGGCTGGGTAGCTGGTGAGATTCCATGATACCAAAGAAGGGATCCTGAGCTCCTTCTGCCTCCTCCATCATGTACAGGATGTCAGGTATATCCAAAGCATTCCTACAGTGTGATACGCCAATGTTATTACTCAACATATTCAAACACTGCACACATTTTAGAATTTGCAGTTTCTAATAATATAAAATATCACTGGAATAAGACTAGAGCTCCTTCATATCGCACAAAATGGATTAATAAATAGCAAAGTGCATAACGTTACTGCTGTTCCATAATGTGGCTTATAAAACACTGATGAAGCTATTTAAAGGGAAGGAGAGCCATTTGTCCACTAATTTAAACACCATATTCTCCATTTTACTGTTTATTACTCCAAACAATCTGTTTGTCATCTCATAAATATTCAACAACAAGCCTGTGAGCTCACACTTCCCCAAACAGCTAAAACTTCCTGACAGTTCTGCTAATTTTTTTTCAGATGCCGCAAGAGACAAAACTTTCTTCCCCTGTGGATTAGCACACTGTGCGTGCATACACAGACCTGCCAGATTCAGCCATGTCTATAGGTACACATCTTTTACAGCGCAGCAGGCGGTCTATGGTTTGTTGAACCTCCTCTGGAAAACAGAAAAATTATGCACACGACTCGTACAAAAAAAAAAACAGAGATGCAAGAAGAGGCATCACATTTAAGTTAACAGTGACAAATGTGCTAAAGGTCACTTCAAGCTAACATGTGTATTCAACATCCTCATTGATAAAAGGTACTAAGAGTATTTAGGTTGCCTGTACCGGCAACCTGTCCAGGATGTACCCAACCTCTCCCCCAAAGCCAGGATTGCCTCCAGCCTCATAGGACCTTCAACTGAATAAGCATATAAAAAAATGGATGTCTGGAAAAATAAAAATGAGCATGGAGGACGTTTGTGTCCCAGTTTACAATGACCATACCAAACTCCACTAAGCCCTGCTTAATAATGCCATATAAACATCATACCCACACACTTGGAGGTTTTATTGTACTGGTGGGTGAAATTAAATGCCACTGCAGACAATGGCTGCTTTCTTGGCATCTCCTCCTGCTGATCATCCTGCATTATGTTTCACCGTTTTCATCAACCATGACAGCAGCATGATTGCGAATCTGTCGGATGCAATATCATCGTCAGGCTGCAATTTGAGAGCTGATGAATCGAGACTGTTGCGCTGTGTTTGATGATGTTGCTTTCATTAGTTCCATATTGGCTTCTAAATCACACTTATCAGGGGGAGCTGGGATGATAGCATTGTTTTGGTTTTTGCACCAAAACAGTTTTCATGACACAGAGAGAAGGTGACGAACACAATCTGTCTGATGTGTTTTGCATAAAGTAAACAAGCTGGGCTTTTTCCCCCAGTTAACATTAATCATGAAAAATAATGAAGCTGCTCTGTTTTTGCTTTTGGTTTATTTGAGTTGGTGTTTTTTGTTGGGGTTTTTTGGTTCAATTGAAAATCATTTTGCCAACCAACTCCCTTTTTTTTTTGCTAATCCTATATAAGCAATCTACCATGAAATGATTCCCATTTATTTTTTAATCCATGTTAGTCATCTCCTCAGTGTTTTGTATACACTTTCAAATTTGACAACTACTGCAGTGACTCAACTTGCAGCATAGTGTGTAGGGAAAGCAGAGGAATGTCATGGCTGATCACACGATTTCAGTTTCTTTTGTTTCTGCTGTCTTTCTGTTTGTTCCTCACCAAGCAAGAAGCCACACTGCCTGTGGTAGACTACAACCACTCCGTACTGCAGCTGAGAGGACAGGTACAGAGAGAACCGAGGCCTGGGCAGGCTGGGTTGTGGTGGAGGAACCTGTGCGGTCACATAGTCCAAAATCTCCCCGCTGTAAACATTCAAAATGAGGCAGATGAATCTTGACTAAATGTGCACAGTAAAACTTAGCTGCACAATTTACTGGCAAATGGAGATGTAGTGAAGTGCTAAGTTTGAACTAAGTAACCTAAACTAGTCTAAACCTTTGCTAATCTACTTTAGCAATTTTATCAGCCTTGCTATACAAAAACGTGCACATTCATACCAGGTCCGCTTGACATTGACTCTCAGAAGCTCTCTGCGGGTCACCCTGATGCCTTTAGTGGCTGCTAACCTGAATAACAAAACACATTTACAAAATTTAGACATAACAATTAGCTAGTCGGGAGGTAATGTCCATCAGGACTTCTTGCTAATGGCTTTGAAGCAACATGTAGACTCACCAAATTGTGGAAAAACATCCAGAATGTCGCTGGAGCACATTGGGGTAGTAAAACATTTCGTCTTATCTGTCAATAAAAATGCAAGAAGTTAAAGAAAAGAGGACCAAGTTTAGGAACTAGATTAAAACACCAATCTTTGCCGAAATTTAAGTCCCGGTTTCCCGCCTCAAAACATGCTCCACCAATCCGGTTTCAGATTCAGGACACCCATGATGCGTTCAAGTACTAAAAATAAATCCATTGCTGCATAAATAAATGTAAGATGAGTAGTTATGTTAGACTTTACCCGTTTAAAGAAAAACTAACATAGAGCCTTACAATTAAAAAGGGCATCAAATTACTTTAAAACTGATGATTAAGACTGATAGCAGTACTCAAGTACTATATGGCTTTAGGTTTTACTTGTTCCCATTTAATGTAATATTATATAACTCTGCTCCCTTTGTGAACAAATGTATTTTTTTGTTTTTATTTTTGTTTTATTTATTTCACAGCCATACTAGTTACAAACACTAAAACTTTAAAATGCAAAGTATTTGAACTGACTATATTTGTGTTTTTTATAATCATAATATAATGGCCTGAAGCACACACATTTGTATGTTCCCTGTGTAGGGCACACTGAGTGCCAACAGGTATATGGGGTATACAAACATTTTATACAACAGTTCAACCAAGCACAGAATGAAGTGTCATAATGTATAATAGCACTGTAGCACATGCATGTATATTTGTATGTTCCCTATCTGTATACTTGCTAGTATTTAAAAAATATTAAAACATATTATATATTAAGTTTTCATAGTTACTAAACAATATATAAAATATAGCACCTAGACTGTGATGGCATAGCATAGCAAAGTATAGAAAGTTCAGTTTTGTTGAGTTATCATGCCATTATTTTGATAAAGATTAAAAATATAGCTTTAGAGCAAAATTATCCTCTTTCAGAGAATGGTACTTTAATTATGCTTTTGCTGCTAACATTTCTATAATTTATTAAGTAATAAGTAATGCAATATATAATCATGTAATGTTGAAAAATTATTCCTATTCTTAGTCCTAATATGAAGACACATTAAAATCAATATAACTGAACTGTGAGTCAGCTTTCAAATGCTTTTGTTTGGCTTTTATTTCTCAGAGAATGTTGCTGATTTTCCAGGAACTTCTCTAGACTGGTCCCTATTTCATCCCATTTAAAAAAAAACCCTGGAAACGCCCGTGAATTTTACACTTAGTATTAAAATAATTTTAAAAAAATTAATTTGATAAACTGTTGTTAGACGTGACTTTACCAACACTTACAATTACTTAAAAATTTTAGGTTTCTATTTTCACTTTAGCTGAAAATAAGAGAAAATTGTGACGTCACCCCCTTCATGGGTAGTGTTGAATGATTGGCCACGCCTCTGTGCGCGAGGGAGGCAGGCTGTAACGTGAACGTCAGGGTGGTGGAGTCTGATTGAAGCTACTGAGAGCAGAAACTACAGCAGGAGGAGGAAACACAAGCTATACTTGTGCAAACCTGACAGAGAGCTCCGTGTAAAAATGGCGTACCACAGTCCATACAGAGCCCCCCCACACATCAACGCTCCTCCGGACCAGGGTTTCCTGTGGAATATCTTCCAGAGGTAAGTGCAGGAAAGCCGGGTTGTTTCGCTGCTGTGTGCCTGTCTCTCACTTTGCTTCGAGGTGAAAACTGCTGTCGTGTAATAGCGCGGGAGGAAGAGGGTGAGACAGGGTGGGGGTGACACTAAATATTTCATTGAGAGCTCGCTGTTTTTGTTTGTCGTTGCTCTCATCTATGCATAACTCTTTTTCGGGACAGATTTCCCGGAGTGAAATGACTGATTTTCAGTGTTACAGTTGAGCCTCAGTTGTGGAAGTAGTACTACACAGTGCGCAGTACACAGCCTGTAGCTGCTTTATGTCACATCTGGTACTACCTTACATTACTACGCGTCTGCAGTGCCGCATAGTTGTATTGATGATGTTACATTGTGCCGAAATGAAGTCAAAGTCAGTCAGCTTGCTCAGTGAGAGTTTTCAAACCTGGGTTCAAGGACCTCCGGGAGTCCTTGAAGGGTTTCCCCTCCCCGGTTTATCCTAGCAACGGAATCACAGCTCCATTCAAAATGTTTTATTTATGTCTCCAGTGAAAACCATCTTCCACCAACACTTGAGTCTGAAGAAGTCAGAAAGAAATGATATAATATTCTAAAAAAGCTGGATATGACTAACTGGATCTATTTAAAACACATTGGAGAGCTTATTTCCCAAAAAAACATTGTTTTATGTTGGATTTTTGGATGTTCCCCCCCCTCCCATATTTGGATGTTAAAGTGTCAGCCACTGATAGTCATCAGTTTCAGCACAGCCTGAGTCAAAAGTGTGTCAGCAGCCAAGAAGGTCATAGAGTAGTAGGCAGAGAGGGAAATGTTCATATGCCTTGGCCCCTGGCAATAGTAAGCTATAGAGTTATGTAATACTGCAGAAGATTTTTTTTCTCACATTAGGATGCTGCTGGCATTGCAAGGCTCGAAACACCCTTTAACTAATTATTTATCTATGGTGGAAAAGCTTTAAGGTATCACATGTACACATTTTGCCTCTTTGAGGAGCAGCACCTTCTCGTGGCTGCATGCATCATTGTCATGTCAGGCGTTATTGTGACTATCATAAAAACATACAGTCATCTGTCACATGAGCCATTGCGCTGCCTCATCTGCTGCCCCTCGGTGAATATCTGGCAGAGCTTTGCTGGAATTCCCTCGGTCATGTGGTCAGAGTCAACGGAGCATATTGACGCAGAAGGCTTTGCAATCCCTTTTACACACACGCACCTACTAACCCATGACTCACCATCCCATTGTTGGACTGCTTTTATATACATGTTTGCTATGATATGACTACATCTGAGTGGATGCACCACGACAAGATAAGAAAAGTAGGCTATTTGACATCTGCCTGGCTAGATGCTGAATGAGTCACTCTCTTCCTTTTGTGTGCATGCTCATGGATGGCTATGGTATGACAAAAATGTTTGAATCCTGCATTTCAAGACTCAGACTTGACTGAGTAGCTCCTACTCACCAATTCTCAGCTTTTAATCAAATTACACATTGATTTAATCAAATAACTACTTGGCAGAAACAAATGTACCTGACAAAAGTTGTTACACATGCAGAGCTAACCGTAATTCTTTCTGCGACTTGCTTTATCCTTAGATTAAAAAGGTTTAAAGTAGGAAGAGTAGCAGTGGAATTTTCAAGCTTGGGAGCTACAGCACCAGTGCCTTACTTTTGGACCAGTTATGTGGAAAGTAGGACGGACTTTTGTTTCGCAAGCTATATTCCAGCCTGATTGCCTAATAGGAAACAGTGAAACATGGGAAAATCTGAGCAGAATAACTGACTCAGTCATGGTGTTTTGTCCTTTTCCCCCCCCTTCTTTTAATATTGTCCCGCTGCAGCTTTTACATAGAAGTTCTGTATTTGACAGTGTGAATATGGAAACACCAGATGGTTAACTGCCTGCCTCTGCAGGCAAGAAGCAGTTTTAATGATGCTTTCAATTTTTTTCTTTTTTACTGTTGAGGTAACTTC
>NW_005187408.1:60772-227507 GCF_000239375.1 Pundamilia nyererei
CGCTGGTGAATTTGAAATCTGCTTTGATTGGCTGATGTTTGCAACTTCTGGGAATTGAAAAGCTGAACTTTTATCAATGTTTCAGCTCCAAAGTAGTGGGAGGAAAGTGAAGCTGCATCACCTAATTCCCAAGGAGTGAAGGGCAATTGAAGGCTGAAGTGTGCACATATAAGGGCTTCTTGAGCACAGAAGCCCCACCCACCTGGTGTTTAAACCTTCTGTTTATGAGGGGCAGCCAATCAGAACAAAGTCTTCTAAAAGGGCCAGAGGAAGGGAGCATAATTATGAGATAAATTATGATCTGTGTATCAGGAAAGCTACTCTGGCATAAAGACATAGAAATGACAAAGATTGCTCTCCTTAAAGGTACTGTAAGTGTACATTAATAATTACATCGCATCCCATTCCCTTTCTTTGCTTAAAGTCTGCCAGTGAGTCACCTCATCAGTAGCACTTTCCTTCAGTTCTTTCTTTAAATACCTACACAGAGTAGAAATGTACTTAAAGAAGCAGCACTACCTTTGGATGCTTTACTAGCTTTGGTGGCTCCATTAGGGCTAAAACACCTGAATAGTTGGTGAACTGTGACAGTAAATTCAATGACCCTGGTCTATGAAGCTCTTAACCCATTTGCTAACATTTTAAAGTAGAAATGATCCATAATAATTACATCAATCCTAAGTTTAAAGCCCTTTGATTTGTTGTCACTTCACCTGCAAAACATATTCAAGTAATGAAAACTAAAGTTCTCCAAGATCCAAAGTGACCTGAGAAAACTGGCTCAAACAAAGAGCAGTGCTTTTTGCTTGCTAGTTTCCAGTCAGTTGATTTACTGACTGTATGAGCTGTAACTTCAGGATCTGGGACAAAAAGAGACAAATTTAATTTTCTTGAGTAATTCTGCTTTGTTTTGTGAAGACTTTTCTCTCTCTCTGATATAATTTAATTAAACTGTCAGTGTTGTTGGCAGGAGGCAGCCTGATACATTCTTTTATGTATTGCCAGGTAGTCAAAATAGCATTGCTGTGCACATATGTCAAATATGACAAATTTTAACTTTTGGTTTCACTATCACTTAAAAGAATCTTCCAAGCAGGCACTATGCTGTGGGCACTAAAAGTTACGAAGCAACAACCTGTTTTAGTTTGCATTCTCAGGACCAACACACACTAACACACACAAACCTTTAGACCTTGTCTGGCTGGTTTCTCTGATCTCTGAGTGTACAAACTGTCTTGTGCACCCTGATCACAGACTTCCATTCATTCTCTGTGCACTGTTGAAACACTAACACATGATCAGCAGGATGAGGTTTCAGTTGGCGAGCGCTGGTGCATGCTGCTTTTGTGTGTTGGGATTGTGTCCTGGTGTGAAGTGGTTAAAGCAGGCGGTATCTAATCTGTGTTTTCCTCCCCAGGGTCGACAAGGACCGGAGTGGAGTGATATCAGACACGGAGCTTCAGCAAGCCTTATCGAACGGTATGGATCAGTGTCTTGGAATTTCTGCCACTACTGTTATTGTCTTTCTTTCCCGTTCTATAAATATCTATATATATCTCACCTCCTTTTCTATGTCAATATATCATTTTTCCCTTTCTTCTTAATTCCCTCTGTTCTTCTTTGCTCCCCTGTGTGTCTCTCTCTTTGTCTCCCATCTCCTCGTTACACACCACTGGTCACTGGCTCACTCTTTGATTTAAGCAACGGCATGTTAAAGCAGAAAAATGGATGGGGATTTTATTTTTATCCCATCGATAGCAGGTGAACCGGATAAAAATGAATGGAGTTTTATTTTTGTCCCAGAACAGAGGAGTAGGTGAAGAGTTTAACGGCGTAGCTCGAGAGAAAATACTTTGATATTCTTCTGTGTCCCAGCAATGACAGCCAGCGCCACACCGTACAGGATGCTAACTGAAACTGTGGGTGTGGATTTTGTCACACTCTTCAAAAGTTCAAACAAGATGAATGCTCTCACATCATCGTAATAGGAATAAGCACAGACTGCTTATAAAAGATGGAAACTGGCTTTTGTTTTGTTGACGCCAGTAATAATGACCATATTTATACAAAAGCGTGTGAAGTTAACAAATCCATAAACTATAGAAAGCAAAACTGGCACAGGACAGGAGGTCACATGATAGGTCAAATAGTTCCAATAAAATGCTCCAAAAGGCACCAAACCTCAAATAGTTTCTAAAGGCAATGAACACCTGCCATTTATACGAGCTAACACATGCTTTTATACATGGAGATGATCGCTGATGCTGTGCTAAAATGCTTGTGTGGACAGAGATTAAAACATGCTAATACTGACATAGCGTAATAAAGCATTTCTATTTATCTAAGTCACTCTGAAAGCCATTTTATTGTGCTTTCTCTTCTCTCTTGCTCTTGTATAATTAAAAGTGAAGCACAGAGTTTTAAAAGGGGGGACAATAATGCATAAATCTGCCTCTGGTTAACTATCTAAGCATGTATGCAGTGCAATTAAACAGTAGTATGACAGAATTACATCATAGTTTCTATCCCCTGGTAAACTTGGAGGAATCCTGTGTGGTTCATCAGCAGCTGACGATGTTGACATTTACTCAGCACTTATAGTCTTTTAGTGCGATAATGTGAATTTGCAATGTATTGTAGGTGACTGTTAAGTAAAACCCTTTAGCAGAGTTTTAAAGGTGAGTCAGCTGGAAGCAATTAAATGTCAGCCATGGATAACAACCCCAATCATGCCTGTGCCACATAGGCTAATGGTGGCTTAATTAACTAGTTAGCTACAGCTCATAAACTGCTTAAACTTTTAAACTCTTGCTTTTGTCTTTCATAAAGTTGTTTTTGAGGCTGGGTGACTTTATATAAGGGGTGTGCTTTCTCTCCTGCAGAATGTATTAATCTGATTGAAAACCCAGGGATGTTTCATGAGGCTTACAGCTGCTAGTAATGGAGGCACAGTCCCTCTTAGTCTCGTAGCTCTGCAGGAGGAGCTGCATTCAGACAGGGACGAGGCTTCATTTCCTTAACAAATTAAAAGAAAAGAAACGGAGTGCTTGTTATTCCTCCCCAGCGGTTTCAAGAGAAGCACTGAATAAATGATACGGGTCATCTTCTCTGCTCACATCCTGGAAAATGAAGTCACTTATTATTTGTTTATGTATTTATTTTTTTTATGCTCGTAATGATGAGGAGAGCTGCCACAACAGAGCAGGCATCTATTTTCCTGCTACACTCATCGCTGCGTCGCTTCTTGACCTTGTTTGAAGTGAGACGGCACAGTTAAAATGGGTTAACGATTAATGTGACACCGTTAGACCAGAAACTGTGGCACAGGGTTGATGTTTGTATATTCATTATAATATAATGTCTTCCCCCATCAAGCTTTTGTTTGATTTGCTCCAGCAGCTTTTCAAAGACTTTTCAGCAGATTACGCTGCCCAGAAACCCATTTTTCTGGGCACTTCAAAAGAGAGAAAGAGGCAAAAAAGAAGTGTGAGAGCCAGCAGCAGCACTGAAAGAAGCTGTTATCGGGCTGCGCAGTGACTCTGGCACAGCATACTGATTAGTGTGTAGTGTGTGTTTGTGCGAGGCAAGCGTGTATGCGTTGCTCATTTCATCAGATTTTTGGTTTTTTTGCCAAGGGTCAGTGAGTCTCTTCTTGTTTTTTTGGACTCGCTGTTGTGTTTGTGTGCTCCTCGCTGCGTATGCGTGCAGCGAACGGCAGGTTTCCCGGTCCAGTCTCTCCTAGTTCATTAGATTCATTGGGAAATGAAACCGAGCCAGTCAAGCCGAACACGGCGCACTGCATCCTGTCCTGCAGCTTCCTAAAGACAACCCGCCGCTCGACTGTCTGTTGCAGCTCTACTGTCTCTGCATTCTGCTTTTTTGAATCAGTTTCCTGCCATCAACTATGCTTCGTCTACCTATTCTTCTTTACCCCTGTCTCTGAGGAGAGCAGAGAGCATCAAGGTTCAGGAGGGAGGCTGGGCCAGTTAAACTCTTTCATCCTCTGCTGCTGTTTCTGCATCACATACTCTGGTTTTCTTATCGTCCATCAGCGCTCTGCCTACCTGTCTTCTGCACATAGAAAATGATCCGGGCTTCACTTCATATGTTTCTTTTTTCCTTTTGCTTTGTGCAGAAATCTTTTAATCTCCTGCTTTTTTTTACATGTATTTTCTTTTTCCAGGTAGAAAAAAGAAATCAGTCGGCTAGAAAAAGGCATTTTAAACATTTTAAACATAGGATTATACAACATCTCCTCTCCTCTCCTCTTACATTTCTCTTGAGGATATGGTACCGGCTGTTTTCCTGCCATGCCCTCTGTCTCCTTGTCCTCTCTTACTCTGACTTTGTCTCTTTGTCTCTCACCCTTACTTAGACAGACACACAGAGAGGGAAAGTGAAACTATCTTCCCTCCTCTCTCTCTCAGTCCTGGGTGTTACCGTGATGAAACAGCGATGGCTCTGTGCTGTTGGAAGCACACGTGCCTGTCTGTTTTGTCCGTATGCCTTTTAGCCGGGCCATTTGCTATAAATATGGATTTTTTTTCTGGCCTCGTCTCTTTGCTCAGCAGTAAGCAGATACCCTACCAACTTGCCTCCATGCTCCCCCACTCTCCTGCTTGAGTTATTTGTGTAAGAGCTCCACTGAAACTGCTGACATGCAGAGCGGGCTTGAGGAACTCAATCAGCAGCCCTTTCCGTTACACTTGTACATATGTACACTTTTGTAAAACCTGAGCTGAGTCAGATGGCATGGATATTACCCAGACAGTGTTAAGCTTTTCAGCATTTCCACCTTCTGGTGAAGGAGCTGCGTCATGCACTGAATATGTTAGATCCAGTCATTTTCTAATGGCGTGAGGCACCGGTGCCATTTTGACTGGATTCCTTCTTATGCGTTTTCCTTATATGTGACCACAAAACACACAGCTGACTGTAGCAGTCGCTTTAATTATAATTCTCTTTACTCTGAGCAATGACTTGCTTGGATACTCCTGTTGATAAGCTCCCAGCATACTACATAACTGTACTCTTTGCATGATTTCAAATTGCAAGGTTTGAGCGACTCCCAGAAAAAGCTAAATTGCAATCACTTACATTTATATTAATTCAACGATAATCAAGCAGCTCTGTCCCTTTGCTGCTCTCAAGGTCAAACCTTTACCTGAGTAATACAGGATGTGTGTTTCGGGAGGTTTCAAGTCTGTGTCGCTACTTTGTGAGCTTAACATTTAAAGTGTGTTTGGAAAAGTTCAAATCCGTGTTTGCTTATGTCAGGCGTGTAGGGGACAATCGACTCACTGAACTCCATCACGACCGTTACATGTATGCGTATACACTGCGGTCAGCGCTCTCCGTTTTTCCACTCGCCCGCCTCCCTCCTCACCTCTTATATTCTCTCACTTCTGTCCACCTCGCCACTGGCAGTTCACCAGTGAGAGGGGTCCAGTGTGTGGACGGGACAGAGGGAGTATTGTCCCAGTCTGCCATCAGACGCTCACAAACATCTCAGCCATACTGGCCGCTTCACACTGGGCAGCCGCAGTGTGTCTAGCATACATTGGTGACCTCACAGCTAGCTACTGGTGTGAGGTGTGTGTGCGTGTGCATGCATGCGTGTAGAAGAGCCCGTGCGTCTGGAAAGGTCACAGCTTGTTCTCTGCTCTGCCTTTGGGCATTTTACTGCTGGCTCTAATGTTTGAGTAGCATTCACAGCGTTTTAGCTGAATCCATGTTTGAACATCCAATTTCTGCTCACGCCAACAGCTACGTAACACTGTAGTATAGAAATATCAAAGATGCATTTAAAGGAAAATTAGAAACACTGTTTTTGGACTAGTGACGAACTCTTTTAATTATAGTTATAACTTATAATAACAGCCTATAAAAATATCTGAATTTTTTTGCTCCTGAAAATTCCAGTATCCCTCGGTATTTGTTACAGTCAACTTATTACATTTAATAAAATAATTGTTGACATTTTACTCTGGATTAACCGTCAAGCGGCATTTTTCATGATCCTATATCCATATTGGATTCTGACCAGTTTATCGGCAGACTGATATTTTCTATACAGGTAACAGCCAGATGCTCTATAAAAGCAGAAGTTGTTGCTGTTTGCTAGTTTGGAGCATGTAAGTGTGTGTTAACACAATGCCACAGTCTTCCTGGGAGGCGTGATGATTTGGCCATGTTTTATAGCCACAGGACCTGGACACCTTACAGAGTTGAGCATGAACTCCTCTGTATACCAAAGTAATCTAGAGTCAAATGTGAGCTTTAGCTGTTGGCCATCTGTCCAACAGCTAAAGCTCACAGTGGATCTAAAACAGAATGACTGAAAAACAAAATCAGCAAGCAGTGACCCGCTCAAAGTCCAGACCTCAACCTGATTGAAATGCTGTTGCCTTAAGAGAGTTGTGCATAAATGAAGTGAATGATTCGAGTGTTTCTGCAGATTTTTTTTTAAATTACCTATTAAAATAGTTTTAGTACTAGTAATACAAACATAAAAACATGAATTATGTTTTTGACTATGAATTGTTGGTGATCAAAGTATTAGGGAGTTTCCAGTTTAAATTGTTGTGTTTAAATGTGCTGTAGCACATAATTCGCTACTATTACTGAAATGAAGAAGTAACAGGCAATCATTTTGTAATGAAATGTGTGTGTGTGTGTGTGTGTGTGTGTGTGTGTGTGTGTTTTGTTTTTTTGTTTTTTTAAGCATCTGTTCCACATTAAGGAAGTATATATAGAGATGACAAACAGAAATGTAGCCCGATTAAAGAAGTATTCCTTTAACATGGTCATAAATGACACCACGCCATTCATTTTAGTCGATGAGAGATGTGGTTTGATGAAAAAAGTACTTGTGAGAGACATGCTGTAACGCTGACCCGCTTCTACAAATTGCCCTCACATCTATATGCTAATAATACTTTATGATTGTTGCTTTAGTTCATTATTTAGTTCGTTTTGGATGAAAGTGGAATATAGATTCTGGCCCAAATCCCAGCGTCAGTAAGAGCCTCAGGCCTGTCCCAAAACAGCTCTATCCACAGTCCTAGACGGCCTCAGCCATCAATAAAACAAACTGAGCAAGAGGGAGGAAATGACTAGTGTCCTCTGAAGCACACACAGTACTTAGTGTACCAAAATCTTAAAGTTTTGAGGTCCTGAAATTGTTTCAGCTTCATATTATTTATTTAGACGCTTTAATGGGCTTTCCCAAGTAAAATCGAGGTGTGAATAAATCAACAATAAAGCAATTTCTGTGTTATGTTTGATTTGAAACCTTTTTATTTAAATGAGATCCTCTTATCTAAGCTCTTGAGGCTCGCGCTGCAAACCTGCTTACTGCTGTGCTGGCATAGCTGTGGAGGAAAATCAAAAACAAGCAGCACGGTGTGAAAAACGCTCCAGAGTTTTGGCAAGCTGTTGAAATTCTGCAGAGGCTGTTTTAGGATCTGCAAAAAGAGTTTCAGGAAACAACCTTAGGTCAGCAAATGTAGGCAAGAGAGCTCAAGGTACTGCAATGAGAACCAAACTGCAAATGTTTTGTTCACCTCATCTCCTCGGGTCGCTTCTCTTTTGTTATCTCTGCTCCTTTTGTGCGTTTCCTTGCCTCCCCTCGCTTCTCTACATCTTCTCAGACACGCTTCTCTTTATTCCTGGTCCTGAACTGCCAGCCTGCCTGTAATAAAGTGAGGTGGTGAGTCAGCAGCTATTTAGATGGCCTGATAAATCTCACTGTCTTGAGAGTGTGAAGCAGGCTATAAAAGTATAAACACTCACCTGAAGTAAAGACCTATCGCTCTTTTTCGCGCCCACCTATATGACAGGTAGATTCACTTGTAATTGAAGTTTGTCCTCTAGATGAAAAATAATGATGCGTAGCTGGAAAAAAAAAAGACATAAATTGTCATAAAACTCACCCCCGCTTTTTAAAAAAAACTGCAAAAGTCTTGAGCCACCCTTCATTTCTTTGTATTTTGCTGGGAAAATGGACCAATGGGTGCAATAACAGATATGTAGAGAGAGAGTATTGTAACAAAATCTTAAGGTCAATATTTGATATGACCACCTTTAATCTTCTGCACAGATTAAACTGTCTTAGTCAAGCTTTCCCGTCACTTCTTCAGGAACAGTTCTCCAGGCTTCTAAGAGCTCGTCTGCATCAATGCATCAAAGCTCACGGCAAATTTCAGAATGCTGATGTGCTCGTTCTTCTTCATTGCAGCCACCACATTCTCCTTTAACCTCCTAAAACCCAAACTTTTCCACAGCATGCATTTTTAATTTCTCTTTGATATTTAGGCATATTGGGGCCCGATGAATGTAAAAACAAAGAATTACCTTATTTTTGTTTTTATGAAAAATCAGAGCCACATATGAGGATATTCGTTTAAAATTTTGATAGAACAGTAGCAGTAAAATGTCCTCGTAAATGGATATCAGGCCCTTGAAGAGCAAAATTGAGTATTTTGGTCTAAATAACCCAAAATGTTATTTAAACATATGTGGACGCCAGGTCCTAGGAGGTTAAAGCATTACAGACATAATTCACTGTTTGCTTGACTTCTTCATACTTAAACACGCAGACACGCACACATGCACAAAAACTCATAAACATGAAGACACAACATATCTACCTCATCCAGGAGATAAAACTCTGCCCAAGAGTACTTGAGAGTATTTATATATTTTTGCATTTAGTAAAATGTTTACTTAATTTTTTTTAAAATTTATTATGGCACGTAAATACAATGAAAGATTTATACAGTTACTCGATTACCAAAATAATTGGCAGTATGTTTGGGATCACTGTTATGCTTTCTAGATGGTGTTGCGTGATAGGGTAGCTGTGGCTTAGGAGGTAGCGCAGGTCACCTACTGATCGGAAGGTTGGTGGTTCGATCCCTGGCTCCTCCAGTCTCCAGTAACCCCAAGTTGCTCTCAGTTTAGAGACAGTGCTTGTGAGAATGGGTGTGATTGGGTGAACGTGGCACATTGTACTCCGGGAGAGTAGAAAAGCACCGTATAAGAATCAGTCCATGTACCATAGATCAAAATGTAATGGTTTTTTCTGCATTAATAATTCCAACAATTCCAACTTTATTAAAACAACCCTGCTGACTTAAATAAAGCCCCAAATCATGACAAAGTCTCCACCATGTTTTCCAGATGGCTGTAGACACTCACTGCTGTACCTCTGTCCTGCATTCCTCCAGATAATCATTGTAATTTAAACCAAAATTTCACATTCGTCAGTCAGAGTTGTTTGTTCTGTGTAGACACAACACTGGTTCATCCCTTGATTTAGATCCAATTTTTTAATGATTTACATGTCAGTGTTAAATAAAAAAACCCTTCAAAAGCCTGGAGAACTGTTACTGGAGACCACTTTAAAAAAAAAAAAAATCCAAGCAAGCGTGACTCCTTGGGCGCAAAACATAAAGAAATCGGGGGTGGCCTCATAGACATAGGCTGTCTTCACAGCAAACTTTTGATTTGTCATTGCTGGAGTGGAATTAATCACAGTATTAATGGCTCTGTTTTAATCAAGTGTCCTTTGAGGATGACGGTGTGATAGTGAGTCAGCAGGCACAATAAATCATGTTAATGGCAGACGGTTTGACGTGCCATTAAAGGACAATCGCAGTAGATTAGTAACATTTGTGATAGGTGATATCAGGGATTGCTGCTTTCTGCAGGTTTCAGGTCCCTGCCACGGCAACTCAACAGCTGCTGTGAAAAAAAGTGTGTCTGCAAAATCATTCCCTCTTCACTCATTCACATCTCTCATAATAACGCACATGAGACTACACTAATGATCATCATTTTTCATTATCATCTGCTTGATGGGTTACTATGGTAATTTTCTGATTTATGAAACGTAAAGCGCCGCAGTGTGGGCTTGTTCGCATTGAAAGTCATCTGCCTTACATGGACACTACCAATGTATTTCATGCACAGTGCACATACAATCATAATAACAGTGGCAGGAAGTACATTTTGTAGATAGTACAGTCAAGTATGTCTACAGTACTGTTATGTTTGGTCAAATGAAGCCGGGCGTTGCATTTCAGTTATCGTCTCGAGATAATGAACTCATTAAAAAGCAGTAAAATCAGATTCTTTCTTGGGTATGTCGTGATCTTAGGAAATAAATACAGGCCCCGCTAAAATGCTAATCTTGTGAAAATGTTTAATTAAGCTCCAATAGCAAGAAGAGTGTTTATTTTCTGTTTATTGTGATGATGCCAATTTTAACTGCAGTTCCACACAGTTGGTGTTAAAAAAACAAAAAATCCCACGGCTGCTGTGGCTCTTACAAAACTCTACTGCACTCCCTAAAGATTTATTATATCATTACTGCTACCTCAGCTCTGTTATCATTATATCAGTTTCTTTGGGGCATTTAGCAGCTGGATGTTGCTGCAGGTCTTGGTGTATTTTTAACCAGCGCTCCTCTGTTTCACAGGCACGTGGACTCCTTTCAACCCAGTGACCGTCCGCTCCATTATATGTAAGTGACCAGTGACGGTGAGACAACCAACTTCCACACACTGCCTCTTGTTCTGGAAATATTCAGGTTGTTTATCTGCCTCCATGCCATGACAACCAGATTAGTTCATTAAACAGCGAGCAATCTGAAGACACAAACAAGCCTCTGCTGTTCTCCTGCTTTAGTGGAAACCTGCAGCCATCAATAAAACCAGGAAGAGGGGAATATCTGCAAGGAAATTGAAAAGCTGGTCCTAAAGGGCAGCTGAGAGTTTCCTCAGACTTCAAATATTGATCTGTTGACTCTTTTATAATATACAGCTGAGGTTAAAAACTGGAAACTTTGCAGTGTAGTTGATCTTTTAAACACACTGACTCTGAATCACACTGTACTAAACGATTCTTTTGTACTCTCTGTACACGAATAGCTGCGGCTTATTTATTTTTAAACTCCAAGACCAGAAGTATGTTAAAAAATGTCTGTCCCTGGGTCTCGCATGTACTTTGCACTCTCCGTTTGTTGTGCGACTTCCAAAGTAAATCCCTATAATTCCATCGCCTCTCCTTTCCACTGCACCATGCGCAGTAAATCCATTGTTTAGTACTCCCACAGCAAGAAGCATATCCTGTGATAACACTCCCTTTGTTGGGAGGTAATTGGATTGAAGCGCATGGGGGTGAGGAGTGGAGTACTGGTGGGGGGATCAAGCTGTTTTCTTTCGCTGTCTTATGAGGCAGGAGTTAGTCAAGTGTGAGTCTTGCTGTCCCACACTGTTAATTCTGCTGTTCCCTGATAGCCCTGCAAAGATGTATGCGGTGCCGTACTCACTCTCGTGTCCTTAAAACTGTCCCAACCACATTTAATGTCCAGAATGTCTACCAGTGTGCGTGCATATGCATATATGTTGTCAGTACCGGTGCATTTAATATGCGTTATATTCTACTTCAGCCATGTTCGACAGAGAAAATAAAGGCGGGGTGAACTTCAACGAGTTTGCCGGTGTGTGGAAGTACATCACGGACTGGCAGAACATCTTCAGGAACTACGACAGGGACAACTCCGGCTTCATCGATAAACAAGAGCTTAAGCAGGCACTGACTGGATTCGGTGAGCAACAAAGTATGCTTGTGTACTAAAATTTAGGGTGCTGGTGGAGGGCTTGATGGTCTCTAGGCTGTTTCTACACGGTCAGTGTTTTTGTCTTTTCAGTTTTCTGTGTGTGTTTTAGATACAGCAGCTAGACACCAAACGAGTATATTTTAATCCTACTTTTTTTTACTAACCACCACATATACAAATGCTTTCAATTCATATAGTTTGACAAATGTTAATTTGCGACTTTAAATTGGCCTGTAAAAAGCCAGAAAAAGTTGGGGTGCTTTGCAAACTAAATTCAACAGGAAGTGCTACAGACAACTAATAAAGTGTTGAACATTTGAGATTTGGCTGTTTGTTAGCAGGCAGGTCAGTTTATCACCGTACAAAATGTTGTTTGGCCTTTCTTGATAAGACGTCATCTGAGCGACGGCACCTGACTCCAAAGCCAGCATTAATGGTGTTTCCACTGCCTCCAACTGTGCAGAAAACATGCCGAATAGTTCCAGTTCTCCGTGATCTGACGAAGGGAGAACACAGAACATAATCGTTACTCAAACTACAGCAAGACAGTTTTATCTTCTGAGTCCATTTTAAACGAGTTTAGAGCCACAGAAGGGAGCGGCAGCATCTTGTGGACTTTCTCTGCATTCAGTGGTGGAGTTTAAGTTGCATTGTTTTGAATGCATTGCTGCCCGAAGGCCTGAAGATCATTGCCATTCACTGTTGGTTTTCAGCCTTGTCTGCTGTGTGCTTATTTAAAGGATTTTTTGAACAGCAGATAGTATTACCTGCTTTGTACTGTACTTATACAATAAGAAATACGGCTATTAGACTGTGTGTCTATGCTGTCTTTACACTGTTAAGACTGTCGTGTTGCTCATTAACCTGATGAGTTGCTCATTGGTGCTGTTTAAGCATTATGCAGCTTTTTCCAGTCTCATTTTTCTCCAACTTTTATGAAACAATTTTCTTTCACCAAATCGAGCAGATGTGTTTTGTCAGTATTAAAATCAATTTAAATAATTTACTAATCAGCAGTAAAGTGACCAAATTAATAAATAAAAAAAGAACCTGTGAATGAAATGAGAGTGAAAGCTGCCTGTGGGCTACGTTTGTGGTCAATGAAAAAGAAAGATTTCTTCTAAATAGCTGTTTTACTTTGCATGTTTTTGGTGTTTCTTTGTGTTTCCGTATTTTCTAAATCTGCTTCACGAGACTCCTGAAGATCAGAAGACACAGAGGCTCATATTCACTGTATTGTTTTCACTGGCAGTGGCAGGAGCGTCTCAGTAAAGCAGATGTACAGTATCACACCGATGGCGGCTGTCCCGTGAATGCCTTAATCTGACCGTATCATAACATGTCTCGAGTACAGCCACAACTTGTTCTTCTGCCCAAGCCAGTCTGCGTTCATTCCACCCAGCCTGGAGCTCTGCCACAGTCAATTTGCATATGTCATGGTTCACTTAAAAGTCATTACCTGGCCAGGAGCCTCGTGTATGTAGAGGCTGTCATGCCCTCAGTGGCTCCAGGAGCTTCTCACAGTCTCAAGGTCCAGGATACAAATTAAGGGGTGGGGAAAGAAATCGACACAGCATGGCATCCTGATAGTTTGTGTGGCAATATCGTATCGATATAGGGACATCCAATATCAATACTTTATTATTCAGTGACAATGTTGCTGTGTGTTTCATTTTGTAGCACAGAAATAAGTGAAATGAGCTGTATCTTATTGGATAAAACAGATACTGAGAAAGCTGTACTTTGAGGACATAGCTTGCAATTAAAAAAGGTAATAAATCGCAGTAAATGTTTTTGTGATAGCATTTTGCAAAAGTAAAGAAAACAAATCCCAATCGTATGATGTTGCAGGGTGCGTGGTGATTCCCACCTCAACAAAGACCCAGAGGTGAACGTCCAGCATCTGCCATAGCAGAGTTTAGACCAGAAATCAAATGCATTATAAATCATCCTTTATCAGAAAACAAACTGAGTGGGTGAATGTGTAGGACAGCTTTGAAATGACGGCTGTGTTACTGTTGTGTGCAGGCTATCGTCTATCGGACCAGTTCTACGGCACACTGATAGAGAAGTTCGACCGCCAGAGGAAGGGACAGGTGGCCTTCGATGACTTCATCCAGTGCTGTATTGTACTGCAGGTAACAGAGTCGCACTGACTGTAGTGTGCATGTAAAAGACTTGAAGTGGACTTTCAATCATGTATTTTTATGAGCCAGTTTCTTCCTTCTCAGTAATTTCATGCAGCTTTAGAAGAGGCTGCTAAGTGTGACAAAAAGCCTAAAGAAGTAAATGGTATTAATAATAATGAGATAATGCTTCTGGCTAATCTGCAGTAAATCCTTTTTCTGTGCTTTTGCAGAGGTTGACTGATGTTTTCAGGCGATATGATACGGATCAGGACGGCTGGATCCAGGTTTCATATGAACAGTATCTTTCCATGGTCTTCAATATAGTATAATACACACGGCTCACCACAGAAGAGCACAACTGGACACAACTGTGCCAAAGCTACCGGCACCTCCCGGAAGTCTGCCATGATGGACGCTGCAAGATTTTTTTAATTTTTAATTTTTAAAGCCTTGCTGTTGTTTTTTGTTTTGTTTTTTTGGGGGTTTTTTGGGGGGGGGGGTTTCACTTTTATTTATAAAGTTAACAACACAATTTTTTCTGTTTATTTTCCAGATCATTTATCTGGAAGTATAACTCAAATGCTTGATATAATAAAAAAAAAATCTTGTAGTGTTTTTGTTTGTTGACCAATCTGAACATTGTCTGTGTCGGCGACTCCGTGTGGGGGAACATTATGGACGCATCTGTCTTTCTGTCTGTCTGTTAATGTTGACATTAAATGTCTTAACTTTAATTGATTACATTAAAAAAAGAAAAGAAAAAAAGATCAGTCGAGAGTGAAATAATGCATTGTAAATACGATTTCAAATGCATTGCATGCTTTTCAGGGAAATTTCACCCCACAGTTGAAGCATGCTTTCCCTTTCTCTTGACTTTTTCCTCAGCCCTATTTTGCTCAAAGCCATGTTTACAAAACTGTGAGAGCAGGAGACGCCCTGCTTTGAGATTCACTCACATGCCAGCTTACATGCCATATTTGTACAAAATTATTTTTAACAGCAAATCTTCAAATGTGAGAACATACAGTTGGCTTTTTTTGTTTGTTTGTTTTTTTGGTAGAGGGTAAGCATAATGCCTTTAGTAAAGCTTATTTTTTGTGCATGATGCCTTAAAATGTGTACAAACAAACAGGAAAAAAACACAAAAGAGAAATCTTTTATTAAAAACAGAAATAAGAGAATCTGATGTGGAGTTTGCTCTCATTATTTCCAGCTTCACAAAGCCTGGCATGCCTGGCTTTGCAAGGAAAACTGTGGATTTAAGGCTCGGTGTCTCCCTCTGCTGTGTGTTTCCGGTTTTTACCACTGCAATGCACCAAGCTTGTGTGCGTCCCAGAACCTTTTGCATTTGTTTTTGTTTCAGTCGGGAAGGTAAAAGAGTTGCTCCTTGATAGCACAGTTCAATCGAAGCCAGCTTCGTCAAGTACAGCTGAGGTTATATTTTTGCTTTGAGATATTTTTCACTGAACTTTGTCGGGTTTTTTTTTTTAAAGTTTTTATTTAGACCTTCTAGGTTTTTTCATGCGAGTGTTAGCAATGGCGCTAAAACATTTGCGGACACTGACACCACTTTTAAGGTTTAATTGTCAGAGTAAAACATTTGGAAAAGACTCTATAAAGACAATTTTAGTTCCAGTAAAATCCTACAGCGCTCAGCATGGAGGCGAAGACACGGGAAGAGGTGAGAGGAAAGTGCAACTACATGATATGGACGCTAGGGGGCAGTAGAGGCTGCTAGTAAGGTGAAACAATCTAATGAACAGCTGTGATTTAATTTTGGGGTATTTTTCAGTATTTATTTTATAATCCTTGTTCACAGCAGATGTTATTTATTTTTTTAGTTCCTAAGAGGGAAAAGTAATAATAATAATAAATTTGAGCTTTTTTTTTTTTTTTTATTTTCCTTCCAAGAAGCCAGACTTTCTTGTCATTTTAAATTGCTCTTCTTGAGTAATCGGCCTCCAGACTTTATGAAGTTATTTCAGATAGCTGTGATTGCTAAAAGACATAAGTCTATGGCAAAACAGCTTTCTGTATGACCTCTGCAAGCGGTGTTGAGCGCACACAACACCGCTTAAAACGCTTCTTTTCCCTTGAAATCACTCTGGTAGTGTATGAGTGTAAAATGCGGTGTGAGACAAATTGTCTTCGTGCCTCACTTCACCGGGCTTTGTCATCCTCAGAATAGCCTGTGAGGTGAACACATCCAGTAGCTTCTCTCCTGGATGTAGTTTCCTCTGGGTGTGGTTGACGCTCGGTTTCCCGGGATGAACCTAAACAATGTCAGGTTGACTGCCTGCTGCAAGTTAAGGCCACAATCACTGGCACACACACACTGACCCAAAGTGCTCACCTCAACCCAGATGATATCTTTCAGAGCCTCGTTCACTGTCATTATTTTATCAACTCTGTCCACATAAGACAATTTACGTCCCATCTCCATCCCGCCTACTGTGAAGTTAAAGCTTAACGTCTCTGGGTAAGCCTCTTTCTAAGTGTTGTGGGCCGCACTGGTTTCTCCCTGTGCATCTTTCTCGTTCTCTGTCATTAGCTGCAGGTCAGACTGTGGTCTCGGAGAGAACGGGATCCGTGGTTACTGTGGCAATAAACCGGCCCGAGGTGCGTAATGCGGTGAACCAGGAGACAGCGAGGCGTCTGCTGGAGGAGCTGAAGGCCTTTGACAGTGACCCAGGCTTGAACGTGGCTATCCTGCATGGGAAAGGTAAGATAGTCCTGTGGGGAAGGTTGGGGCTTAAATTGAGGCAGATATTTGCAGAAGCGTTACAGAGACTTGTTAAGAGATTTTGTTAGTAGTAATCCTCCTAAGTGTCGCCCAGATTCTCATCCTCTTATTTATCTGTAATTAATACTTAAGCATGTCAGGCTTACAGCCGATCGTGAATATTAAGGAATATCTCTGTGAGCATTTCGCCTTAAAATGAGTTGATTTTCAATAATTTTGGCTGAAGGGAAAAAACGCTGTGGCACCAGTGTCTGAGTGAGTAACCAACAAACTTTTAACTGGAAATAGAGAGAGGAAAAAAAGTCTTAGTATTAATTCATTCTCTGTGTTTTAACAGTATTTATACCTTGTCTCATGTATTAGTTAAAAATGGAAACTTGGCTTCCTGCTCACAGAGAGCACGACTGTTTCATTCTTCATTCATTTGCTGTAACAGAAATATGCTGGATATAAAATTAGTTTTTTAAAAGAACATATTTAAAATTCTACTTTAATGTACCTTAGAGTGTAATTATTCTAGGAATGAGTTGTAACATCCCATATGGGATACATACATTGTTTTAGTAAGTATCCAAAACATACAAGTTTCATTATATAATTTTTCAAGGGATCTTATATCTGTTTTCACTCTTATATGCTTTTCATACAAGTTTCACACAAGACAGATACAAACTTTATAAGATTTATATATATCTTTTCCATATGGGATATTTTTTAAAATAAAGAAATAGTGCCCCCAGGTTTAAAGGCCACCATTAAAGAAACACTGCCTGGAAAGAAATGCCCATCTTTGTTAACTTGCTGAGAAGATAATGAGACTGACACTACACTCAGTGTCTGTAGAGGTAATTCTCCTCAGTCGCTGTGATTGTGAATGATGTGACAACTATGTCAAAGCAATGGAGAAAAACTGCAAAGGTAGAGCCATCAGTCTGTTAGCTTAGCATTAAGAGTGCAAACTGGATCAATGTCAGCGGATGCTGAGGGTCATAGTGCACAGCGGTGTTTCTGCACAGTCAATCACTACAAACCTCCAAACTTCATGTGGCCACAATGTAAAGCATCGAATACAGTGGCGTAAAGCACGCCGCCACTGGACTCTAGAGCAGTGCAGACGTGTTCTCTGGAGTGATGAATCACTCTACAAGCACTTCCTTCTTCTCCTCAGTACCTTCTATCTAACATTCACACTCCAATGAATGCATCAGGAGCAACCTTGCAAATCAGAGAGGGAGGCCATTTCCGGCCACAGTCTAATGCAGCTGTAGGATATAATGGGATACTCACTAAAAATGGACGTAACTTCTTTCCATCCCGCCTTAGCCCTTAATTTCTTCCTTACTTCCATCCTCAGCATTCATCCCACCTTCCCTCACATCCGCTTTACCCAGCTTTGCTACTATGGCTGCTTAGATCTCAACCAAACAGTGAGATGACTAGGCAAGAGTGCACTCGGTAACAACACACACACACCCACACTTGTAAGGTAGCCTGCACTATGTCAGCCGCAGATCCAAAATTATGCCACAGCTCCTAATGCTTCTAAAAATAATCATATCCCACACACTCCTTCCTTTGGTGGAAATAATGTCTTCAGTCTGGATCAACCTGTCTGCTCCGGCCTCTGAGCGTACACTCCAAAAGCCGGAGCATCTCCAGATGATGGCTGCTGATGGCGCTGTGAAATGAAAACAGTGTGTGTAACAGAGTAATTGGCTTTTATTAAACTGGTGAGCAATTAGCAGCACGGTGGGTAAAAGTCGCTCTGTCGTGATTCCCTCTACATCTGTAATCTGATTTTAATCATCGAGCCACAGTTTCCTGTCAGCGGGCTGTCCCGTGTTCCTGCTCCAGGATAACTTGACGACTGACCTTCAGTGATGATTAGCTGTGCGTCTGTGCTGCGAAATGACAAGCGGGGAGTTTCTAGTTTCAACGTAGTGGTTCTGCAAACATAAGGAATCCATTTTGCTCAAATTAGCGCCGACACAGCTCTCATTCTTCAGCGTCCGAATGTGTGTTTTTAAACGTATGAAATTAAGAGTAATTGCTTTCAGCGGGTTTTGAATATGCTCGGACATATTTGGAGTGTTTGAGATTCGGATTTCTGTGGGAGTTTGTGGTTCAGGTGCAATCAGCTGTGTCACTGT
This sequence comes from Pundamilia nyererei, assembly GCF_000239375.1. Classification (NCBI taxonomy): domain Eukaryota; kingdom Metazoa; phylum Chordata; class Actinopteri; order Cichliformes; family Cichlidae; genus Pundamilia; species Pundamilia nyererei. Next base: position 79,421 of record NW_005187408.1, read on the forward strand.
AAGACCTGAACAGATGGAAAGACACTTTGAATGTTTTTTAATTTTGCAGTAGCTCCAGAGAGTGAGACAGAGGAAGGAGGCAAAGCTGGTTATTATGGGTTGGTCACGGTATTAACTAGTTGCTCATGTAGTTCATTCAGATTTATGAGGGAGGACATTAAAAGTTAGATTTTATTCTTAAAGAGAGGGAAGTTTTACTTTATCACAGAGAGCTGTTTCAGTTCAACTGCTGCATGGAACACCACAGCAGGTGACGTACAGGTGTTTGCACATTAGCGGCTCTTATCAGCTGACTGTCAGTAAGCCGTTTACAATATTTTCTGCAGCTGTCCTTTCTCACGTGTTGCATACAGTAAGGAAACGGTCTGATTCAGGCATTTTAACACTACTGGATGTTCTCCATGTGTTTTAGGTGAGAGAGCTGCCTGAACACGGGCAGAGTGAGGTGTGGTTAGTGCACCAGACCATTAGCTTTTTTAGTAAACACTTTGCAGTTAGAGATCGGCTGATTTGCACTCTCATATGCGCGTCTTTCGGGTGCGTTCTAGAGAAGCAGTCAGCGGACCAGGATGTGCAACATAAAGCTCAGCGAGCTCAGTGAAATTCAGCCATCGATAATCGTTTTATTTTTATTTCTGCTGCGATATGTCAAAATGCCATGTTGAAACCGAAAAAATTGCTTCATAAAAATGTAAGCGCACAATTATATAGTGATTTCTAACATATTTGGCTCGGAGTCACTAAAGAAGAGTTGGCCTGCCAGATTATGGAGCCAACATAATGGAGTAAGGCTCTTGTGTTTAGAGGCTGGTGGCTTTTTTTAGGTTGGTATTTTTCATTTTTGTGCCATTTATAGTTGTTTGTTTTGTTAAAGTGAGGTGGCTGCTGCATTTCTGTAGCCCAGTTTTATTTGTCAGCATTGGAAGGTTTGGCTGTGATGGCCTGAAGAGAAGAGTTGAAGTTAAGGAGAGATGCTCGTGTGCTCTCAGGCTGAGATGTTAGTGTATAATACGATATCGGCTGTGACATCCTCAGGGATTTTATTTATTTGCCTTGATCAGGTTGACCAATGATGAGTTTTGTGTGTTTTGTTTTAGTTAAATTCTTAATAAATAAATAAGTAAATAGAAAAAAAAGCCGATGAACCCTTGTCCATGTACTTTTGGATCCTACACTTTCTACTTCTTAGTGTCCCTGTGAAACTGCATCTTTTTGTAACTTCTGTGGAAACAAAACTGTTTCAATTCTCGTAACATTGATTCCTTTCTTCGGTAACAAACCTGAAGGTTTCCTTGTGATCTGTCTGTCGCTTCTGCTCATTTCCTCTTACAAGGACAAAGGAGATAAGGGTGCTCCTTCACAATGCTGCTCCCATAAACAGGGTGACACACTGTGTTTCTGTAATTGCCTTGTGCTGACCCACAGCTGCAATCAAAAGCTCCCAGTCGATGGGTGTTGCTTCCGCATGCATTCATTAAATTCGTTTTCATTACTGTTACATTACAGAGGGAGGAGGATTTTATGAGTCCCTGCCCGAAACTGTGACACAGTGTTTGTAGGCCTCTCGGGCAATGTTGTAATTACCACATGAATCCAACAGGAAGGGGCTGTGGTTGCAATATGTTACTCTTCTGTTGATGAGAATATGATGTGTGTACATTTGCTTGTGTGCGAGCACACGCGCGATCTGTGCCTATGCATCAGATTCTGCTTCTTTAGGGGGGAGAGAAGCATTTGTGTGCCAGCCAGCCCAAAGCAAGCTGTGCTGTCCAAATTGTAGCGCTCAGACTCCAGCTCAACTTGTTGTTTTTTTCATCCTCGTCATTTTCCCTTCCTCTCTGACTTTCCAGCTGCCATACTTTGTAATTTTGCGGTCTCTTCCAGGAGGGAATTTCTGCGCTGGTTATGATCTGAAAGAGCTGGCCAATCACACAGGCCCCTCGAAATTGGAGCAAGATGTCACAAAGGGTCCTGGTCCAATGGTGAGTGGTGAGGGTTAGATGTATATTTCCTTATGATGTTAAAGGGTTTGAATAGAATGTATATAAAAATAGATTTAGGGGCTCATGTTGAATCATGGAAATACCTCGGTAACTACAGATGCATAAGCAGAAAGCCCTGGCTTCTCGTACAGTCTTGCCACTCGACGAAAGGACGAATCATAACACAAATGATGTACTGTAAGCCAGGAAAAGTGCAGGTCTGTAAGGTCTGTTAGGATCGCATGCAAAGGCTTTGGGATTGAGTGGACCTCCTGTGCAGAAAATTATAGCCTTATATCTCGTGCACAATACAAAGTGCTTCATTTGTTCAGCTACGGCCAGAACTCGGATCATATTTCAGCCCTTTGTTTGACAGTTTGAGAAATGAATTGGCAAATAAAATCTGGAACGTTTTCAGTGGATAAACCCCAAAAAGCATGAAGTGGATAGTGAAAACATACATACATAAATATACACAGACAACAATTTACACATTTAGTTCTGGGAATATTTGTTCCTCGTTGAGTGTGTGTTGATTGTAGTCATTTGGCTTTGCGTACGATGTAAGTGTGCGTGTATGTTTGCAGTCACTAATCCAGCTGTTTCCTCCAGGGCCCGTCCCGTTTACAGCTGTCAAAGCCCCTGATAGCAGCAGTGAGTGGTTTCGCTGTGGCTGGAGGGTTGGAGCTGGCTCTGCTGGCAGATCTGAGAGTGGTGGAGGAGAGCGCCGTCATGGGAGTGTTCTGCCGCAGGTTTGGTACGTCTAACACCCCACGCTGCTATTATCTCTTCTACTGCTTCAGTTACTACTGTGCTGTGCTGTATGGTCTGTCAACAAACTGGCGACTGTCACCACTACTGCTTTGTTTTGACAAAAAAACTAGATACTAAAATGTTCACCCTTTTAGCAGAGCCCTGCTCACAATCCAGACATTCAGATATCACCATGGCAGATACTGCACCTAATAATAGAAGTGGGGGAAGATTTTTGGTACCAGAATCTTTCTGGTTCTAGTCCAAATGGTTCTGACAATTATAGTTGAGCAGGCTTTGATTGCATGCAGGTATATGGTCAATTTGCTGAAAATGGATTCTCGAAACTATTATCTATGGTCTGAAGAACAAATCCAGAGGTCTGGATGTTTGGTGGTTACGCCGAACCCCCAAAATACTTGCCAGTGTCCTAGAAGTCAGAAAATGTGGAGTGCCCACTCCAGGTCAGGGACTAATTGCTGCCCCAAGTGGAGGAGTTAAAGTATCTCGGGGTCTTGTTCACAAGTGAGGGAAGAGGGGAGCAGGAAACTGACAGATAGAAGTAAGTGTAAATGCAAATGCTATCGATTTACCACTCGATCTATGTCCCTAACCTCACCTATGATAACGAGCTCTGTGTAGTGACCAAAAGCATGAGTTCGTGGATACAATTGGCAGAAATGAGTGCGCTCACAAGGTTGGCTGGCCTCTCCCTTAGAGATAAGGGGAAGAGTTCAGTCATTTGAGGGGGACTCGGAGTAGAGCTGCTACTCCTCCTGACTGAGATGATCATGATGCCTCCTGGGTAAATGGACATGTCAATCAATCAAAGCTTTATTCGTCACATGCAGGTTGCCCTGCAGTGAAATGGGACACCCCCCACCTTACACATATAGCACAAACATTACATGGGGATACAGGTTGGAGATTGGTAGAATCAGAGAAAAAACATTGAAATGTACACGAGGAAAAAAGAGACCCCTACTCATGCTGTGCTTCCATGGTAGGACAGCATGAGAACAGGAAACAAAAAAACTCCTTTGCACAAAAAAGCACATAAATGTCCACAGCACAACATTGTGAAGACATGACAAGCCACAGGGGTGGGTGGGGGGTGAGGAGTAATCTGAAGAAACACAGCAGCCACCCTGCACAGCGCTATCATTCCAGCGCGCCACACAGACCCGCCGTGTCCTACTTGGAGGAGGCCCTTGGGGTAGACCCAGGACATACTGGAGGAATGACATTTTTTGGATGGCCTGGGAATGCCTCACTAAGCCCCAGATAAGGTGGAAGAGGTGGCTAGGGAGGGAGGGCTGGGGTTCTCTTCTTAAGATGCTGCCTCTCTAACACAGCCCTGGGTAAGGGGAAGAAGATGGATTGATGGAGGGATAGATCAATGGATGTCACCAGAGTCATTAGACAATAGCCAAAGCATTTCAGGTTATCCAGTGAGCTCTTATTGCTACTCTGCTAGTAGTGCTACTTCTGTTTGTGTGCTTTTTGTACACAACAAGCCTAATATTAGAAATATCACTGATGTCTTTACTTTAATATGACTAGTATTCATACTAAAATATATAATGATCAAAAGAAGCGCTGCAGCTGGCCGTTCTTAATTTCCTGCCACTTGTAGTTGCAGTGTTATATCTATTAAACGCTTTACCAAAAGCGTAGGTGTAATGACATTAACAGCCATGCTTTCTCTCAGTTAATCCTGCTGCTGTTAATACCAATCCAAGCCTGTCAGTAGCAACACAAGAACCAGGGGGACCTATTTTTTTGGCAGGCCATCTCTTTTTTCCCCTTCTTTTCTTGTTTGTTCTACCTCTGTGTGTGTGTGTGTGTGTGTGTGTGCGCTCAGCTAATTATATCTGCCCGTGAAAGTGTCCTTGTGTTTTTCTTTGCATCCAAACATACATCACTCGTGTCCTAATGCCAGGAAGTTGACACTGTTTCTATTTTTCAACTCTGTTACTCTGTCCTGTGTTATCACCGAGCCTCCTCTTGTTTGTGTGCGAGGACGGAGGCAGCGCGATAACACCAGTGACCGTGACCTTTTGGCATCACGGCCAGAGTCTGCTGGGCAGTCTTGATAAGTAGAAGAGGAAGCAGCCAACTGCCAGGTTTCCACTGCAGGGCCAAAACAGGGCTTACATATTATTTATGTCACACAATTTCCTCATAAACAACATTTTCCCTTTTTGGCGTCTAGTAGCTTACAGGCAACGTTTGCATGCTGAGTCAATTCTACTTTTAAACGACCAAGCAGTACTTTAGAGCATCTGCTGTAAACACTTTAATCCTGATCCCATTGCTGGCTTCACTCGGTAAAAGTGGCTCGTGTTGGAGCATCGCAGCTTCTCTCATAGAGCTGTCACTCCTCTGACCGTGCTGCCGGACGGCTTAAAATCCAACCATAGTGTTTATAAATACAGCTGTTGTACTATAATTTACTGGGAGTACTAGATTTAGAGTGTAAACATGCATGGTTTATTATCTAAGCCTGTAATTTAACAGGGGAGCAGTGCCCTCATCTGCTGACCGACTATGCAGTTCATCCTCACAGACAGAGTAGTGCCATGTCCTCAGTGTAGGGAACACTCAGCTCTACTTGTTGTGTGTTTTTATACATATTTTTTTAGTGTTGGATCCATTTTACTGTCATTATTTTTTCATTTCTGTTTCAAATGACTCTTGAATTTGTTTAAAAAAAATTTTTATACCCATTGAAATAAGTCATGTTGTGACAAAGTAATTTTTTTCTTTACATGATAATTAAATAAAATAAATAAAAAGATCTATGTATATATGTAGTCTTCCATGCTAGTAGATATGGGAGGGACAAGTGGTGTCCGGTGACACCGACCAATTTGTTTAATAGCAGCGTTACCTAGTAAACTAAAAAGATATCACCAATAGCTGCCAGCAGAACAAAAGCACTGTCCTCTTCGTGTTTTGGTTGCACAGTCAGACCTTCAGCGTGGTAAATGTGGCAGACAGAAGGCAACAGTCAAAGCAAGGCTCATGGCGAGCCTGCACTACCATAGACTGTCATTATTCTGCAGCCTTTAATGTCTTCTCACGTTACTCAGTGTTGGAGTCTGTGCAGCTGCTTGTGCTGAACATTTTGTCAAGATTTGTTGTCATGCAAACTATTTATTAGTGTTACACTGGGCTAAGTGATGAGCGGAGCAACAGAACAAGTGTCCTGGTGATGTGTTTAACCCACATATCAACGGCCGCTGCATCCATCCAGGTTTGAGCCCTAAATGCTGGAAGAAGCAAAATGGCAGAAAAACACTCAATGAAAAATTCGCTAGCAGGAGATGCTAGCTGACCCACTAAATGGGGAGCTCCTCATATCCAGCTTATATACTCGTGCTGAATGGAGTCAGCTGGACTGGCCTTACGGGAGACAGATTGGCACCTGTGCAATACTACACAACATCCATCCAACCATCCATTGGATCCATAGTTTACTTGTTTATGCATTCACAAGATATCCCAGGTTCAATTGCAGGAGGGTGAACAAATAAGTTTGGGATTGCATCAGGAAGGGCATCTGGCATTAAAAAAAATGGAGTGACCCTCTTTGGTGACCCCAGAGAGTAAAGCAGCAGCAAGTAGCAAATTTCATTTTCTAATTTCTGAAAAAAACAAAAAAAACATTGTAAAGAGTAGAAATGATGCAAAAGTTGTCCTTTCAACAGTGGGTTCGGTTTGTCTCTGAAAACAAGCTTTCTTAAATGTTTTTTAGAAATATCGGCCTCCACTCTGCACGTCTCATCAGCAACGAGACGAAGCCGACATCTGCGCTCTTCCTTCATCTCAGAACTATGTTTGGGAGGCAGAAATGAGCATTACTGCGGTGTCGACACATTAAGTTACACATTTCCTCCCAGTAATTAATTCTGAGCCTCATATTTGATTGCCACATATTTTGTTTGTCAACACATTAGCGTCGTTTCCTTCAGCTTAGCCGAAACCGCTGTGGTTTTTCATTCAGATGTTCGTTTAGCAGAAGAGCGGTTTTACTGTGGCTTCACCAGTTTTATACTCACTTTCTGCATAGCTTAGGCCTCCCTACCAACATTTCCTCTTCCTTAAACCCGTAGGTGGTGTTTTGTCTGTTTTTTTTCTTAAATGAACATGTGGGTGAAGGAACATTAGATCCAATGGGGCTTGACAAAAAGCCGCTTTTTAGGAGTTCAATTTTTAACACACAAAAAAAAAGGCTTAACATTAAAGTTTAAAAATCTTCTAACGCTAACGCTAAACAATTTAAAAACCAAACTTCCCAAGCCTTTCACATCAAAAGTACTGCTGTTCTGCCGGGCGCACTGTTTATTTAAAGATCCTGCGTTTCTTAGTGATTATTTCCTTTTAATGGTCGAATTCTGTAACCGTTTTTTGGGCCAGGCACAGATGGCAGCAGCCGGAGGGAATCCCTGGTGGTTTTGGAGATGAAAAACCCTCAGAGGCTCGCTGCGCTGCTCTGATGTGGGCCAGCGGTTACCGCAAGGATCTGACAGTTTTCTGGCATGTGATTGGCTGCCAAAACCTGTGGCTTCCTGTCTGGGGCACCTCTGCCCCGCCAAGGAGGAAATGAGAAGGAGGAGATGGTTGCGTCACAGGAATCTGGTGTTGGTGTCTGCTGCTCTTTGAATTTTCAGCCCTGAATGAGAAACCATGCCACTTACCTAATTCCCTCATGTTATTTTGGTTCCTTAAACCAGAGGAACATAACAAAGGGAAAAAAAGAAAGAGTTGGAGTAGGAAGTGGAAAATAGAAATACTTCACTTGTCTTAGTCTTTGTGTCTAACTAACTTGGGACCCGTCCTACACATAAACCAATCCATTTTAAGCCTGTGTGTTCCTGCATGGGTAAGGCGGATTCTAATTAAGAAACAAGAAGCCAATAATTGAGGGACACAGATTTATTTTTTAAAGTGAAGCTCTAGATTTAATGAGGCTTGACAAAATGCATTATCACAATAGTTAATAGTTTAACTCTATACCGCCTGAAAGCCTCTTAGGAGTAATCACTGAAGATAGTGAGGGTGGAAAAACCTAGAAACTATTCTAATATTCAGCCAACAACATCTTTATTGATATAAACTGAGGTGCCAGTGGAGGTCGTCAAACGTCGTCTTAATGGGTGGAGAGAGTTAAAGGTTAAGGGGAAGCTTGTTCCCTGTTAGATCTTATCGTGCACAGTACTTACATGTGATTTCGCCCTTTTTCTGAGCTGCCATTTTATGGCTCGAGGCCCCATTTACAGCCTTGGTGGTCTTGTGTAATAGCCCTCTGCAAACTAAACAATACGCAGCCCTGGTATTAAATCAGTGGGCTAAACACATGAAATCAAGTTAGCTGTGTGGTGCTCATTTCTGACCCTGCCCAACTCAGTTATTTTCCTCGATTCCCAGTCAGTATTTCAAAGCGAGCTTCCGATTGAAGGTCTTGTCCATTTAGTCTGGAGTTCTCCGGAAATCGTTAATCCACATCAAACTTAATCGCATTACCCTCATGGGAGGCCATTGTAGTGGGTTTTGCTTTGATGTGGTGAGGATGCCAGCAGCACCAGGAGCAAACCAGAATGCCCCAGTGTGTCACGTTTCACACTGTTTGGGGTTATTAGCAGCTAAAGAGTGGTGGGTGTGTTGCCTTATTTCCTTTTCGTGGGACCTGGTACCCAACTCATGCTAACGATGATGAGTTGATGCCTAGAGCTTTAAGAGTGATGGGCCACCTCTTATTTCGGTATAGTTTGTTTGGAAAATGGGAAATAGGTGCAGAAATGTATTGAAACGTGGGAGGATACATGGATTCATAGTATTTAAGAAAAAACCAGCTTGAAAGTCGATGTTTATTTGACCAACTTTATTCTTCAACGCAGCCTGAACTCTTGTAGTCGAGCTTTCTTCTCATTTCTTTAAGTAGTGTTAAGGAATCTTTATCCCGGCTTCTTGAAGGACATTCAAAGCTCTTCTTTGGATGTTGGCTGGCTTTTGTTCTGTTCTCTGCCAAGATGATCCCACACTGCTTCAGTAATCTTGAAGTCCCTGCTCTGGGGATGTCAGTCCATGACTGATCTGTTTTACTGTCCAGGTATGTTTTACTGCATTAGCAGCGTGTTTGGGATCACTGTCATGCTGAAAAATGACCTCTGTACATACTGACCCACAATGTGAACCAAACATTTCAGATTTGGATTCATTGCTCCATGAGATCTGTTGCCACTAATTTTCAGTCCAGTTCTTGTGTAATTTGAAGACTAAAACCTTTTTCCTCCTGTTTCCTTTCCTTAAAAATGGCTTTTTGATAGCCACACCTCCTCCAATGTAATAGCTTGATAGTGCGTAAACAATATTATTGCTGTCAATCTGTGTTGTCTTTGGTATTTCTGTAGATTCAAATAAATAAATGGTAACAAGTTATGTGTTTTTACAACAGTGTTTGTAACAAAGTGCCTGAAATACAATTTAAATTGTATTTTTTTCATTTTTCTTTTAAAATTGGTCCTTTGAGTCTGAGATGTTTTCTTATGCTTGATTGATTTATAGGTCACTATTAACTGACCGAAAAAAAAACAAAAAACATTTCTCTGATGATCAAGTACAAAATCCAGACTTTAACACTTTAGTATTGTTAATATAAAACATCGAACAGCCTTTAGAAATCCCGGAAAACTATTGCTCAAGATCACTTTAAAAAATGACATCAAAGTCTGGCCTCTTGGAAACAAAATACAAAGAAACGAAGGGTGGCTGAAGATTGTTAAACAGTGCTTTATATTTGTCCTTTTAACGCTTTGAACCAGAGTTATATCTTTTATGAGACGAGAAAAGATATAAAGCCGTTGTTCACAGATCGTTAAAGTCGGTGTGCATTTCTGTTAACTGTCCTTTTAAGTAATTCATGGTCAATATACAGAAACATCTCGAGTTACAAGCGGAAAATTTTTTTTATCGCTCTCTAAATGTTGCCTCGTGTCATTAGAACACATTCGATGATTACTCAGAATTGCTTTTTCTAAGTAATGTTATGACATTTTTATACAAAACTATGATGACTGGAAGGCAACACATTTCAAAGTCTGCAGCAAGAAGATAAAAGAGCAGATATCATCTGTCCTCTAGACTTTTACATATCAGTCAGATAAGCAGGAAGAGAACTCACTCTTCTGTCTGGTTATTAAACAATAGGCACTGCTGATTCATTCTTATCCCTGCTTTGAACAAAAAAGGGAGCTGACTGCTTTTCAAACATCTGGCTCATTACTAAGGACCAAAGATGACAAATCCACATCGTATTTTTATCTTCAGCATCAGGATCGTTGCTCAAACGTCCCCCCCACCACCACCTTTAAAGAGGATCTCCACCACAGCCTGCCTCTTTCAAGCCAAACATACCTTTTTAGTTAAAAACTGCTTCTGAGCTCCTATTCATGTGGGACAAAGCGCAGGTCTGTCAAACAGGACACATCAGAGACGGGACTATCAGAGAAAGAGGGGTGGAGTGGGGCTGCCAAGGGTGGAGGTGCTGGAGACGGCTGCTGTGGATAAGAAGGGAGATCCTTCCGGTAGCTGATAGCAGCGGTGCCAACAGCAGCACCAAAAGACAGAGACTAGGGGGTCAACCTGGTCTTTATCTGCTCTTCTTTGAGTCGGGCTCTGTCTTCTTCTGGCCTTATTTAAGCTCAGCGTGCTTCTCGACTAGCGTGCTTGTCTGTGTCACTCTACTGACTTCCTGTTTCTGTCTTTTCCTGCAATCAGATTGATAACACTGGGCTTAACAAGCAGCACAATCTTCTCGTTATTTCTCCGTCACTGAGGACTGTAGCAGTGACTCCCAACAACGGGGTCATTTAACCCATGCAAAGACTGTTAAGGAGCTCATTTAGTTGAAAAGAAATGTATCCAAGTAGGCAAAATGGATATCAACACACCTTCTCAGTAAAGGACTGTGACTTTTAGATCAAAACAAACTAGGTTTAGGCGGCCACAGTACAACCTGCATTACTCAGAACCTGCATTTCACACAAACTCATGGAATGAGGGAACACTGAAAAGAACTGAGTGAAATCTCATCTTTGCGGACAGTGTAGAAACCCCCTCCCTCACTCGTCTAATTACAGTCTTCAGCCTGTGAGAGCACCATATGTGCCGACTGTCTCAACCTGGACCAGGCCCCTGGATTGGTCGCACATGTATTGGCGCTGGTATTCCGTGTATTCCAGTTTAATTTATTTGAACGACACGGAGAGACAGAGGAGCTCACCGTGTATGAATAGAATCGCATTATTTCCATGACTCTCTGCAGAATGAAAGAGGGGGAGAAAGAAAAAATTGAAAGCTCGCACGATGATTTGGGGTTATGAAAACATGTTCTACACATGTGCTCTCAATAAGAGGCGGTCAAACAGAATCAGTGACTTGGAGGAATTCGGGAGTTGGGATTGTGGTGTGGAGCTTGGGAAAATTGAATGGTCGAAAGTGTGCCAGTTGCAGCTGGTGCTCTTTAGAAATTAGGACTGATGCCAGAAGTTTACGGTACCTTGCAGCGTTCCCTCTTATTTTCACCCGATTTCTCTCCGCTGGACGCAGTAATAATGCAAATGTGTCCATTGAGACTAAGAGTAAAGAGGAGTTTTCTTGCACTGATGTAAAGAAAGTCAGTAGTGTTTCATCAGCTGTTTCCACACAACGTGAGCGACTTTTAATGAACATGTTGCACACGGCACAGCAGCCTGCATTCACTTTAATCTCGTTCAGTTAATTAATATTTATTTAAAGATCTTTTTTTCAGGAATTTCAGGCTTTACTCCAGACTGCTTATCATTCAAGTATTGTTTTTATTTGTTTTATTCATTGCAAAAGAATGAAAGGAATAATTTTAAAACTTATCAGATCTCAGTGGGAGAAAATCATGCTGGATATCTGCACTAATATGGACTGGGTAATATGTTAGGAATGAAAGGATGACACATTGTTTTAGGCAGATGAAAATGATGACGCTACAGAGGGCTGAACTCAAAGACATCCATGAAATCAAGTTGAAAAATGATGCAGCAGGCTAGTCCATTTTGACAAAATTGTAATTGCAGGAACGGCATCAGATGGGCAGAAACATAAAGAGGTGTTGTCTTGGATTTAGGTCAGGTGAGCATGGGGGCCAGTCAGTGGAATTAATTGCTTTCTCCTCCAGGAACTGCCTGCATAATCTCGCCATATGAGGCTGGGCATTGTCGTGCAGCAGGACCCACTGCACCAGCGTAGAGTCTGAATGGGTCCAAAGATGTCATCTCGATACTGAAGGGAGTCAGGTGGCATTTCCTACCCCGTAGATGTCTGTGCGTCCCTCAGTGGATTTGGCCTGTGTTATCCATGGCTTCTCAAGACCCTTTCACATCTGTCACGTGTGTTTAGGGTGAACCTTCTCGCATCTGTGAAAAGCACAGGGCACCACTGGTGGACTCTGGTATTCTATAGCAAATGTTAATTGTGCTCCATGGTGCTGAGCAGTGAGCACAGGTCCCACTAGAGCAGACCTTCCCAAAGTGTGGGGGCGCAGAGCCATGGCAGGGGGGGTGCGATATGAAAAGGGGGGGTGGGGGTGGAGAAAACGCTTGGACACTGCTAGCACGGGGCGCCCACAGAAACGCAAAGCAGGAGATGAAGCATCGCTGAATATGTTTCCAAACCAACTTCATTCTAAGCCAAAGACTTAGCATATCTTCCCTTTGGCTTCACCTGCACAAGTGCCGAGGTAGGTCTCCCCTGCAGAACTGGTTTTCACTTTGTCGAGAGCAGCGCTGGGCTGTTTAAATCACGGACAAATTCGTGATTTTTAGTTCACAAACACTTGTTGTAATGACTAACTACTCCTGACATTTTGGAGATGTTAGCTCTTTATACAGTAAAGTTACAGCAGGATACAAATAACATCAGGCTGATCCTGCCACGATTTGTCCCCCGGTTCAAATCGCGGACAAACAGGATCCCACAGCTGTTTATGTTTTTAAACCCATTTTGCACAGAGAGGCCTTTTTTGATTTGATTGCAATGTTGAATATTATTACACAGAAGAAAAAAAACAACTACATGTAAAATAATCACACCGTGACGCCTCTGCCTTTCTAAATGGAGGGACAGTAACTGAGTGTTTATATGTAAGCTGTAAAACCTGCAGTCAGATTAACAGTAACAGTATTTTGTCTCTATCTGCCATTTTGCAATCCATCTCATGTAAACAATAACGTGGCGCACAGCGTGACGTGAAAAAGGCACATACCTTTGACGTTGCGTGACGAACTCTGTATTCCTCGTCCACACGTAAACGCAAAAAAGGAGTTTTAAAAAATCTCCGTTTTCGGTGATTCGAAACGCCGTTTACGTGTGGACGAAACAGCTGCGTTTTCAAAAATCCCCGTGTAGGTGCAGACGCAGCGTAAAAGAGTTAGTAGTTTATTTTATTACTACCTGTAATTTATTGCAGGTTACTTGTATTTGCTTAATTGCTTACTAAATATTTGAGGTGTGAAATAAACCGCAATGGAGCAAAATATGGGTGTGTGTGGTTGGAGGGCGTGTGCGTGTGCGTGCGCGCGAACATTTTTCTTGTAAAACAAAGGGGGGCCCAGCAAAAAAAGGTTGGGGACCGCTGCACTAGAGGACGTCGGGGCCTCAGGCCACCCTCACGAAGCTTGTTTTTGATTGTTTGGTCAGAGATATTGAAACCAGTGGTGTGTTGTCATCTTGTAGCTCTCTGGCAATGCTCATCATGTTCCTTAAAGCACAAAGGAGCAGTAGTGGTCACGCTGATAGGATAAGGGCCCTGTTGAGCTTTTCTGACAGTTTTTTCACTAGTTTTGCATTTGGCTAGAGTCATTGTCACTACTGGTGGCATGAGGTGGATTTCTGGATCCTACAGAGTTTGCACAGCTAGTCCAGCTCCTCCAGTCCAACTCCTCTAAAGGAGTACATGCTGATGGGATGGCCCTGCTGATCGGTTAGGACCTTCTATGGCCCTGTCCAGCTCTCCTAGAGTAACTGCCCATCTCCTGGGATCTCCTCCGTGCTCTTGAGACTCTGCTGAGGGACAAACCAGAACAAACCTTCTGGCAATGGCATGTTGGACTGCCTGTGGAACCTCTGTAGCATCCAGGTATCACCTCATGGTATGAGTAGTGACAGTAGCCTAACCAAAAGCAAAGCTAGTGAATAAAAACAGTCCCAAAGATGAGGAGGGAGAAAATGTTGGTGGCCTCCACCTGTAAAACCCTTCCTGTTTTAGAGGTCCCATTGTTGCCCCTCTAGTGCACCTGTTAATTTCATTCACACCAAAGCAGTTCAAACTGATTAACAAGCCACTTAACTGACCAATATCCCAGAAGTTTAAATGCTTGATGCTATACTCGGATTAAAAGGGTTTTTTTAATGTGATTTTTTTGAGCAGTGTAATTTATTGGTTAGATTTTGTTTATTTGGTCTAACGTCAGGGAAAAATGGAAAGAAACTGTATTTAATGCACCATTTAAAATGTCACAGTAGGAAATGTTTCTTTGATGAAACATAAATGATTTATCAGTTTTCTTCAGACTTATTCAGGAGTAATCAGATGAGCATAACAAGGTGTTATGTACTGTCAAAGTAAAAGGAAGCACAGCAGTAGAACTAATGCCTTTCATGCACAGTAGGCTCAGATATATATTTTATATTTGAAATCCTTTTCTAGGTGTTCCACTGATTGATGGCGGCACGGTGCGCCTCCCACGTCTAATTGGTTTATCAAGAGCACTTGACCTGATTCTGACTGGACGGCCAGTTGGAGCACAAGAGGCTCTCGCATATGGACTGGCCAATAGAGTCGTTCCTGATGGCCAAGGTATGTAAATTGAGTGTTTTAGCAACATCATTTTGTGAGTTAGTACGAGATATTAGACCTCAGCATCCCAGCACTGAGTATTTAAAATTATCAAGCACCAAAATGTTGCTAAAAATACTTGAAGTGATTGTTTTTAACTTTTATTATTTAATCATAAATTTATAAAACAATTCAATTTTGTATAACGACAAATCACACTAGTCACATCAGGCACCTTGAGGTGCTTTATTGTAAAGGCCTTATAATAATACAGAGAAAACACCAAGAACCAAATAACCCCCTGTGTGCAAGCACTTGGTGACAGTGGGAAGGAAAAACCCCCGTTTAACAGGAAGAAGCATCCAGCAGAACCAGGCTCAGGGAAGAGGAAACACTGGGAACTCTGGGAAAAGTTCTTGCTTTAAAAGTGATAACAGATACTCAATATTAGATTTTTTTTAAACTTGAATTAAAGCCGTAATTAAAGCTTTTTAATTACTTCTTGATTGACTGATTTAAATCTGATTGTGTTGTTGTACAGAAGCAAAAAGTGACCTTGTCCAAAAACTTGTGGTTCTGTCTTTAACGCGCTACATGGATGTAGCTGGGTTAGGTTAAGCAGGCGCTGTGGCTTCAACGCCACACTGGAGCTATAAATCCTCATTAGTGCTGTCTCCTTCCCTTCAAACGGCCGTTTCAGGATTAAGCTACACACACATTTCAATGTGGCATTTCCTGTGTTATATTAATGCATAAAGTCTCTTCTATGCTTAAATCCAAAAAAAGCATCTCCATGTGGTCTTCATGATTCCCCCTCCTCCATCCTTAGATGTTAGAAGAAGATTAGCTAATTCTTTTAGGAAACACTTCTTCCCACAATTGCCTCTCCGAAGGATGATCACTTAGCTCAAGTTTAACATCAGAGGAAAGCGAAGAAGTAGCACTTCATCATGTAGAGAGGCAGATCAGAGTGTGTCATCATGAGGTGTAGTTTCTTTTCCAAATGGCTGATCTGGATGTGTCCCAGTGCTTTCATGTGGGTGAGGAGGCAAAGTGACGCGAAGAACCAGTGGCAGCATTAAAACACATTGAAATGCAGTACGTTGGGGATCTTTGTGTATTCTCTGTGTTGGGAATGGACACGTTTCCTAACATATGGACACTGCACATGTTTTCACTGTGTTGATTGAGTTCATGTTGCAACCACAGCTTTACAGGCGGCGCTTGAACTAGCAGAGCAGATCAGCTCCTTCCCTCAGCAGTGTCTGCGAGCCGACCGTGCTTCAGCCATGTACGGCTGCTATGACGCTCCATCTTTCACACAGGTAGGCAGATCCATATTTACACATTTTGATGGGATAATAGCTTAAAATGAGTTCACGGTTGTTAATGGCTGAAGGGTTGTAGTATAAAGGAATAAAATGCCTTTATGTAAATACATGTACATTTTTTTTTTGTTGTCCAGGCCATGCAGTATGAAATCGACCATGGGATTCCTGTCATCCAAGCAGAAGCTGTTGCCGGGGCACTCAAATTTACTTCTGGAGTAGGAAGAGGAGGAAAGTACTCCTAGGATTTAGCTTGCACTAACCTTATGAAGTGTGACTTCAGGTGATCCAACACATCCTGCTGCACACTTTCAAACTCTTTGTCTACAAACTGAAAGTATTTTTTTATGTTTGTACTCACTTCCTATCTGCTTTAAAAGCAATTACAGTTGCAGTGAAACCCAATAATTAAGCTCAATTTAAAAGAAATACAACTAATGATAATATCTTTCTACCACTAATATCGTCTCTTTGGTTTAAAATTTACTATGTTGTGAGTTGCACTTGTGAGCAGCTCAGCGGAGCGGTGGCTGTCAACAAGTTTTTGAAAATTACCGCACTGTCTCCAGACATAATTTTAGAGTTGGTGTTAGTAATTTGAAATGCACAAAGTGCACATGCTGCACGGCCCACTTTCTCCCTCAGTGATGTTTTCAGATGTTTATGAGGGGAATTTGACTTTCATTTCTCAATGTAAAACACAATAATCCCCTAAACTTCCCCCAAATTCAAAAATGTGTCGTATGAAAAGCAACATATAATGTTTACTTTTAATAAAATGAGAGCTTACCTGATTTTCTCTGTTGTTTCTAACACCCTGTGGACTGATTTCTACGTGAAGGACCAATTCGCAACCATCTGCCAACCAAAATATGAATATATATCCCTGACTCTTTGGCAAATGGTTGCTGGAGATTGATGGCGGTCACTGGGAATTCAGTAGTCCCAATCACACAAGCCTAGAGACCAGTCAGTGAGCCTCTGAGAACCACTCATCGCTGGGAAAAAACATGTTAGCTGAAGCGCAGAGGGACAACTTTTGCTTTGAAGGCAAATGTTCTGTGTTTCAAGTGTGTATTGCACTTTTTCTACCACTTGGCGAGATCTTAGCTAGCTTACTTGGCTATTTGCAGACAAGTTTGCATCTTCTACGCACTCTACGGGCGACTACAGGAATTTACTAGTGACCAAAGCAATCATAAGGAGTTTTTTTTGTCACAGCATCTTTTTTGTGACCAATTGCATCTAGAAACCTCCAGAAACCACTGAACAACCACATTTTTGTGGGGAATAGACATTTTCAATGTATCACATTCAATGTTTTTTCTCTGTATGTATTATTGTAGGGTCTACCTTAAAATATAAAGCGCCTTGAGGGGACTGTTGTTGTGATTTGGCGCTATATAAATAACATTGAATTGAACTGAATGTGGCAGACAACTCTTGAGGAATTAGGAAGATGTCTTTTAGCATTGAGATCATCTTTACTGTTTGTGCCACTGCTGGAGAGTCATATGACCACAAAACGACTCCAACTCAAAAGACTAACAAGATGTCGAAAGAAGCAAACCTGCAGGAGCTCGCAGTTGCTCCTTCGACTGAAGAAACACTTGATAACTGGGTTAAGGTGTCTGCTTGCATGCGTGTGGGTGCGTGTGTGATTTAGCAACTGTAGCAATACAATTACTGCAGAAAATTTAGCGCTTATTATCAGGTCTGTGCCAGGTTAAGCATTCCTGTGGCTTTGGCGCATACTTCCCCTTAATTTAGCATGTTGAAGATTCTTGAGAAAAAAACAACTTGGTTCTCTCTGCATGAAAGTTTGTTTGAACTCCTCAGTGACCTCTTAAATAAAAATGTCTCATGGGAAGATTTAAAGGAGTATATAGATGTGTATGTGCGTGTGTGCGAGAGTAAAATAGAGACAGACAGACAAAGACCTCATTAGGTCTAGGAGGTGTCCTGTCTAGACAGTGTGATGACAGGACACAGAACTTCTGTTTAATGTTTCCTCCTCCCTCTGCTTCCAATTCACCCAGCATGCACACATATCACCTGCGCTGCCTCGGGGAATGCGCACACACACCCTCACACACACACAACATGTCAAGGGATATCTTTTCATATTATTTTAAAGTAAATGTGTCCATGTGCGGCTTGTTATGCTGGTTGCTATGAAAGCTCTGCGAAAGACAAGAAGAACTATGAATTGTTTTTGGGGAGCAGGGTAGTGTTTGTTTATTGAGACACATGCCTAAAATTAATGGTCCATAAAGACTTTAAATCATGGACTTCATGGTGTTGCCATCGGCTGATTCATAAATGAACCCTTTCATGCTTTTATCCTGACTCGTTCCCTGTTTCTCTGTTTAGCACTCAAGCCAAAAAAGCATCTTTTAAAAAAAAAAACTGGAAGGGAAAAAAGTCACCATTCACAAAATCGTTCCCAGTGAAAGGGTTACTTTTATGTGTCTGTGTGCTCAAACTTGGCTTAACCCACAGCCTGTGTTATAAATCAGGACTTAGCTCCAGCTCAAATAAATGGGATCTTGGATTCCAAGAAAAACTGAAAAAAGCTGATAAATGACGTCCGCGGGACAGCTGGTTCTCCGTCAGCGCAGCACAGCATCTTTAGCCCTGCTTCTGTTATTTCAGAGATGGATCAGTTTGCGTTTCAAAACACATAATTTTATGTGTGACAAGTCTTTCTGGATTATTTTCATGTTGATTAGGCGGGATAAATGTTTTCAACTATTTCCAATCAGGAGAACTGTGTAGAGTGAATATAGCGAATAGACAATGACATTTGAAAAACACGCCCTTCCCCAATGTTAGGTTTTCTTTCAGCTGTATGGGATTGATGGTGTGGTATTTAGTCTGGAAGCTCCCCAGCAGTAGATGTGTGAGTGTATGTGTCTGTTTGTGTGGTGGTGGTGGTGGTATGTGTAGCTTTGATGCTGGATCTCACTCTTCACGTACAGATTAGATAAGCTCTGGCAGCAGCAGTAGCAGAGACTCAGAACGATATGGACACCTTTGGACCTTATCACCCGGTCCATCACAGACTGAAGGGACCAGGAAGACATAACACAGGTTAGGGGGAATGGAGAGAGGGCAGCAAAAGACAGAAGAGGAATTTTAGAGAATTCCTTTTCCGTTTCTGGAGCACGTTTAGCCGAGTTCTGTTAGGCCGGTTCTGAAATACCACAGCAACATATTATTTACTAAAATAGCATGTGAGATTTTTTATTTTTTAGTACATCCAAATGCATGAGGTCCATGCTATTTTCAATGGAATATTAGAGACTATAAAAGCACTAAATACTACAGCAGCACATTGCAGTGAATTTGTGACACATATAGGAGACATAGGTGGCTAAGGTATAATGTTAAGCACTATATTTTATAGGGTTTAAATGTATGACTTTAATTCGCAAAGTATTAAAATTGCTTTATCGAGTCATCTGAAGTGAGGAAGTGAAATAATGTGCCAGAAAAGAAGCATACCTACTATTATTTACAAAAAACTTAAATAATAGAGAACAGGTGACTGTATTTGTGTATAGTATGGCACTTAAAAATACTTTTAAGTAATTAGTGACCAATATCGTTCAAATCACAACAAATACTCTGTCTTTGAACACTTTTGATTTGAATTTTGACTTGAATTTCAGGGGAGTTAAATCGCAAAGGTTCACCTCTAAGAACAAACTCTTAGCTGTGACCGTGGGCAGCTGTTGTTTCATCATCATTTCATTCACAAAAGAGCCTACAGAGCTGAGTGAGAGATATCATTAAGTTACTGTCCTATGAGGAGCAGGGAGCTGACCATGCATGTGAAGTAAATCCAGAACTGGAGCATGTTTGAATGCCTGTGAATGTGAAATAAAAAGCCCTTTGAAAGAAAGAGCATAGATTGTGAATGGATGAATGAGGTAAGTGAGCGAGGAGAAGAGTGCTCAGAGTAGAAAAGCGCGATCAATTTAGATCCAGCTGCGGGGAAGTGTGTGGGTTTGCACAGCCAGTGTTAAATATTCAGATGTTCGTTAAATCTGTGTTTATTCATGCAAATATTTCTGAACCCTTTAACTCTGGACTCTGTGCTGTTTAAAAATCCCGTGTCTGCCACGCAGATACTTCTATTTTCCTGTAAACCCACTCGAAGCTGAGACTGGGAACTAAATATTTACTTTATTGTTTTAGTTTGAAATGAATGTACGACCGCAGACTGTACAAAGAAGCAAAAGAAAAAAAGTTAAAATTCTTACTTCAGGACTTTGTTTTCCAAGGGTCATCTCGGCCAAATTACCCATTGCGCAATTTGTTCGCGTTATTTCCAGCGGCGGTAACAGGAAGGTGCGGGCTCTTCTCGCTTGTAGCTGCTGTGAGCGCTTTACTTGCTGTTTCAGTCTCCATCGTCAGGGGTCGTGCCTCAACAGGACAACGTGTAAATGTGTGACCCCTGCTTTAGCACATTTACTGATTCAAGCTCCCGCATCGCAACTCTTCAAACCTCGTTAAAAACAGATCATTTTAGAGTATGGTGTGCTCCGATCAGAAGTGTGAGATCGACCCCAGCAGTCTTATTTATTAGTTACACGTAGAAGTATGACGCCAGAAGCAGAGTTTCCCTCAAGTCCTGACACGGAAAGTGTAAAATAACGAGCGCATCTCGTGCTTCACAAACCTGACAGCTTTATTAAAACAAACAGGCTGTAAGTAAAATCTGGAAATACGATGTTAGGTCGTGTTTGCAGCCTAAAAAGAGCTCCACCTCTGGCTGAAAGCGCACAGAGTGGGCGGTTAAAGCGCCGAACACGTCCGTGCGCACGCATATTATGGACTGCAACCTGCTGATTCCTGTTAGACTCTGACACTCCGCCTGTGGGAGTAGGTGACTGTCGCTGAGAGCGCTTCGAACAGTTTAAGGACCCAGTGCGCAGCTTTGGAAAAGCCATAAATCCAGGCGAGTAGATATATCCGCTGTAAGTAACATGGCTTCTGTCAGAGGAGTTGTTCTTCTTCTGGTAAATGTGACATCAGACGGTGTCTGTTGACCGACTTACTGGAGCGCTCAGAATTAAGTTTCACATGGTGCACTTTATCCTGAAGGAGCCAAGCGCGCTACGGCGATCAGAAATGAAAGCTGGGCCGATACTATTATGCGCATTTTGCTTTGGCGAGTCTTTTAAATGGCTTGATACACGATTCTTTCTTTGCTTTTGATCTTTGGTTGCCACAGATCACAACGCGCTCGGACGGACTTTGGTTACCATTACGCGCATTTTTACTTTCGGATAGGCGACTGAAGCCAGCCACTCTTGGGACTCCGGAGAGCCACTGCGGGACAACACCATGACCATCCGCTGGCTTGCCTTGGTCGGATTGTGGTGGAGCGCTTATTACTGCATGTTCACAGTCGCGGGGAGTAATTATTCACTGGATGGGAATAACGAGGTTCAAGCAGGTTTCACCCACCGGCGGCTGAGGACGCATGAGAAGAGGGAGATGCAGAAGGAGATCCTGTCCATCCTGGGGCTGCCCCACAGACCGAGACCACATTTGTCAAACGGAAAGTACAACTCCGCTCCGCTTTTCATGCTGGACTTATACAACACTATATCCAGCGAGGAGAAGAGGCAAGTGGAAAGCAGGTTGGAGCGATATCAGGCCATGCGGACGACCCAGAACCCTCCCCTGGCCACATATCAAGAAACTGCCTTTCTAAATGATGCAGACATGGTGATGAGCTTCGTTAATTTAGGTAAGTTATTGAAACAGAACAAAACTTTTTCATCTGTGATTTTTTCTTCTCTGTGCGTAATTGTGATTGTGTTGGGTCTATTTTATATGAGACCGAACAGGTGTTTTATACAAGCAAGTGAAACTTGTGCCTGGGCAGACCGGAGGATAATTAGACAAAATAAGAAAACTTTATCGGAATTTAATGCTAAAAAAGTAAAATATAAAATAAAGGGTCATAACTTGGCTCTTTTTATCTCATCTACTTTAAACTTTGGGGTTACAGCTCTCAACACAGCGCGACACACAAAGCAGACACACAGTTACGCACTTTTATCGCCGGATAATGAACGAACCCATTGTGCAAACCACAGAGAGAGCAAATAACAAACTCATCTACTGTGCGGTTTGAGGAAAAACTGACGAGGTTTGTATTGTTTCTGAGTAATTTATTGTTACACGTCCTCTCCCTCCGCGTAAATTCGCCCTCCTCAGCTCATTTATAGGACCGAAATTCTGTGGTCAAGTCTTGCTGTGCAATCTACGCCATGATTTATGTCTTCCCGGGAAAAATAAACCTCGTATTCTCAGCAAACCATCAACCACCACCGCTGGCGTGTAACACACACACACACACACACAAATATAAATATATATATATATAAGGCTATTCTTGCCGTTGACCTCCGTTACAGCGAGTTGCGGTTACTGTGCGTAAATCGCGTCGCGTTGTTTGTGTTTCCCAAGCAGCTTTGTCTTTAATTAGCTCGAGTGATGATAAAGAGGAACACTTTAATCATAACGGGTTTAGGACATAAAAGCTCAAAGCCTTTCCTTCCATTAGGAGCTGTAGTGTTTACTGGGAGACTCTAAACAGAGCGCCTCAAGATAAACAGACGCGCTGCCAGAGTCAGGCGCTGGTGGAGAAGGAGGCTTAAATCCAGATTGATTGTCTTTTCTTGGGGGGGGGACTCGGTGCATTGTCATGATCTGGCTAGGAGAGCAGTGGGAACATATCACTGCTGAAGAATGTAGTCTTATGGCTTCACCCCCCCTCACTCAAACTTTTCTTAAAACAAATATTCCTGTAAATATTTTTACCCCGCACCCTTCTAAACCATTTAACAGTCACTCAGTACCGCAAACGAAGAAGTGAATTAGGTTGGAGTGACTGAAGTAGAGCACTATTCTCTACTTATTGTACCTCTGAGGATTGGTGTTGCAATTTTGTAGTGATGAAAACCAGATATTCAGACAGGAGGAGGCCGTCGTTTTAGTCTCATATATCGGAGCCCCTCTTGTTGGCTTCTGTGGGGGGAATGCGATGGTGTTTGTGCGTCTGTGGCTTTGGTGTTCCTTTGCTGTGCGAGTGTTCGGTTTATACGCCCGTGTTGTTGCACATCTGGCTCTCCACTTTGATTAATCATGTCCTGTCCATCCTTTGACGATTCCCTCAGATTTCTGCGGTGACCAGGGGATTAGGTTGCCATCTCCTCCAGCCGTACACAGAGTCCTAACCGCCCTGGAGGAGGGATGGCTTCCTCCCTGAATGTGATTGTAATTAATGTTGGACAGGCCAAGGCTTTCCATCTGCTTTGCAAATAAGGCCTTGCACGACTACCGTGTGTCGTCGCCGTCCGATTAGTTTTTAATGTGTCTTTTTTGGGGTTTTTTTGGGCGATTGGAGCCATTTGTGTGGTGGATTCTCTTTTAGAAAACTATAGTAGAAAGAAACACTTCTGGGTGGTCCTTTTGTGTGTGTATTTCAAAAGTAGCCCCAGAAATCTGGATATCATATGTGGCCTGAGTAAAACTACAAATTGGAATCAAGATTAATGAGAGAAAGAAAAGCAGAGAAGTCAAACAATCTGTCTGAAAGGATTTGAAAATGACAGATTAACAGACTCGGGTTCAGCCGAGCTCCTTCATCTGACAAATATTGTTAAGTGAAACGCACTGTAGCAAGATCATCGGTCAAATTAAAGAAGATGACATGTGGTTTACACGGGTCACATGGTTTTCAAAGTGGATTCACCTGTTTTGAAACCAGCCATGTGTGCAGATGTACGAATCACAGAGGTGAAAGCGCCCCGTAGCAAACAAAACAAGGACAGTGATTTAAACTTGGGTCTGAGCTGATGGCTTTCACAGCCAACCGTGGCAGCAGCACAGATAGATGTCTCATTCTCAGAGTGTATTCTCCCGGGGGCACGGACAGATTTAAGAGCCCCAGCGTTACATTCGGTCTCAAATACGCTCTCTGCAAACCATATGCCTCCTCACACCCCCACCTCTGCGTGATTCATGTACACTTTGTGTTTGGTCGTCCATTCTCCCATGCCTTCATCACTTGTTCAGAATGACCCACTGAAAAAAAGAAGAAGAAAAAAAGATGTGGAAAACTTTAAATTGGGGGGGGAGGAAGCAGAAGCACATTTTCCAGCTGCTTTTTCATCTTCATTCCTAGAGGAGCGCGTTCATCACTGTTTGCCTTGTGGACGTTCTGCTTTTCCACTGGGGTGGAGTGAAGCGACACTGTGTGCCGCGTGACTCACCCTGTGCGACACTCTGCAGCTCTGGACACGTCCTGATGCACAGAGAGGTCCACAGGTGACGGTCGCTCTGAACAACAGGAGTCGGGGGTTGTTAGAAGCACTTGTTTCACGTGTGCTTCTAATCCTTTACCGGCAAGAACAGCAAGAACTATAAAGAGTGTTCATCCTTTAGTGTACAAAGCTATGTTTTCCACATTCACATTTGCAGTGAACTATTAGAACTATTAATATTTAGTGGGGGGAAAAAATATGACCTACTGGACTCCTCGGTAAATCTCTCACAAGGTAGTATATTGTGGAGTAAGTGACCAGTATTGGTAAAGCTGCATTCCAGTGGAAAACAAATGCAAGAGGTCATTGCTCACTCAATTAATGAGCGGTGACATATTGCTGAGCAAATACCCAAAGCCGCAGTGACGGTTATAATAGTCAGCAGGGGAAAATTTGCTATTCCTATCAGGTTTGATTTTTAGCGGTTAGGCTGTTTCCTGGTGGTTATGGTGAATGAGAGATGCACAGAAACGCCTTTGGTTTCATGGGTCGCTGAGCAGGAACGACAAATGTTGTTCCTGTGTCATCTGCATTTAACTGTGATGTGTTTGTGGCCGACAGACAGACAGGCAGGCAGGTGCGGAGGTCTCTCTAAAGCTTGGCATAGCTCTGCAGGGCTTCTGTTTGTCTGCTGGGAGGCACCGAGGGGAAGGTCCCATAATAATCCTGGAAAACCCCCACAGGGATTTTGAACCTTGTTTGACTTTTTCGAGTTCTAAATACCCTCTGATGCTTTGGAGGTGAGATGAAACCTGTCCTCGTAGCTACTTTTTCTTCTAAGGCCCAAGTTGCTCTTGTTTTCTCAGGATACAAAGCATCCAGATAAGATTCATTTACATTTAGTCACGGGCTGCTTCGTCAAGCAGATCACAAATCAGATTTTTGTGGTTAGATTTGGGAGCACAGAGGATTATGTGTGCGTCTCGGGGGAAGATTTTTCACCGGCTGGCTAAAGTGCAGTTGAAACCACGTCTTAATAATCTGCCCTTAATACTTCTTGTTTGTATCTACACTTACCTTTGACACATTTATGCTCACCGATCCATTCTATACAAGATGTAATTGAAAATAAGCAGGCTTAATAGTGCAGTCTGTTCATTCTAGTTGAAACAACAGCTCATCTAGAAAACCCACAATCAAAGATGAGAGGTGCCCATAACCTTGAAGGAGGGATGGGATTTAATCTTAAAATCTGAGTAATAAATTGTCCAACTTATATTTTTATCAGGGTTCAGATCGATTTTTTTATATGTAGTGTGGAGAGTGGCTATTTCGATGCACAGACTGCTCATCGGTGTAGCAGAACTTAGAAAAAAGTACACATCAGATCTTCATCTTGGAAAAAACACGTGCAGCTTTTGGTAGACTGCATCTCTAACACTCTCTGGAGGAGGTCTGAAAACAAACAAACAAACATGACATCTTGATTTAATCTTGGTTGCATTTAAACTTGGCATTTTTCCCGGTGTCCAGAAAGCGAAACTGCACATCTTTCCCTCAAAGCTCGAATGTAATGAAATTGTTTTATGCTTTCTCCCACCTGTCTGTCATCGCTTCTACCCTTATTTTCTCTTTTTCCCTGTCCTTTCAGTCTCTGCACACCTCATTGCATGGCTATACCTGAGCTGTCACTAAGCAAACAGCCAAGCGTTCACCTACCTCCCACACTTTAAAGGCAAACAAGGCAGAAAGCTTTAAGAAGTGGGTTTTGGGGAGATTAGCCGGGTTCAGACAGCCCTGGGCTTATTCTCAAATGAAGTGCCCTTATTAAATGCCTGTTTTCCTTGTCTTATGATGCCTGGCTGCGTTTCTCAGTGCCTAAGCCCAGGTAAGCCACTTCCTCTGCAGCAGTACGTGTCCCAGAGCTCCAGCATGATCAAATAATTAGCTGGCTTCGATCAAAGAGTCGATTGTTTAGGGCACGGACTGTGGAAAATTGGAAAATTTTCACTAAATTGTCTTGAAACACTTCCTGCAAAGCCAAAGGGACCAGAACAGAGGACCACCCATCACTTTTCTTCAACTTTGAGAACCCCGTAAACAGTATTAGCCAGAAGTTAAGCGAGGAATTCAAGATATGCTAGAGTGGAATAAAATCTCTTTTCTGAAACATAAAGTTGGCAGTGAAAGCCTTCCTTCAACGGTGAGAAAAATTACATAGTACAAACCTCTGTGTTTGTTTTCATCTGTTTACAGTATCAGATATTTCACTGCCACAACAAATTCACTTGAACTTGCGATGATGTTCAAGAATGGCCCAAGATATACAAATAATTCTGCTTATTGAGTTTCAGGGTTTCAGCGCGCTTCTTTTTTCTCATGTTTGGATTGAGTTGGTTGTTGAGCGCTCTGGCAAAACACACAGCTGCCTCAAGAAACAAACAGGGTTGATGGGGGAAACATGTCTGGTTAACGAGATTATGTCTTTTCCAGTCAGGCTTCATAAAAAAAAGAAGGCTGCCATAAAAAGATGGAGTGTTACAGGACAACTCTGTTGAACGTCCTAGGAGAACATTTGTGCACATCACAGTGCTGATGAGTGCGTCTCCTGACTGTATTGTGCTCGGTAAGAGGGTGTACACACACAATCTCACACACACTCATCCACCCCTCGATAATATCGCTCCCTCTCACGGCATGACTCTCAGGCTTGAAGAGATGGCAGCTGAGATTTGGGGCTCCCTTACACCTCTTCCCATGTTCCTCCTTTCCCCTCTGCCTCCCATCCATTTTCATGTCTTCATTGGGCATTCCACTTCGGAGCGATAGAGGCGTGGGATGACGGAGTGTGACGAGATAAGGAGGTGATGTGCAGCGCACTCCCTGCCGGTAACGATCTATTGAAATGAGCCGATAACCCCGGCGGAACATCTGATTGGGACTCGCTGCTCCCATCTATCACCTCTGCGTGCAGGCATGGAGGAATTTGTTCTGTTTGCTCTGCTGTGCTTAAAAGAAAGTGACGCCAAGCTCCGCTCGCATCTGTCACATCTGCGATTCCTCTCCACGTCTATCTGCCTTTGCTTGTCACTTTTTAACTGTTTCGTGGTATCTCATGGGGTTTGCGATGCGAGAAGAACGCTGTATTTAAAACCCCGGAGAGAAAACACAATCACTTTCATTGCCTCCTGCCTTTTTTTTTTTTTGTGCACATTTTTTAACTCCTGCGTCACTCTCCCGAGGGGGGCTTTAAAACTGTCAGGCTTTGTGTCATGTTTAAGTGTCTACAAGGAGGAGATCATTAACCAGGAATCAGGGTTTTGTGCTTGTGTAAGGCTGAGTTTGTATGTCTGAAGAGTGTGAACATGAAAGAGACGGACAAAGGAAAGAGGTGAAGATGCAAGAACACGTTTCACTTTGTTTTGATTTATGCATTTCTCCAATTTCCCCAAGTTTGTAGCTACAAATAAAATAAAAGTAGAAGGGGAAGAAATGGCATCCAAAGACAAAGACCACAGCTGCACCTTCAGCTCAAAAATAATGTGAAAACATTTAATTCTATCAAATTAGTCAATGTTCCCTCCTTAAATCAGGCCCTCACCAATATAGTTCACATCTACACTTGTGTGTAGTAAGAACTGGCTGGTTGGTTTTTTCCTGCTGAAATCTCAACTCAGCATGTCCTTTTGTGCCCAGTAATCTCCATCATCATCATAATGACGCCATCATTTACCCCGTCAGACAGACTCATTCTTGGCTGACGGGAATGGCGTAAATGGTGACGGTAAACGTTCCTGGTGTCACATTCTTCTGTGACTCCACTGGGAAGCAAGGATGTATCTCCGATCAATTAAAAAAATGGGAACAAGGAAAGGAACAAAAAGAAGAAAGGGAGACCCACAGGCTGCTTGCAGGCTAGCACCATTATAAGGAGTGCGTAAATGCATTCATTATTGCTTATTTATTCCACAATAAATTGCTTTTCACTGATATTTTAAAAAATGAGGACAAAAAAGATTTGTCAGTGCAAGTAAGATTTTAAGACACACTGGCATCATTTCCAGCCCAAACCAGTTTAGTCCAGTCAAAAATATGTGAAAAGTCACTGAATGGACTTTATTTGGACATTTGTGACATGCAAAAAAAGACTATAAATAAATCAAACAAAATAAATAACAATTATAATTATTTTCTTCTTTTATCTTGATGCTGATTTGTTCAGACATCTAAAGAAAAAATAGCATCAATCTATGAGGCTACCTCTAGGTTTTGCTGTTGGCGTGCAGGAAGCTGTGGTTTCTTCATGATGGTTTTCCATTAACACCAGTCTCTTTAGATCTTGTTCTTACAATGGACACGTTAGCAAGAAGTTTAGCACCTTTTTGGTGTTTTGCTGATGCTCTTGGTCTCTTGTTTTCTGTTTTTTTTATTTCAGAATAGAGTGCAGTACTTTAATGGACTTAAAGAGGACTGGTAAAGTCCTCCGTAATCGAAGAAGTCTTCCTACCAGCTTTTATGTGTTTCTATTTATAGCACGGAGCACCTATATCCCTGTTAAAAACATTAGAAAATAGGTTTATTTTCTTGTGTATGTGCATATGTTTGTGTGTGAACATTTAGAAACGCAAGGTCTCTCAACAACGATGAGTGTGTCGGGGTGGAGTCCGTTCTTCAGGGTTAGGGTCAGGGGTCGCGACATGAATGTAGCAACGCAAGTCTTTACAAATACACAAATACAGACTCGCGCTTTCACCGTGAGTGTCTGCTCTGGTAAACAGAGAGTATTTGAATGTACCCTTTAGGCAACTTGGAACTCGAACTTCATCACACAAGATGTCTTCATCACACACTGCTGCCCGTCGCATGTTCCCAGGCTGGGTGTCTCTCTAAAGAGGACGTGCCTGAAACAACAACCACGAGTCCGCAGTGAGAAAAAGGCCCCATATGACCACCGGTGCTCTTGACCCTTCTGAGCAAGTAGCCTCCCCTTTCTGCAGCGCCGCTGCTGACAAATTTACGAGCCCTAGGCTGACCCACGGGCTGACTTTCTAAACACGATACTGACAGGAAAACAGTCAGAGACAGGAGAGATGAATTGGGGCGGGGAGGAAGAATAAGATGAGAAAAAAAAGAGTGCAAAGGAGGAAGGTAAGCAATAAGTGCTCTCGATATGCTGTGCACAACATTTTTGATTTAAATCTAAAATTTCTTAATCTAGGCATCTCTACAGAACGAGAATGACAACGGTGGGTCAGGTGAGGAAGAAGAAAAAAAGAGCAAAGAAAGATGGGTTTAATCTTTTTCTACAATCAGTTACAAAAACATTTTAGAAAAGAAAAAAGTAAAATGATGTCTTTAAATCCTAAACGCTACAAATTTATAAGGCATTACATATGTGCCACCAAATCGATTAGGCCAGAGGTTTAAATCCTAAGTGAGGCCACTCATAGAAAAATGTATCCATTCCTCTTGCCACGAGGCAGTTTGGATTAAAGGATCTTATCACTAAGGATGTGCAAGGGAAACTCTGCCCAGTGCTTCCCCCTGTACTGACACTTTGCACATATCTGAGCCGCCAGTCTCCTGGAGACCTTATCTCAATGTTTAAATGTCCAGTATGAATCCTTTTGGAAGAGGAAGTCTCCCATTTGTTTTGTTTTTGTTTTTTTTTGTTTTTTTGCGAATAATATGCTCCGATCTCCCTTCATCCAGGTTACGTGACGTGTGTCCAGCCCATGTCTTTGATGACGCATTCCTCTCTCCCTGTTATCTGTATTTCACATCCAAATAAAAGAAAAACCAGCTGCATAGAGGCAGAACGTCTCAGCTTAGTGTTGTGCTACAGAGATATCTCTAGGAACATGAAGGATATGAACCTTTAGATAACTCCCGTAACTGCAGTAAATGTTGGATTCGTGCACCACTGTGAAATTATGAGATAATTTAAAGTGGCCAGTGGGAAGCTGGGGAAAGTGTTGACAGTCATTCAGATAGTCAGACTTTGTGACTCGCTGTCTTATTTCACATATTTTAAACACTGTAGCATATGTGGCGTTTCTGCTCCTGCCCGTACAAGTCGAGAGTGCACAACTTTCCTCAGTCTGGACACTTTTATTAAAAATGGCACCATGTTTCCTCCAAACTTCACACAATAGATATGAGTGAGGGCGACAGTTATACTACACAACTGCGCTGTATAATAATACTAATAATACTTTTTATTTGGGTTTTCAAAACACTCAAAACCACCTTAAGAATGAAGACAAAAGCTTGTTAAAAAATGTAATAAATATTTAAGTAACTTTTTAAAAAAAATGTTACTAACATGCAATTGGTTTCCTGTTTGAAGCCATAAGCTTTCTCTCTGAAGTCCTGAAAACGCCGAAACATTAGAAGCAACTGTTTGCACACTGAGCAGTCAGTGACAGCGCGAGCTATTACACCGCACTGCACTTTAATCAGATTTCTGAGGCGTGTGGTTTCCTTTTGAGGTATTGCACTTCCACCCAGTGCTTTAATGATTCGTTTAGGCCACGAAACATCCTTCCATGTGGACTAATTTTGGGTGGTTTTCCACTCTCTGTGTGCGTGCACACCCTGCTAATGATTTTGCTTCTAAAATCATTTATTCCAACAGCGAGATGAAAACACGTGATTAGTATGTAATCTGTCATTAAAACGAAAAAAAGAGCATAATCGAGTATGCTGATTTCCTTCTTTGATCACTGCGGTGTTGATTATTCCTGTAACATTTCGCTCTCTTCAGTTTTCACTTATGTCTTTTTTTCTACAGCTGTTTGCGGTGACAGCATTGATCACTCTCGTGTTTGTAGCAGTGTGTTGCACATTTATCCATGTGTGTTAAAGGAAGTTCCCGGCGAGCTTCACTGAAATGATAAAAGACTGTTTCGATGAGAGTTTCTAAACGTTCTCTGCGAGCTCAGATAAAGTGGAGGTCATTCTGCAGCGATCTGCTGACACTGTCGACAGACCTATTATTAGAAACCTTGATTATTTTTCTACTGATTTTCCTCAAGGCCCACCTGCTTTTTGAATATCCAAGTATCCTGTTACCGTCG
Source organism: Pundamilia nyererei (assembly GCF_000239375.1). Lineage (NCBI taxonomy): Eukaryota > Metazoa > Chordata > Actinopteri > Cichliformes > Cichlidae > Pundamilia > Pundamilia nyererei. Next base: position 110,723 of record NW_005187408.1, read on the forward strand.
CTGTTTTTGGAGCCATGCCTGTGTGTAAAACAAGCAGTAGGTCTTACATGTAAGTCGGCCCGGGGGGGAGTATTGAAGCCGGCCCAGACTGATTTATCAGTGGATCATGTGCTCTGCCTCTAAGCTGCTGAAATGCATTGTGGTCACCGTGGACCTTCCAATGGGAATCACACTGCGGTCCGACTGTCTTTATGACAGAAAGAGTGGAGGGAAGAGAGTGAGAGAGGTGAGGAGGGAGCGACATAATGGAAGAGAAGATGTGTGGAGAGGAAGAAAAAAAAGGGAGGTGTTCAAGTGGGGAGTGAAAATAGAGTCCCAAACATCATCACGGGGCGAGCTGGCCTTCTACCTTGTGGCTGTGGAATGCAAAGCCACCGATAATTTGCCTTCTCCTTTGGAAACAGCTGTGTTTCCCTTTTTCAAAGATATTTTTTCCTTATTTATCGGATCCCTGAGGAGGGATCCATCTCTCAGCTCTGACACCGGCTTCCTCCTCTAAATCTGGGACCAGACACACACACACACACTTATATGCGCACACACTCACACGCATGCACACCTGCTGCCCAAAAGCAGATTTTAACGGCAGATCACTATAGCAGGCTTTTTTGCTGCCTGTGCTGCTGCACGTCTACAAAGGCACACACACATAAATATAGGCAGACACGTACGAGCAGGAACACACAGCAACCTGAAGATGACGACTGTGCAGACTACACACAGTCTGTGCAATTAGACCTCAGAAAGCCAATAAAAGGGGGGACTCTTGACAGCCGCCGTCCCTTATAGACACAATCTAAATAAAATGGGGCCTGGTAATAATTCAAAGCCACTGAAATGGTTTGTTTTGCTGAAAATGGGCCCATCAAAAACCGCAGGAGTTCGTCTCTGTTTATGGAATATTCACTTAGCACCGAGTGGTGGCCAATTTAATAAAGCAGCAGAGGGAGCAATTTCTGAGAGGGTCTGTGGTCACAACCCAAGAGGAAGACCATAGGTAGCTATCATCATTCATATAAACCAAAGAGGAAGAGCCAAAACCAAAGAGGAGCCGAGCATCAAGGACAAAGAGCATTGCAGAAAAAAGGAACAAGATCAGAGGTTTCTTTCCTTCTTTTTCCCTTTTCTCAGTTTTTTTTTATTTTTATTTTTTTAAACGATCATGGCCTCCGTTTGCTTGGGGTCGCTGATTTCCCCAATAAATATTGACTTTAATGGTGTCTTTGAAAACCATTACTGGTCCACCTGTCGTTCTCTGTTTGGGGATCTCATTTTGCGACCAGGCAACAGCCAGAGACGTTTTTATTTTCAAAATTCGCTGATAGATTTGCAGCAGTCTCATATTTTTTCAGGACGCAGTCACGGACTTAAAAAAACGCCCTCTCTCCTGGCCAGTGAAATGTTTTCCCCTGTATCTAATGACAACCAAAGGATAGCCAGTCCTTAAAATCAGACCAGCTTTAAATGGAGCATCTTTTTGGGTGCCATGTACTGCAGGATAAATCATCTCAGTGCAGGATTGTTGCAATCTCAACCAGCGATGTTTGGTTGAGTTTGTTCTCATGTTTGTGTCGAAATGAAATGACTTGATTAATCCAAAATAAAGGGAGAAAATTCTTGTTTTTGAAAGGCCTGCCTTGCACGCATTACGGCTTACGGTTATAAACCTCACGTTAAACGTGGTTGAACTGATGGATGTCAAAGTTAAGGCGACTTCAGTTTGTGCGTCCTACTTCCAGCGAGGCATCCGGCTCCTCCAACCACAGGACGTAACCTTGTGTGAAGACCGCTGATCACAGTTGAACTGAAGTGTAGGCCGCCATTAGCCTGACCAGAGGCTGTTGTGACAGCTGCTTTAGTATAGAATTACATTTTTTATTAACATCCTATAAAGTGGGGGGGAAATCGGCGGGGTTTATTTTCCAGCTCATTTCTGTCCTGATTTGATGGAATTTCCTTATAAATGTAAAAAAGATGTTACACTGTCTTTTGCTGACAGCTCATTGGCCTGAATTGGTGTCCAGTGAGAAGAACACTTGTTTTTACAGACTTTAGGGGAAACTGTAACTGGCCATTAATTTTGGCAATTGTTTGTAGCCATTTCAAGTATTCAAATTGACACCAATGCTGTTTCAAGATTATAGATGTGGTTGTAAGGGGTGAATGTGTGTGCATGAAATCCCAAGGCTTCTTTGTTACACACAAACACACACACGCACACACACACATATTTGTCTTGTAAATCCTGTGAGGTCCCTTTTCCTTAGCTTTAAAAACGTCATATTTTCAGTCCAAGTTTTCTTTATATGCAAGAGCTTTAGCAAATTGCAGTTTTCCCTGGAATTTGCAAGCAGTCTTTTTTTTTTTTAATGTGGCGTATCTGATTATCTCTAAGCAATGCTCGCAAACCGCCTTGTTCTCATAAATTCAATCATGATTCCAATCCGTAATGGTCAGCGTAAGCTGAAATAATATCCCGATTTTTAAAAAGTGATTCTTAAAGGTTTTGACTGCAAAACTGTGATGTGACACTTTCCAGATGTATAAATATGTGAGACTATAGCACTCTGTTCTCCATCCGCTCATCCAACTCAGGGTCCCATAGAGCAAGAAGGCGAGCACATAGAGACAGACAACCATTCACACCTATTATTAGAATCACCAATCAACCTAACCCCATCAAGGATGCAGAGAGAATATGCAAACTCCACACAGAAAAGCCCCGGGCAGATGGTGGGTTTGAACCCAGGACCTTCCTGCTGGGATGCAACAGTGCTAACCACCACTACACCATGTAGCAGTTTGTGTTATTATATGTTCTATTTGATTTTATGAACTGGGATTATTCAGGAACACGAGAGATTCACTGTTTAATGTCCTTTTGCATGGTTGTTATTTATCCACCACCACATACTTTTTTGCTAACTTGCTAACAAATGTGCTCATTCATGGTATTTGTAGTGTAGATGTACTTGTAGTACTAAGTTCTAGTTGGTGTTAGGGTGACTTAAGCACGATTTAGCTGCATCAACATCTTGCTACACTGAGCAGATGGCAATAGAAGTACAAGCAGTTTAAGGTACACAACTCTTTTAGGTAGAGGATGTGTGTAATGTTTCATTCAGATAAGGCTGAAGAAGTGAGCTATGGTAAGTGAACAGGTTACCGTGCTTAAACTGCATTGGGTTTTGTTAAATTGGTGGTTGTATTTCAATAATTGCTTAGATAATATGAGATATTACGACCTGTATGTAATTAAGGAAGAAAACTTTAGTAAAGATATCAGACACAAAACAAAACAAAACGTATAACCTTTAACTCTGTGTGGGAGCTCACATGTCTGAAATAGAGTACTGTTAGTAAGCTGTTTGGTCCTGATCGGTCTGATCTCAACTTTAGGGGGAATTTATTGTAAGAAATTTAGCTATAGTTTTGTGTCACTGCGACAGGCTGGTGACCTGTTCATGGTGTACTCCACTTCTTGAACTATGGGAGCTGGGATAAGCTCCAGGATTCCTGTGAACCTGAATTGGATAAGTGGAAGAGGATGGATGGATGGATGGACGGTTTTGTGTCTCTTGCGTAAACACTCCTTTGATTTGGAAATATCAATGGAAGTATTCTGCAGGTGTGTAATAAAGTAAGGAGAAAGACTTCTGGAAACAGCTGGAAGCAATAATTTTGTGAAACCTCTGATTACAATCATTAGTTCCCTTAATCTGCCACAGACCTTGTCTTTATATATTGTTTATTTGTGATGGATATGAAATTATGGAAGAAAATGAACAGGGGAAAAGAAAAGCATTTGGTGATTTTGGAGATGCTACCGTGCACCTCCAGAGACTACACCGACACAAACAATATGTTTTGAATCCGGTGATGTTGCATTGTTGATGGACTTTTTCAGACTTTGTCCTGTGTGCAGAAAAACATCTGGTTAGTATTTATTTTCCATAAAGAACTGGCTTTAAGACTTTCATCAGATTAGTCTGAGTTCAAATGAAAGTCAGTCTGTCATGCTGAGCTGTTAAAAGAGATCCGCAAATGTTAGAGTGACCAACCAAGTAAGACTTTTACAGAACAGTGCTTAGGGTGCACATTTATACATGAAACCAGCCGTGTTAACATGCCATCAGCATAACCTGTAAACTTCTGCTGCTTTATGCTCGGCTGCATTGCAGTCTGAGTTGCCTCATATTGGTTTTTCTAATTTGTCTTTTGGCTAACTATTACCTTCTTTTCCCTAATCTATATCACTTTACCTTGATAGTAGACTATACTTTCCTTTAAATTAACATACATTAACTTGTAGAACCGTAAAGTGCTGTTGAAAAGAACTACAGAGAGAAACACAGATAATCACATAACCTTGTGGTTTTAATGAACCCTACATCCGTGCTAGTGGGTTCGCATCTTAATCCTGACAAATTGTGCTTGAAGGGATGGAAGAAAATCTCCTACTGACACACAGGTATGACATATCCAGCTCCTGGAGGACATCTGGAGTCTCCACAGAGAGCTGAGTTTTGAGACTGCTACCACTCAGCTGTCAGTACATTGATGGAAAATACTGATACTGCTCAGTTCAACAGCCATACCTCGGATATCTATCTGTTAGCAAAGCCCCAGCAGAAGAGCAATTACAGCAAATTATCCTTCTACCCTCAGGGTTAGGGACACACACACACCCACACACACATGCAAACCCACACGTATTTAAAAAATCTCAAAACGACAAAAGATAGATGTGTATCCAGTCTTCATTTTATCATCTTGTATGGAATGCAGCACAGTGGTGATGGAGCTTTGGGATAGTGGGAACAGAAATCAGATACTCGGTGGATAAGTGTGAGTTTGTGTGTGTATGTGTTTGTGCGTGTCCTGGGACGGTATGCCTGACATTACGTGTCATGGTTTTGGATGGGTCTTTAGAAAAACCCAAATGGTTTTTCAGGGATTATGTGGAAGATGATGGCTGTAGAAAAATGTGATTATATGGTTCAAATGGGGCCTTTGTTCCTGGGGATGTCTGTCCAGTGAGATCATTATGTACTGTAACCTGTGGGAGGTAATGGAAGGGGAGAAGGCTCGATATCAAGGCCACTGATGAATGTGCGCCTGTGTATATGCAATAGCTAGCTCTCTCTGGAAGTGCTGTATAATTTCTACAGTGTGTGCGTTGCCATTCTAAATCAGTGGATGTGTCCTATCATTGTTTAAGGCAGTTAGTGTTTTCACTTTTACCACCAACTAAGAACTAGTCTGTTAGTGACAAGTAGTGACTGTGCAGATCATATGCAATGTAAAATATGTCTGTATCTATTGTGATGTCACCCACTGGTTTGCAAAGTCCTTTGTTGAAGCATCAGGATGAGTATTTCCATCATCTCCATGTTTGATCTAACTGTGAAATGGCATATTCACTGGCTAACCTCTTGTCAGTCTCAAGGCTTTAGCTAATGACAATATCCTGAAATGACCATAATTTACAAAAATATACTAAGCATTTTACTCAGTCCGACCAAAAATGAGTGACTGAGCCCACAAACTCATTGGAAAGTGTTTGCAGAGATCACGTCAGAGTGTTGTTTTCCCCTAGACTTCCATAGGACTGCACGTCTTTTTGCAACTGCAAGTATCGCCCCCTGGTGGCTATTAAAAAGACATGCGTTTAAGGCACCTTTCAGACCTGGAAGCTTCATCTTTCGATTCCTATATGATCTAATAAAAAGTGCTTGAGGTGACTCGTGCTGTGATTTGGTACTATATAAATAAAATTACATTAAATCTGTCTTTTGTGCTGTGTATGGTGCAGACCAAAAATCAGGAATAGTTTAACTATAGCTGTACATAGACTGTATATTTAATATTTATTTCATCAAAAGACTTAACCACAGACTTCTTTTTCTGTTAAAATAGTCGCCCAAACAACAAACCATTTTATTTGTCAGATTATACATTAAAAATGATCCAAAAGGTACCAACACCACAAACACAATCGAGAAGTCCACTTTAGTGATTTAAATTAGCTGACAGTGAAGCCCACCTGCCTAACTTTTACTCTTTACCCACTAAAAGTCTACTAGGAGTAAGCCTCAAGCTCTTTTCTGAACTGAGCAGTTTCTGTGATATTTCAGGGCTGCTTATAGAACAAAAGGACTTGGTTTGCATTAGAAGTTTGTAAGGGGTGGCCTCTGTTTACCCTTGCTGCTACCATTAATATTCTAATGGTCATCAAATCACGTCTTTATTGATTTATAGTCAGGTGTCAAAACTCACTATTGAAGGTACAGGGGAGGTCGTCAGATATTGTCTTTAACAGGGAAAGAGTTCAACTTCAGATTCTTAAAGTTCAATTGAATTCAGTTGTATTTTTACAGAACCAAATCACAACAACAGGTGCTTTATATTCTGAGGCAGACCCTACAATAATATATACACAGAAAACTCAACAATCATATGAGCAAGCACTTTGGCGACAGTGGGAAGGAAAAACTCCCTTTAAACAGGAAGAAACCTCCAGCAGAGCCAGGCTCAGGGAGGGGCGGCAATCTGCTGCGACCGGTTGGGGAGAGAGAAGAAAGACAGGTCAAAAGCCATGCTGTGGAAGAGATCCAGAGATTAATAACAAGTATGATTCAATGCAGAGAGGTCTGTTAACACATAGTGAGTGAGAAAGGTGACTAAACTCAGTCTTAAAGGCAGCCAAGACAATAGATAGTCAATAATTGTAAAGCTTTGATATGCTAAGTAGCACAATTCTCTTCTGAGTTCTGTTTGGTATTATTTTCTTCTAAGACTCACAGCTGAAACATATCGTTACTTAAAAAAATCCCTTAAGACGTGTAGATTCTTACTCAAACCTATTCTCAATAGTTTCATATGTGCCTGGGCCACTCCAGCACTAAATGCATGCCCTGGCTGTCTTCACCCATCTGTCAGCAACACTTAACAGTAATCAGTAAAGACTAATGTGTGAAAATCACTTTACTGATTTCTGTTGGACACACAGGGTAGAGCTGTTGGCTGCTGTTCTCAGTTTGTTAATGGGGCTTGACTGTCTGCAAATGGGCTGGACTCACTGCCTCATACCCTCGCTATGGATGAATGCTGCTGCCTGGCCCTGAATTCGCGCACTGTTGACTTCGGCCACTGCGTGGGTGGGTGGGGGGATATCTGATATTACATGTTAGTGTTGTTACTGCGACACATTAATGCCGCTTCAAGGCTGTTGTTCCTGACCAGTGGTGTTTTTGTGATGTCATAGGACTGCTGTTTGGTGCAGACGACTGGAAAAATACTAAAGTGAGAAGTGCTCACAGCAGGGTCCAAGTGTTGGTGAGCCTGTGGTGAATGAACGGTCGAAACACAGGGCTTTTAAGAGTGGGCTTCTTGTCCCTTGTCAAACCAAAAGCAAATGTCGAGTTCTTATTTTCAGACTTTGTGGACTTATTGTTATTTTTTGAATTTTTATTATTTGTTTGGTTTCAACCACAGGTTTGGTCAGGTTTTTGGAAAAGGTCGAGGTTTGGGTTAAAATAGACCCTTTCACAGCTTTGACCATGTGTTAGAAAAGCCTTCTGGCAGAAAGCCCTAAAGGCAGTTTCGTCCAAGTGCGGTCTCTCTCCCCAAGTGGGAAAGCCATTGATGTCACAACAGCATAATTGGCCAGATTCAATTAAATTAAAAGACCTTTTATCATAATATTTTTAATGCATCCATGGATCTGTGTATATCTCAGTGCCTATGCACATATAATTATCTTGCCTGGATGTGTGTGAGCCATTTTTAAAGGTCTAGGTGTTGTGCTTACATGCATTGGATATAAACTGGCGCTCTTGCCAGTGGCCCTTGGCTGGTCCTGTGGCGCTCAGCGTGTCGGCTTTGATGCAGGGTCAGAGGGGAAGATCAGAACACAGGATGCGTCTCCAAAGACATATACACATGCCCTTGCTCAAAGCTGATGATGTCTCCCAGCGGACCCCTTCATCCATACCTCAACCCCAAGAGCTGTGCTGCCAGCTGCCCGACTACAAAGAGCCAAACTACTCAGCAGAATGCAAAAACAGCTCCTGGTGGCAGCCAAGCATAATGGTAACACCTCAGGCCACTCATGCTGCTTCAGTGTGTGTAAATGTCCTGAAAGCTGCCAGTATTCTTCTGCTGTACCAAAGTCAACAGATGTCTCAATGTTTTATCTTTCCACACTGCACCGGTGCCAAAGGTTAAAGAGTTTGAGGCATAAAATCTGGCTTCAGCCTCTTCAAAAAGACTGGTGTTTACAGCATAAAGATTTCCACTTAATGAGATGTTTTCTTTCTGAATGAAATAGTGGCAATCGCCGAAGAGAAACGTTTCCCGAAAAAAGTCAATCTGACAGGCCAAAGCTTTAATTAGATGAGAGCTGGGAGAAATTAATGATAAATAGAAGGCATGGACATATCTGATGTGTCCTCAGAAACCATCAAGTCTGAGAGAAAAACCAGACAGATTATGGGCTGTAATTACATAAACACAGATGGATTCTTCTCATGCCTTGCACATCCAGATCATTTTTTATTGGTTTAGCTGTCCGGAGTCTTTAACAATGTTGACAGGTTCTTGGTGTGCAAAAATTTAAAGGGTCATTTTGAAGGGTGTTTGTGAAAATGTCCACACTTTTTAATCCTCCTTATTCACTCTATCTGTACTTCAGTCTCTATTTCACTCAGATACTTTGTAGCTAATAGAAAATAGTAGATTAAAAAGGCTTTTTTTGTTTATTTTTACGAGGATTTACTCTAGTTTTGTCATGTTTTACACACCCTTCTGGATGTTTGTGCCCAGCTTAGTTTAACAAGGGGGTTCTCTTCCATGAGAGGAAAAAGGCAAGCATCGTCTGGTACCTGAAACAGGACTATCAAATGACAGCATTGGTTATTTCCTGATGGGATGAAGACTCAAAGTAACTGGGTTGTTTGTTTTTTTTACACATGTGCATTATGGAACAGGCTTTTAATGAAAAGTTAAATATATAGATGGATGCAAGCAGTAGAAAAGAAACACTTAAAGGTCTGCTATAAGCAGCTGATGTTAGCTAAACTGGGAAATGAAGGAAAATTGGACGTGTTATTAGTCTGTGTAAGGCCCTGTGTGTTTGAAACTGTGAGGATAAGAAATAAAAATGTTTAAATTGGCACAACGAACCAAATTTCTCTGCCTGTCATCAACATGGTAAAATCTCAGTAAGAGCCTTAATAAAAGATCCCTAAAGACTAGATTATCTGGGTCACAGGTGCTCTGCTCTCAGTAATATTGTAGGACGGGTTATAGCATGCAAGGCTACAACATGGAAAAACTGACGATGCAGTTTTGATTCAGGATGTCTTCCTTAAATATTGTGAATAAGAACTCCTTACGTGCTCGATAACTTTGAGGATAATAGCAGAGTAGAGAGAGAAGGTGGTGGCTGTCTTGCTCGGTGGTTGGAGGACGTGTAGAAGGATGTTGGAGGGATGTGATAGAGGCGGCCGTCAACCAGCTGTCCTTCAGAGGGATTTGCTACGTGGCATTTAGAGTGTGACCGCTGACCACAAACTGGACAGTCCCTATTTTTGTTTCCTTATGTTGAAGAACAGTGCAGTTCTTCAGTCAGTGTTTATACTGTAAATTAGGCATGTATCGTTATCGCAGACAAATATCGATTTTGCATCTGCCGATATTGATCCTTTTTGACCGATATCGGCATATAAGATGATAATTACCCGTCGATGCTGGCTGATATTTATCTGATGTGTCGCATCCATTTTGCCCGAGGTAAATGTTCAAAAAATTAGCTGAAGGGCTAAAAAACAGATCCGTGGTTTAACAGTTGGTGCGTCCATGGTATGGGTCCCATTTCTTGTAGTTCTTAGTTTGCCGTCGTCCTTCTGCTCATGCAGTAGATTTCCTTCTCCTTGTTTATACTTTCTTCTCCTGCTGCTCTCCCTCACGCCTTCAAATGTGGTGTAACTCCGCAAACGATCACTTTCTTGGCAGATGAATCTTTTTGGTTTTTTTAAAATCTTTGTGATCATCAGTCATTGTCAGATTCAGATTTTCTCGTCATTTATTCGCCTGTTTGTCCACTCGTGCACCCCGGCTGTCTCCCTGCACGATCAGCATCTGGCTCAAACTTTCTCTTGCTAGAATTTCTTTCGACACCTTTTCCTCTTTTTCCTCCTTTGCTTCTTAAAGGGATGCACGCCTTGGTTTATAAAAAGTCGGTCTGTCGGGATAAGGAGTCAGTCTCGCATGAACGGCAGACTTCTTTGGTCTGTTTTTTCAAGGGATGAACTTTTGCTTTCCAAATTTGACTTGGAAGCCTGATTCAACAGCTGTTAATCTGAGTTTTTATGCAATTTGGAGCAAAATTATGTAATGAAAGGTATCTTATGTAAGAAAGCATTTCTGATGTAACTTGATTTATTAGCCATTTCAGACAAGTCATAGTCACAAAGCCATTACATAACAATTTATTAGATATATGCTAATAATAGTTTTCAAGTGTAGACTGTGTTTGTGGACCACACGGCTGCGTGTGGAAGTAAGAGATCCCCAGAATCGTGAAGTTGTGGTGCTGTGTGTGTTTATGTGTGTGGGTTGCTGTAATACATACAGCAGTAGGAGCTGGGAGAGCAGCGCCAGATGTTGCGCAGGTGGAAATGAGAGAACAGCTCCCGCCAGAGTGTCCAAGTGAATCTGCAAATCGTCCAACTCACTCTCCTTCTGTCACTGTCTCTCTCGCTTCTTTTCTCATATCACCTCGGACCGTCTCTTTCCTCTTCCCTGTCTTATCTTTGTCCCTTTGGTCTCTACGTATTCCTCTCTCCTACAGCCGAGTCTATCTTTCCCCATCCTCACATAATCTCATCGACGTCTCTCTCCATGTCATCGTGTCATTTTAGATCACTTTTTTTGTTCACCGTATCCAATTTAATTTGTTGTTCACAAACGTTTCTTCCTTAAAATAATCCTAAATCCACTCGCCTCTCTTTTATAGCCTCTTCCTGTTTCTTTTCCTTGTTTTCTCAGTTTCTCTGCCTTCTTTCGCTTCCTCTCAAACATTAATTGTTTCAGTCTTTTTCTGCCTAGCAGTCATCATTTGTTCCTCTCTTCTCCCCTTGCTCACTCTTACTGCTCTTTTTGCCCTTCTTGTAACAGATGAATTCCCTGCAGTGTTTTGGTGAATCATCGGCGAAATTCCCCGGGATTGTCAGGCTTTCTGGTTAGCCTTAATTTCCTCTGTGCAAGAATGAAAGAGAAACTTTGTCACTTTATGTTTGTGTTGATTTTCTCAAGAACTGGTGATAAGCGATGGAATGAAAACACAGCGAGGTCACACACCCATGCCTCACCATGAATATTGTAATTATAACTCTTTTCCCATCTTTAGAACAGCTTCGAATAAATTCCTCTGTGAATCACCCAAATCCAAATCCCTTTTCCTTTCTGTGTGTTCCTGTCTCAAAGCCTCGTCATGGTGGATTAGCGCAAAGGTTATGCTGCTTGTGTGAAGGCTTCCCTTTGATTTTAGATGCGAAAGCTCAGTGGATTTCAATCGAATTTCAAGCTGAGAAGGTGGAGAAGCAGCTGGAATGCTACTTAGCTGCTAACACTGTGGCTCCCAGGCTGCTTTGCAAAGGGCTGTGCTGAGACGTGAGGCTGAGTCTGTCTCCATATTTCATGCCTTTAATTGCTTGTCTTCATAAAGACGCTGTTTAAAGCGAGTCCCCTCTCTGAAATTAGCAATGTGATTGATTTGAGCAGGCTCATTATGAGGCTGAGCGAGCTGAGGAGCGCCTCGAGATTCTGTTTGGAAGTGATGAAAATAAATGTGAAAACTGTGAATTTCATCAGAGCCTTCTGAAAATGGTGCATAAGGGTTTTTTCCACCTTAGCAAAAACTGTTTTTTTCTTTGCCTGGAATGATCGAGACTTCTCCTGTGTGATCGTAGTAAATTTTGTTGGGAGTTTCCAGGAAACGCAAAGAAGTTTACAGTTGAACTCCAGGAAACTGCTTAGTATTGCCATAGACTGTATGTAAAAGATGGAAGTAGCCATCTGAAAGGTAGCTGTGCTGGATTCCAAATGAAGGTCATTTTTTATAAGTAAGGTTATGAGAAAATGACTCTACTGCTAACTTCATTTATTACCTCAGTCAAACACCTGGAGAGTGCGAGCTCTGTGTGGATCTGTGGAGAATTATGTTCATTTTCTAAGAGATTGTCCCAGTTAGCTTGTGATTGACAGTTAGCTGAGATAGAAGAATGTAGTTTTCCAGTCAGGTTCAACACATCTTTACAAAACACCACGATGGCTGGAATAGCTGGAATTCCAAAGGCCTATGTCCATCTATTCTATACAGTCTATGGCTAACAGTCTTAGTGCTTCCTTAAAGCTGCTTGTTGGAGCACCATGGCTATGCTGATGAAATGATTTTGTGTCTCTGTGTGTGAAAGAAGGCAGCAGCCTGGTGGAAAAACTCTTAAGCGCAAATAAAGATCTGGGAAATTTCTCACAACTGCCCATAGTTAGCAGCAAACCTGCGTTAACATGGGCACAATAATTTAAATGCCAGCTGATTTAACCAGTAGCCTTAAGCTGTCTTTTTACATGTTATAAATAAATACCAAATATGCAAATGTAGGTTCACTTTTATGATTACACCTTTAAGGGCTGTAGTTCAGCCGTCCATGAGATAATTTGGCTTTGAGCGCAGTTAGACCAGGGCTGTCTTCCACATGCTTTTAATCCTTTGTTTGAGCTCCTGCTGTTTTATTTTATACATTTACCATTTATTTCAGGAAATATAATAAACAGTCACCACATTAAACTCCTCCTGACCTTCTCACCAACCTACAGTCTATCAGAGAGCTTTCAAGCAAAAAACAGTTAAACGGGGAATATCACATTTCAAGCGATTTGTATTCAAGCTCAGGGGTGTTGAAGCGAGCGTTGTAAAGTCATTTAGGGTGCATGACCTCTGTTTAAGGCGTCCAGACACAAACGCTTTTCTGATCTATCCACCCTTGAACACAAGAGCAGACCTGTTATCACATATAACGTGTGTGTGTGTGTGTGTGTGTGTGTGTGTGTGTGTGTGTGTGTGTGTGTGTGTGTGTGTGTGTGTGTGTGTGTGTGTGGGCAGCTTCTGGAATAAGATGATGAAATGGTCACTGTCACATCTGATAAAAGTCGCAGTGACGCTGATGTGAATAACAGCTTGTTCTCCATAGGTGGTTTCCTTTGCTCCAGTGGAAAGTGTTTGAAGTACAGATCGGCAGACCTCGCACAGACGTAAACTGAGATGCTTCGTTTTATTATAATCTTTTGATTTAAGTCACATCAGCTTGCTTTTTTTTTTTTTTTTTTTTGTGAAGCCAGAAAGATACGTCTTCCTTCGTGGCCCTCCTTTTGCTCACTCAAATTCAACGTTCATGTAAAAGTTGAAAATGTCCAGAGATGAGGGGAGCTTTGACCTTGCAGGGTGTAGGTACAAGGTGGAGCTGGCACTTCTGGGAGAGTCTGATTAGTTCCAGTGTTCTCACATCAACACAGTTTCTCTTCTGCTATGACTCGAGGAAAATGTGTCATCGGTCCATTTCTGGGTGGATCCCCACATCATAAAAATTACCAGAAGATTTTAACAAGTCTGGCTCAGGTACAAAACTGTAACTTTCTTACCTAAGATTTGGACTGTAAAAGTATGCAAAATTAATCTTTGACTCTGTTTAAATAAAATCTAACTGACTGATTCATGCTGTGACCAGTGACCACATATTTCAATAAGGGAGGCATACTTTGTCCTTTAGTCCCTCCCATGTCATCTTTGGTCGGTTATCCTGCTGTCACTGTGTAGTTTGGCATATTAACTCGGTAGCTGGTGGTGATCATAAAGAAATATTTAGATCCACGTCTTCAAGGACGCTAAGACCAAACAAAATAAATCAGAATCAGGTTTATGAGGAAGTCCTTGGAAAATGTTGTCCTCTGTAACAGCGGTCCCCCAGCCCCCGGGCTATGGACCGGTCCGCGAGAGTTGAGGCTCGGGTGTGAAATTTATGGTTTTCAGGGGTTTTTTTTGTTTCTGAGACAAATGACATCCACATATGAGGACATTGGTTTTAAATTTTGATAGAACAGCAGCAATATAATGTCCTCGTAAGTGGATATCAGGCCCTAGTAGAGAAAAATTAAGTATTTTGGTCTAGAAAACCCAAAATGTGATGTCCACATACGTGGACTCCAGGTCCTAGGAAGTAAAAGGTCGGTCCGTGAAAATATTGTCAAACATAAACCGGTCTGTGGTGCAAAAAAGGTTGGGGACTGCTGGTCTATAAGGAGTCCCTGAAGCCAAAACTTGGGAAAAGCCCTGGTATTAAAGGGCAAACGTTTGATCAGATTAAATTAAAGTCTTTGGGAAACATGTTTCTATGTTATAATTAATAAAATGAACTTTTATTCAGCACTCCTATAAATATTTATGCCTTAAATGCTGACTTTAAGTAATTTTTCATGTTATTTTATTGAATTTTAAAATGTTACATTGAATGTAATCTAGTCAAATGTAATTTACTTAATTGTTAAATACTTAGTTTATACCAAGTGTATTATCCTTTACCTTTGATTTGATATATTTCAGTAACATTTCCTCATAGAGGTGTTAGTCAGTGTGTGCTGACTTCTGTGTTGGTCCTTTGGTGTTCCCCCTGTTTTGTACAGTCTCAATAACTAAGTTTAATAAGTTAAACTTTGGTACTTTAGCTTTGGTATGATCCAGTTAAAAAGACAGTTTTCACAGGATTCGATGCAGTCCTGCTTCCACAGGAATTAAAAGAGTAAGTAGCAGCCAATCGATGCACTCAAATGCATTAACTGATCATCAACTGTGAGAACCTCCATAAAAGCTTTTGCGGTTTTTGCAGTTTGCTGGTTTGGAGCGTCAGGTTTGTGTTTGTAAACTTCTGATTTGTCTGAACAATGAACAAATCATTCGTCCTTCCACAGAATCCTTCAGGCTGGCGGTGACAAAAGTGCACATCCTGAAATTTTGCAGGAATGAAGCTATTTACATCACACGCCCACACACAACTGAATACAGCCATTGCTCAGCAAAAAGCCATAATTACTCTTTTTATCTCCCCTCTCATCCTCATTGTCATGTTTATAAATTTTCTGCCTTCAGCTGCACATAAATGTATAAATGAGAGCATAAAGGCTCATTGCAGCCCCCTCCATGTTTACTGTATTCCAACAGCGGGTTAGATGTGGTGGCTGTGTTTCTCTGGAGGCGTTTGCTGCACATGTGGGTCAGTTTGGGAGTGAGACCAGTTCAAACTGGAGCGTGAGACTGGCCACGGATCAAGGCAGAGGATGGATCTAAGTCGTGTGAAAACGTGGCCTGTGTTCGATCTCACAGTGGGTGAAAAACTGAGGTGGTAGTATACGTCTGACTGTGGTACCAAGTTGGTCTGCGCTCAGTCGGTGGGGGTGAAAAGTCTGCTGAACCTCGCTGCACTGAGCGGTAACTGCAGATGATGAGAGAGCGTGTGTGTGAGCATGCCTGTGGGGTGTACGAGAGTCTATTTAAAGTGTGATTGGGTAAGAATAGCGCGTTGATGAGTGTAACATCTACTGTTAGTGTTGGCCTGGGTATTTCTATACACAGCCTTCTAATTGTCCTCTTTATTCCTGTCCCCATCTTACTCCCCGTGTCTGTCGACTCTCCGGGTCCTTCGCTGTGGGAGAGAAACCTCCAGCAGAGACGGAAACGATTCCCCGGAGAGCACATTATCATTATGGTGCATATTGCACTTAAAACATAGGAGGGAGAGAATTTTGTTGGTTTTCGTCATTTCACGCTGTCAGAAGTGGTCGCAGAGTGACTCTAAGTTTGCTGCTTTTGGCCTTTTGCTGTGAACTGATGATAACAGGGATTTATTTATAGCAAGTGGAAGCCAAGAAACCTATTAGAGTTTATGTATAAATCACATGTTTGACATACTTTAAAGGCGTGTCTGAAAAGGATATCCGCTCATCATTCACTACTGCGGATTTACGATGAAACCCTGTTTGCGGATCTATAATTTGATCCTATTTGTGGAAAATGGATCATGAGCTTGAATCAAGCTGCTGGAAAGAGAGCATATGGGCCAAAAGACATGATTACCATTTGATCCATAGGAGCACAAATCAACCTGCCATTTTTTCTGATGAACATTAGCTTCATTTAGCTTTACGTTAATAGCTTTTTTCCTCACCCTGGTTTATATCTCGCCTTGTGTGAGCTATGGTCCTAAAAGCATGCGTATGTGTTTCTATCCCACAGTGGAGTACGACAGGGAGCTCTCACCGCACAGGCGTCACCACAAGGAGTTCAAGTTCAACCTCTCGCAGATCCCAGAGGGCGAGGCCATCACCGCCGCCGAGTTTCGCCTCTACAAGGAGTGCGTGAGTCGTGCTTTCCGCAACGACACCTTCCTGCTGAAAGTCTACCAGGTGGTCAAGGAGCACCCTGACAGGTAGCATATAAACTTTTACAGAGTTTCCAACGTCTATGCTGAAGTCCGATTCACTGTTAGATTTTCTCTTGATCGTCTCATCTGTGTTTGTGCAAAACTATAAAAGTATTTTTATACTAACTTGGGAAAAACAAAAAGAAGTAATAAGTTAATAGTCTCAGAATTGTGTATACCACACTATATCTTAAATATGGGAGTTTTGGTTTTCTTGCATACTCTTTTATTCACATTTCTTAAAATGTACTTGAATAAATAATAATCATTTACTGGTTTTCAGTTGCATGAATTTTTTTTATCCGTGCTAAATGTGCACGATCTTGGCTCGAGCACTTTACATCCGTCTCACTTACAGTGAGATCACAGCAGAGCAGATATCTGTAACTTATGTGTGGGTTTGATTTGGGGGTCATAAAATTACTCACCTCCACCTCTCTGGCTAAAGCTGAGAATATTTGATTATTACCAAAGCTGTGGAGCACAAATAGTAGTTGAATTTATGAAAAATACCGAAGATAACACAGTGTGACAGACATAAAATAGTGTTTTTGCACAAACAAGGTCATTTCCAAAGAGCCATTAGCTAAAAACTTGGCATATCTCAGCATGGTGTGCAGTGTGTCCTTAGAAACATTTGCGGAAATCTACAGCAGATGAACAGTATCTGAACCTCATGTCCTTGAGAAACGGGGAAAAAAAATCCAGAAAAGACATGAGACAGGATCTGAAGCCTTATCAGAAATAGTCTCAGTTGTTAAGAAGCCATCCTTAAGGAAGGGAAACAGAAAGAAAATGGTTTTGTATGCCAAAGTATGCAAGAACTGGACTGAAAATCAGTGACAACATGTCTGATGGAGTGAAGAAGCCAAATTATCAGTATGTGAGGAAGCCCAGGAGAGAGGTACAAAAGTGAGTGTCTACAACCGTCTGAAAAACAGGGTGGAGGCTGTGTCATGGTTTGGAGCTGCAACTTAGCCAGTGGTGTTGGAGATCTTGTCAAAGTTGATGTAATTACGAACGCAGAAAAATACCATCAGACTTTAATCCACCACGCAATGCTATTGGAAAGCATCTGACATCTCGGCAGAGAACAGAACAAAAGTCAGCCAACATCCAAAGAAGAGTTTGAAGATGCCTGGAGAACCATTCCTGAAGACTACTTAAAGCAATGACGAGGAAGCTGCCGTGGAGAATTCAGGCTGTTGAAGAATAAAGAAGTTCATACCAAATTCTGACTTTCAAGATCGAATTGTACAAACTCTGTTGTTGTACAAGCTAACTGGATACTGTATTTCCATGTTTGTTTGCATGTTTCACTAACTCGATGCGCAGCAAAATATTAACAAATGAGGTTCAGCTCAAGGCTTTTGTGCAACAATGTATTGGGACTGAGCTACTAAACTTTCCTTTAATTATTTGGGTTTCAGCAGCTCTTAGCTGTGAAACACGTGCACGTCGATGGCCCTGCAGGTAGGTTCCTGTAGGCTCCAAAAGCATTCACATTCACATTTTCTGGATATCGAGGTGTAAAAACGTCTTTCCTTCTCCCCGTGCGTTGCACATACTTTTGGCAGCTGCTGTGTTTATCATGTAAAATCAAGCATTACAGAAATAGCACAACTTCAAAATCCTCACCAGAAAAAGCACGGCTAATGCATGCTAAACATTTACTGTACATTAAGACTGCAGGGCTAGATAAACAGAGTTTCTGAATGACATTTGTGTTTTATCAAGCCCGCCCGCCGTCGACCAGCACAAACATGGAGAGAATATCTGTTTTTAGCCTTACATAGCTCGATATATTTAGTCTATCAGTGAATACACGCCGAAGGAACTCTCTCCTTAAAAAGCCATTGATGAATGACAAACTGTTACACTTGATTAATTCTTTTGTGTTAAATAAAACCAATTCAGTCTGTCAGAGGATTCACACACAGTACATTTATTTTCTCCTTTGTCCCTACAGCGGCTGGTTTGTGCTCTCGCTTTCTCTTCTTGTTATCAGATGGAGAAAATAAACTGCATGCATAATAACGCCTTGTAACTGCAGTTTTACATTATTCGATCTAATCAGTGCAGATATCATCTGAGGTATTGTCACGTACATGAGAAAAAACATTACTGTCTTTTCCCCGTTTTGCAAAACCGTCCCTTCATAATCAGCGGGAAGCCCGTTAACTTTCTCGTGCTCCTCCTTCCCATAAAACCTGACTCGTGCTCTGACTCCGAGCTGTAATGATAGAGCGCTTAATTAGCCTGACACCCGGCTGAGGAATGCGACAGATTACAATGCAAAAAAAAAAAAAGGTGGCCGGCATGACTTTGTGTTGAGTAAAGACAAAGACTGTCCTGTACCCGCTCAGGAGAGTTAGTCCTTACAATCTCTGTCTTTTCCTCCAGATGTCTGACTCACGTATCGTTTTTAAGGTCTTACAAATATGCCATTGCACCAGTTTCAAAGACGAAAGCATGTGAAATAACCAGGCCAGCTGCGAGTCACACTTTCCTACCTTGGATAACAATTTTAACAAGTCACTGACAAGACTCATAAAGGGGATTTATGGTACAAAGAAACACGACTTTGACTCTTGACCTTATTATTCCAGTTCATTTAAAGCAGCCAGTCAATAACACATTCGTACAGTAGACCGTCACCCTGCAGGTGTCTCTCTCACCGACTCCCTGCTGTTCTCTGTCACGCGAGCGTTACGTGACAATGATGCAGAAACACAAGTGCACCTGGGACAAATGTGCAAACTCAGCAGGAGGGTGGAGTACCATATGCGTGTAGGAAAACAGGGTGTAGGTGCTCATACGGAAGCCGTCAGAAACACTCATTAATGAGCAATAAAGAGAGGCTGCTGAAGCATGACTGCAGGGACATTCTCTGAACACCTGGATGATTGCGAGGCTTTGATGTGTCTCGTGGAGGAGTGTCTGACAGGACCGCCGCAGTGTTATTACTGCTGTAATGGGACGGTGGGAGGACAGAGGCCTCTTATCATTCACACTCTGTCTTTTCCTTACATCTCCTCTGCTGTCACTAATTTTTACCTCCCTCCTCTTTTGACACATTTGAAGCCTGATTCGATGAACTCACTTTTGTTTGTTTTTTTGTAAATGATATTAACATGCATGTAGCCTGATATCATACTTTTAATTCCTTCCTGTTCGTAGTCCCTCAGAGATGTAGACTTTAAGGTCAGATCTACGCTAGAGTAGAATACAGTATCCCAGCATTTTTTGTTAAGTGCCGCTATCCATCTTCCTGTCATTTTGTTATGATACTCTTACCTCGATAGAAACCAAGAGCTTCTGCGTCTTTGGTTTCTTAAAGCGGTAGATCTGACCTTTCTAGCGTTGCGTGATCTCAGTGATGCTCTTTGTGCCCCTGTTTTATACATAAGACTGAATGCAGTAAACCAAACGTATATAATGTCATTTCTGTTGAGGACATCAAAGAGGGAGAGCCACACAGCAGCAAGTTTTACTGAGTCAGAATTTATTAATCATGAATCGAAAAGGCAAAAATGTAAAGCTGCACGGACCCAAAATGATCTGCTGCCGGTGAAAAGCAGCACAGCGGACTCCTTAAGCGTAATTTAGACTTCTGCGGGAAATCTATGTCGTGACTTACGACGTAACTGGAAACTCCTTCTTAACCTCACATTATAGCTTTCCACATTCAGTCGTTGTGGGCTGCGTCAAACAGATGTGTCGTTACATTTCTTGGGGGGTGGACGTCAAGTTACCTGGAAGCATAGTTCAGGCATTAGGTCCATCATAGCACTTTTAGCAGTGCAGTATAATATCTAATAGCAGCTTGTATTTAATTGACTTAATACAGATGAGGACAAAATTATTTGTGTAGTTTATTTCTATTTGAACAATGACAGAATTATTTCAGTAATAGCATAAATTACCAGGCTCAGTATCATTGCCCCCCTGAAAACTGGTGTTCTTGTTGACTTTTATAAAGGACAAACCTCTGCTATGCAATGATGTGCTTTAACCTTGTAATGGTCAAAGATTGGAAAATCACATTAAAACACTCTATCTTCCAATTTACACACAGTATAAAAACCTCAGCAGTAGTTTGAGCTGTCACCTGAGAAAGCATCAACAAACAAAAGATGTGAGTTTAGTATTAAGTTATCAAATGTGAAGAACTGGAATGAGAAAAATCATCAAGACACTGAAAGAGAGCCACACAGTGCAGAACAAGCCTGTCAGAGGTAGGAAGGGAAATATTTCAAAGACTCTGGGAAGAAAACTAGTGAGAATTATATCTAAAGAGCCCAGAATAACTGTCAAGACACGAGTGGAGAAAGATTATGCAAACTGGAAGCACGTTCTTTGGTCAGATGAGATGACTACAATAATACCGTTCCAGTACATCCATGTACAAATGCCAGTATTGGCACAAGTATTACTAATGTTTCGTGTAATAAGTTTCTTCTTGTGTTTGTTTGCCATTATGTCACAGAGAGGCAGATCTGTTCCTGCTGGAGTCTCGCAGGCTGTGGGCAGCTGAGGAGGGCTGGCTGGAGTTTGACATCACTGCCACTAGTAACCTGTGGGTGATGAGTCCCGCACACAACCTGGGTCTGCAGATCAGTGTGGAGACCAGCAGCGGTGAGGGATCCAATTGCACATCTCTTTTGTAATACAAAGCCATAGTTGGAGCAGTTAAAATGCATCACTTTCTCTCAGCAAAGTAAAGGTCAGCAGTCATTGCTGGAAGTTTTTGATCTTCTGTGGTTCGTACTTACTGTGATCTTTTTTTTTTAAACAGGACAGAGCGTCAGCTCCAAGGAGGCGGGGCTCGTAGGACGCGACGGTGCACTGGATAAGCAGCCTTTCATGGTGGCCTTCTTTAAAGTCAGTGAAGTGCACATCCGCACCGTCCGCTCCGCTAGTGGGAGACGGCGCCAGCCGCACCGCAATCGATCCGCACAACCGCCAGAGGGATCTAGAGGGCCGGGCCCAGCAGGTCAGTCTGCAAGAACGCTGAACCTTAACTGACCTCATTACGCAGTGAAGTCGTGAATGCAGTCAGACTCAAAAGTAACAGAATAGCAAAAATGATCTACATCCACTGATGTCACCGACGTCCAGCCCGTAGAGAACTGTGGATGGGTAGCATGTGTTTGAAATCTGGTTTTACTGTCCCTCTTTGAAATGCTTGATAGATTAGACCTGACGTTTGCCGGATCTCTTTAATCAGTGCCGATCAGATGAGAATTGTAGCCCTTTTTTTTTTCTTTGTATGGTTAAGGTATTGCAGTTTTTTCCCAATACATGTCTTTTGAGCAGGGAATATAGTTATTTGTTATATTGGTTATACACCGTTTCTGCTCTGAGGAGTGACTTAAGTGCATGGTAGCAGGGAGAGAGTCCATGAGGAAGAACCTTGGGCTCAAATATTAAAGAACAGGCCATGTGAATGATGATAAGATGACTTTAAACTGACACACCTCTGGTGCATCTGTAAACTGTGTAGTAAGTCTCGCTAGAGATTTACAACGTGACACGATCTCACAGAATTGTGAGCTACTGAATATTCAGTGATATAAGGCGCAGGCGGTGAATCCATCTTGACAGGTGACCTCATCCTCCGGACCTCCTCATTAGCCCTGCTTGCTTCTCTTCCTACTCAACAGATGATGTAATGTGAAGGTATGAGCCTGATGTTATGAGTCTCACAAGCTTTTCAAATTAAATCAACCCATAATCCGCCTGCTGTGTGATTCTGGACCTTTATAGTGCTTAAAGCTAAGCTGCTCCTGTGAGGCTTCATTGTGTGACTGTTGCAGTATGTAAAGGTAGTCCTCAGTCAGCTTGCTGTTGATACTGGTCTTATCCTCACCAAGTTACGCGCACAAACCTTTAGATGTACGTGAATCCAGTGCATCTGCTTTCTGCACTCGTTGTTGGACTTTAAATGATGAGCCATAGTAAGCCTAAGTGTGCTTCCAGGGGCTGCGAGTATCTAAGCACAGAGTGATGCCAACTAAAGCTAACGATCAGACCAAAGAGGTTAGAGGATGTGCCACAGTAACCCAAATCTTGGCTATAACTGGCTTATCTTTGGTCCTTGTGTCTAATCACAGCTCTTGTCTGCACTCACATAGAGCTGCAAATCCTCCCATCCTGACTGGCTACTTAGGTAGCGATTTACCTTTGCTTTGCTTTCTTTTGCTCCCTGCTTAATGGCTCTAACATCTGTACGGTACGCAGAAGCATTTCCAGGACAGGTTTGCTCTCATCGCTACTCCCTGCAAAACCCTCTGCTGAGATTTGTTGGCTCGATCTTCTGTTTGCTCAGAGCATCTGCTGCGACTTTCTCAGTAGGTTACGCGGCACTGCTGTTAACACCAGAGGTTGTATGTTAAATTCCTGCAGGGCTTTTTCTTAGTAATTGCATTAGATGAAAGCTTTGGCTGACACGACACAGAACAAAGACTCATCATTTGTTATGCTACGGGACAGTTAGATCTCACCACATGTTCAGTTTTGGCTCCAGACCTGTATTCTCCACCACCCAGCTGTCACCTTTGGCTCGAGACGTCCGAAGACTTTAAGGCAGGATGTCGTAAAGACAAAGTTATTCTGGGGTACACAGCGTGGATTTCAAACCCTGCTCCCTTTCAGTATAAAGCTTTTTGTGTCCCCTTCTGCATCGGGAGGATGAAAAACTTTCCACGGAGCGAGTCTGCTGAAAAAAGTGCTCTAACAACGACAATCTGTTAAATATGCGTCCTGGAGGATTGGACTTTACATAACCCAAAACATCAAGACCTCTCCGCCTCGCCACTCGGGACGACTGGGAGTGTAAATATTTAGATCCTACACAGGAAGCAGGGAGGCCCCCCTCGCGACAGCCGTGTGTCCGTGGCCAGCAAGAGGACTGCAGGGATTGGACGGGATGGGAGGATCCGCGAGGAATTCAGGAGGGCATATGGTTTCAATACCGCATCACTCACTTCAGAGACGGGGAGGAGGCCGCGATGGATGGGGAGAGCATCCGTCTTGTGGAGCGCTCATGGGGAGAAACAAAATGTGGATGCTGTCCCCCAGTTTCTGTTTGGCCGGGAATTCACCCTCACGGATATTTTTCCAAAGAAGCGGGAGATCTAAGAGCGAGCGGCAGCAACGTGTTTGTTTCAAATGTGTGCAGTAGCGTCCACATAGAGGCTTTTTAAACTAATTCAGCAAGTGTGTTTTCTAAAAATAACCTCCCAAAGTGTAGCCCCTGATGTGTGAGGTCAACCTGATTCCACTGCCTCATGTTTTTAATCCCAAAGTAATCCCTGACATCATCAGACCCATTTTTAATTTAATACATTTTTGTCAATTTTGATTTGGTCTTCATGAATTTGGCCTTGCTGCGCCTCGATTCGCCACAAATGACTCTCGTGCCTTGCTCGGTCTGCTAGGGCTATAAAGCAACCTTTAAACCAGGACAACTTTATTTTCCCAGCTCTAATCCCTGTGAGGTTTTGGACCTTGTTATTTTCTCATTTGCACCATTTTAGCGAGCTGGGTTTAAATCGACATCTGATATTAAATATCTTCCAGATGACAAAAGAGGCCAGAATCGGCCAAAAAAATTTCTGCAGCAATAGTTTTGAGATTATGGTGTAATTCTAAGTGTAACAAATCATCTTTGTTTTCCACATTTTGCTCCTGAAAGCACGCGCACACACACAGCTTTCAGACCAGCCACTTTTATCCCAGTGTTTTTGTTTTTCCTGTTCTTCCTGTTTAGTGGGGTAAATCTCTTTTTTTTTTAAAGTTTCGCCTTAGATTCTGAGGCGTGCGGGGAAGACCGGGAATATCTTTTACAACAGCCGTGATATTTCCACCCACTCTGGGTGTGTCTGATGTGTGCACAGTGGAAAACGCTGGTGTGTATGTTGCCAAAAGAACAATACAACACCTTTAAAGGTAATTTGGGGTTTTGTGGGCGAGGAAGGGCTGGGGAGGTAATGGGAGTCGGGCTGGGCCTTGGCTGTGGGGGAAGTTAACAACCATCCGGGGAAGGAATATCACGTCCCGGCACAGCACCAGCGGCCTGTAATTAGGCCTAGCTAGTCATTAGTTGCACAGCTAAAAGACTGACCAAGCTAACAGTATTGCTTAAAGAATTATAATAACACGGCGCTCAGCCAGCTGTGTTTTTTCATCTGTCGCTCTTCTCCTCCCTCCTCCTCCTCCTCTTCGTTCTCCTCACTCCTTCACCACCCGACCTCCTTTTGTTTACCGTTGGCGTAATTAGACATGGCGGAGCTCCCTCGCAGGGTTTAATAACCTCTGTGATGAAAGACAGGAAGAAAGATAAACTTGAGTAGTAGTGGCTGCAGGGAGGGGGAGGAACGTCAGAGGCAACAGTGACATTCTCCTTTCATGTCTTCACAACTTTTGGGACACGCTCCGTCCTCCTTCAGGGTGAAGGATTTTATTTTGAACACTGGGACTGAGTTTTCCATCACCACCACCACCACTGCCACCACCTCTATGGGAATTTATGTAATTGCTACTGTAAAACCTGCTATTTTTTTCTCGCTTTGGAATTAAGAAATAGCTGGAGTAAACCATAGGCTGTAGGTGGAGCGGCTTGAAAAGCTTTGGCTTGGGTTTCTGTGACTCTTTTTATGTCACTGAAACGCTGAATCTGAGCTGTGCAGTTATAACATCTGAACTGGCACCATAAGATCCTCGTGTTTTTGGAACAACCGGAGATAAATATAATTTACAGGCTTTTCCAGAGTTTGAGATTCAAAGAGTGGCGGGGAAGGGTTAAAGTGAAGTCATACAGTACATTAAAAGTCTCAGTGTTAAAGAGCCACAGTGCTTATGTTCAGTAAGGAGCAGTGTTTCCCCTGCTATTCAATAGACAGGGTGGGAACCGGCAGTAGGAGCCCCACCCTGATGAATTCAATGTGAATCGGTTTTAGTGCAGAGTTTTACTATCACGCGGTCAAATGGATGTTTGTCTACTCGCAGAGAAACATTTCCAGGTTAAACACTGTTAGGTAAGCTGCCGTAACACAGCGGCGGAGCTCTGTGCTACAGTGTCCGTTTACATTGCCATCTCAGTAGAGGAAATCCTGCTTTTTTTTCTCCCTCCCATTAGTGTTATTTTCAAATATTTGGTCCTGAATGTAGTTCAAGAAGGTGAAAGTGGAGTTCATGGTTTGGGTCTTAAAATCCTCTGAAGTCAAGTTGAAAGGACAAAGATATTTACTTTGAATGGCAAGCGATATCTGAGGTGATTTTTCCATAATTAACCGCCATGTCTACACTTCCCCCTCACTAAAAATCAGTCATTTATGAATTATGTGTTACTACTGAATGCAAGACATATTCTTATAGTCAATCAATCAATCAATCAAAATTTATTTATATAGCACATTTTTAAGACCGAAGTACACCAAAGTGCTTTCCAGTAAAATCGCAGTACAAATAAAATCACAATAAAATATAAATTACAAATATATAAAATATAAGATATAAGATAATTACATAATCTAAATACAGAGCCAGATGTAAATTACCCTAATTCGCCTTAAATGCCAGATCAAACAAATACGTTTTTAAACGTGATTTAAAAGACTGAATGGAATCTGACGCGCGAATATGAAGAGGGAGAGTATTCCATAGCCTGGGTGCAGCAACGGCAAAGGCACGGTCTCCTCTGGTCTTCAGCCGATATTCTTATAGTGTACAAATTATTTATTAATGCAATTTACATGATCTCAGTCTTACTGTTTACTCTTGTTTAGCTTGTCTCATTTGTTTTCTTTTTTAGTTTCTTTGTTTTTTTTTTTATCACTGTTGTGTATGTGAATTTTTGCAATATCTCAAAGTATAAGGGCTACTCTATGTGCATGTGGCACTTTTACTGGGACTATGTTGTTTATTTATTGCATACTGCACTTTTTATTCTTATCCTGCTGCTCAGACTCAATAATTGTCTTGTGGGGTCAGTAAAGTTTCATTAAAGATAATCTATCCACCTATCGGTCTATCTAGTCCAGGGATTTCACGGCTGTTTTTACTGTACCACTAGAATTCAAAATATCCACATTACAGCCCTATGTAACTCAAATCTTCTATGTCAGATAGTTGCTGTGGCTTGTGCTATGACATAGTTCTGATTGTAGTTATTATTATGTTTCAAAGATCACGGTTATCATCGAAACGCTTTGCCACCTCCAACTTAATTTGTGAAAGACAGCTGTGACATGTACATGTGTAATGCAGGCTGTAAGTGCACTGTGTCTCAGAGTTTAGGTCCATACTTTTGTCAAAGGGCCAAGAGAAGTTACAAACACCAAAATACCTCTTTTTAAACTTGCAGTCATGATATTGAGTGCACTCGTTAGCTTTTCTTGCAGAGATCTTCATATTAGCCTGTTTAGCATAAAAGCTAACCTGTTTAGCCTAGCACTACCTTTGGATAAACAGACTTCACCTTACACATCAAACTTTTAGCCTTTCAACAGAGCCAGGCTAGCTTTTTCCCCGTTTCCAGTGTTCATGCTAAGCTAAGATAACCAGCATAGCTTAGCATCTCCATATTATGTGGAGGAAAGCTTCTAAATGATTGTATTTTTACAGTATTTTAGTTAAACCGACTACTTTAATGTCAAACTCTACAGTAGCACTCACACACACTCTAAGGCCTTTAATTAATACAGCAAGTATAACACGTTGAGTCAGTTTTTGTCTCTTCTCACCTCTGCTCTCTGTCAAGGAAAGGAAAAAGAAATGAATGAAAGCCTCATGGGAGCCGGAGCTCAGTGGTAGCTGTGTGGCATTAAATTTTTACAGGCAGGAAGGGGAGATGTGGTTTATGGGCACCACAAATCTGGGCCTTTACACTCAATGAAAGCCCGCAATAAATATCAGCTTTATTCCTCTTAAAAAGCCCCACAGACTGTAAATGTTTGATGGCTTTGAAGACCGAGGGGGAAAAGGAGTTGTGCGGAGATGAGTGAGAAAGAGGGAAAACGAAGCATGTCGCTAAATATGATACTCTGAACTGCACAGCAAAGCCACACTTATTTACTTATGATTTACTGAACCTTTGACCTGCCTGTCTGACTGCATAGGATGTTTATCTAGCTAATTAGTGGCACATTAGATCATTCTAGCAAGCAAAAGTATATAGACTTCAATCTTTTTAACCCTCAAGGTCATATTTAAAATACAGTCACCTTAGAGAGCAGTGAATAAAATTAGATTATCAAACTTTAGACATCACTAGACTGGGTTGATTGTGCGAAGGCCTCTCATGCTGTGTGGAGGGGGTAGGCGGGCTACATTCACCCTCCACCCTGAGCTGTGATTTGACCCAAAGCTGAATGTCACGCATCATAAACTCGACCTGGATGAGGAAGTAGGGGGGTCTCTATGAGAGGTTGTGTAATAACAAGGGTGCGTGTGTGCTTAGAAACAGTGCGTTTTTCACTATTTAAAGTATTGCATATGCTACACTATTTGCAGAAATGCCTTAAGTAGTACACAAATATATTCCAGTATGCATTGGTATGTTTCTGTATATTAACCCTGAGACCTCTGCCATCCTGCAGTACTGCAGGGTAGCAGTTCAGCTCAGAGGTGTGTCGTTTTCTCTTTCTATAAACATCACCTCAGCTTTGTATAAGGTCAGCCAAGTTTCATAGCCAATCAGATTTCTTCTTTCAATGGTACTCTTCCATTATCCTTGGCTGTTTCCTGTATATAAACACTGTACACTGTGCTGTGACCGATTCTCAGTTAAAAAGGTATTGGTATTGTCCATGTACAGTTCTAACTAGTTCAGTTTGAAGGCAGGATGGATGCGTGCAATCCTGCACACACAGTTTCACACGGAGCCAAACGTGCATGCCCGAATGCTGAGAAAAACATTTGCACATATGCAGAGGTACACAGAGACACACGCACACATGGAGATGTACCATTGACTGCACAGACATGTAAACTTATAACTTATTTCCACATTAGCAGACATGCCACGAGCTGCCCTTCCTACTGGAAAGGAAGGAAGCCTAAACGAGGGAAACACCTGACCGCATCCTGACTGACCGTTACACATGACCCTTTGACCTCACTATGCCACTGACTGTCATGGCCAGTGGTACCTTTTGTTTCTTCTCACAGAGTGAACTCGTCTAGTCAGATGAAATATTCATCGAATTTCCAGCCTTGTTTCCAAAAAAGTTGCAAAGCTGTGAAAAGATTGATGAAAACCATTTTATACCTTTGTGCAGTACAAATACTTCTAAAGCTTTGAGTGTTGTATGCTAATTTTGATTTTGATGCCAGTAACATGTTTTTATAAAAAGTTGGAAAGAAGGCACACAGAGACTGGAAAAGTTGTGCAACAAAACCACCTGGTGGAACACGTCTCAGGACTAATTAGGCTGATTAGTAACATGATTGGGCTTAAAACGAGCATTCCAGTGAGGCTGATAAATTATGGAGGAAAGATGAGGAGAGATTCACCGGCCTGTGAGAGACTGTGTGGATAAATAGTTGAACAGTTTCCAACATCAAACTGTGGTGCATTCAGTCATTAGAAAGAGCCCACAGGTGGCGCTGTGAAGAACCAGCTTTGACGTTTTATGCGTCCAAGTTCATGTAAGATGAGGTGAATCATAGACACAGTTTCCTCTGAGCTGAATAGGAGAGGGGAGGCAGATAGTTTGGAGATGCATCTTGTGACGACTCTGTTAGCACCGATCGGGAGCAACATATGTTGCCATCCAGACGTGCTGTCACAGAAAGTCTGATGACAAAAGAGTGAGAGCAAACAACAATTTTCCTTTCATTCCCCAAACATTTACATAGTGCTGATAAGAAGAAGACTATCACCCCAATAGAGCTCTTTGCTCTCACACTGCTGGCTTCTTTATTCATGCTGCCATAGGCTTAGGTTGCTGTTTCATCCTGTTAAAAGGGAGTTTTTCCTTCCCACTGTCACCAAGTGCTAGATCAAAGAAGGCCACCTGATTGTTAGGCTTTATCTGTGTTATTGTAGGTCTTTACCTTACAGCTTCATGCACCTAGAGGTGACTGTTGTTGTGATTTGGCGTTATAAAAATAAAATGGAATTAAATTGAGAGGTGACGGAGCACAGTCCAGATGTTTTTTCAAACGTGGAGCTTGTGTTTTTCAAGATCATCTCTTCCTACCTTTGTGTCATCTTCATACTATTTCAGTTAAATATAGGGAAACAATTATGTCTTGACACAGTGTCTCAAAAATAGTGCCTTGGATTACTCTTGATTTGCCTTTTACTTCTTAGAAATACCCATCATAGGTATGTCTTTCTTGTTATTGCAGTTATTTTGGTGCCGTTTGGTAGATGTCCTTATATAAAGTACAACTGCACATTTATGGTACAGTTGGTAGAAACATGAAGACTAAACACAGGCAGTGCCAGGCCTCACATGCGTCTCTCTCTGTCACCTCATCTTTATGGTCTGCGATGAATCCAAGCAGGAAACCCAGCTTTGCTCTTCCTCTCCCTGTCTGTGTCTCTTTTTGTATTTGAGACGAGGCCAGCTAAAACACTCGGGTCTGGGCAGTGCAGTCAGCGAGTCTGTTCAGAATTAAATTAAATTTGATGACGAAATGGTAATGCAACCAACTCTGGTGAATTTAAATTACAACTCTCCGCTTTAATGAGTAGCTAAGTGGGTTTGGCTGTTAAACAGATAAACATCGGGTCATCTGTGAGTGCCTATGTGTACGTACTGCGAGTGGAAGCGCCGCTTGTAATGAATGATAGACGTATGGATGTAAGGAACCAAAATCAATTAGCATTACATAAGCGAAATATGTTTGTATATATGTCTGTGTGCGTCTCCCTCCAACTCCAGCTGACTAAACAAGGCTGCTGTCGGTGACTTGGTGAGGTGAGTGGCTGGGTGGTGGCTGTGACTGAGTGACAAATCCCCGACTGCCTTGTGACTCACTCTCAAACAGACAGACAAACAGACACACACACGCAAGAAAATCTATAAAATGCCAGTTTCTTGGATGGAGAGTTGATTTATTCTATTGTTTATTTTATTCTATGACACCTATTTATATTTGCCTGTAGGTGATAAATAACTATGTGTGCATGAGCTGACAGGTTAAGAGTCAGACTGGAAAAAGTCAACACTGCGTTTTGGATGAGAGGGTCAGTCGCATTTAGATTCAAACCTGTGAAAGTTTTTATTGTTTTATTATAATCACAATATTATTCTAGCCACAGACTGTATATAGAAGATGGCAACAATAACGTCTTCTACTGATTTCTGATCTCCTGTTTTTTCTCTGGTAAAAAGAGATTTTTTTTAAAGTTTAATACCAGACTGTAAATGCTTTTAGAGTTGCCTCAAGTGGCTATTAGAGGAACTACAAGTCTTTGCATTGCACCTTAGCTTTATTTCTCAGCCCTGGAGGTTGCTGCTTGATTGTAAGGCTGGTCCTCAGCAAAAGTCTAAACAGTTGGTTAACTGTTTTATAATTATGGATGTGCAGACCAACAACTAACTGCAATTAAAATCAGTTTTGGGCTCACAGAAGCTACTCTTGTGTGTGTGTGGTTGTAGAGTCATAATTGCCTCAAATAGAGCCTCATATAGAACCATCGAGGACATGGGACCAGTGCCACTGTGTAGCACTTTGCCTGTTTCTCAGACAGGTTAGTTGTGAAAATGTAATCAAAGCCATGAAAGGACAGAGTAAATAAGCTAAAGGGAGACCTTGAAACCTAAGTGGAAAATCTGTGTCACCGTCTTGACTTCAGTGCGGTGACCGATGCCAGCAATGACCTCTTCTAGTTTGAAAACCAAACCTATACCTGAGACTGTCTGAGCCGTTGCTGTACGGCCACAGAGGCGAACACAGATGATTAAGGACAAGCTGATGGGCGGAGAGTCCACAAACACACTTGTCACTATTTCACTGCGTGTGCATGCGCCAAATAATATGTAACTGCCAATGAATTCAATTAGGCACGCGCTCAAGTGCATTAGACAGCAGATGAATGTGAAGCACGTACAGCGCAGCGACCGCTGTAATGAGCACTTGTCTACGCCCTCACATGTTTCTCCACCCAGTGCATTACGCGAGGCGTGTTGTGTTATTCTTCTGCTCTCGGATTCAGTGTGTAATGTGTCACTGGACTTCACTGGACATATTTACATCATTTACCCAAGGAAAAGGGCTTTCACTTTGTTTTATCATCATGGCGCTGTGACATACTTTCCACATGCTGAGGGTCACAAACGATGTGGAAAACGACGCCAGATGCTAATCATGATTCTAAGTGGAGCGGCCCCGTGTCTGGAGAGGATCGTGGTAATATGTGAACCCTGATGGTTTCTGTTCTTTGTCTTTCAGACTACAACAGCAGCGATCAGAAGACAGCATGCAGAAGACACGAGCTGTACGTCAGCTTCAGAGAGCTGGGCTGGCAGGTATTTTCTCCTTAAGCTTCACCTAAAAGTTTCCTAATACATCAGTCGTCTAGTCAGGACTACTTTTTAATTCTAATCAGTGTTCCTACTATGCAGACTAGAGTATAGTATTATATATATTATATGATTGTTGGAATAATAGGGGATTTGTGTGTTTTTTAAACTCTTAGCAAAAGCAGTATGCCACCATCAGGTGTATTAAGTAGCCGTCTCTTGTCAGACTGGTTTCCTTCTACAAATTGTCATATCTTAATATTAAAAAAATGAGCATGAGTAGCTAAATTATGGAGTGGAGTCGCATGAACGCCCCAGAGTTTATGCACTGGTGGTGGTGGGGAGGTAAACCGTTAGCTGACGAGGGGAGGTGGGATGTGAGATACATGGCCTTGAAGTCAGACGTCACCCAGAGCAGGGATGTGAAAGGCACTTTAGATTGTGGGAAAGTATAACTATTTTTTCCACGAGATACTTTAACATAAGAAAAAAAGTGTAATTTCAACAGCACGTCTCAGTTTTTCTACACGATAAAGTAGTAAATGAAAGAAACCTGTCAGCATGACTCTGTAAAGTACACTGCT
This sequence comes from Pundamilia nyererei, assembly GCF_000239375.1. Lineage (NCBI taxonomy): Eukaryota > Metazoa > Chordata > Actinopteri > Cichliformes > Cichlidae > Pundamilia > Pundamilia nyererei. The sequence goes on from NW_005187408.1 coordinate 143,324, forward strand.
CAGTACACATTAGAAACAAGAGAGGATGCGACATAGAAAAGGTTAAATGGAGATCACAGTGTGTGTGTGTGCGTGTTTACTTAGATACAGAGGAAGAAATAAAAGAGAAGGGCAGAGGTACATACAACCAGCTGTTAACACAGCACTGACATCTAGAGGGAGACTGCCAGCAATCATTCACACACACACAGACAGAGGAAGGGAGCTGGAAATAATGAAAGGGATTGTCAGAAGAGTGAAAAGGTGAAGACAGACGGTTGATTGACACTGACAGGAAGATGAACTAGATCAAAACACAAATTAGAGTGGGGGGATAACCTGTCGACACCTCATCAGAGTCAAACAGTAAGACAGAAAGAGTGGAAGGAAGGAAGGAAGGAAGGAGGAGAGGGATTAGCTCTGAGTGATTTCACAGACAGCGCTGTGGATTTGTCCACAGAGAGAACGTTAACTCTGAATTTACCAACAGCAGTCAGGTGGGTTACATGGAAAGTGAAGCTGTACTGAACCAATAATAACAAAACTGTTCATTTCTGTTCATCCCAAAACCAACTGATTTCACGTGTTTCTCTAAGGACTGGATTATTGCTCCTGACGGCTACGCAGCCAACTACTGTGATGGAGAATGCTCCTTCCCCCTTAATGCCCACATGAATGCCACCAACCACGCCATTGTGCAGACGCTGGTAAGACCATCCCACTACGGTTTACCGCACTAAGTATGTGTGTATTCTTAACACAATGAAGAAGAAGTCATTTTAGGCCCGTCTCTTATGTCTGCCAGAACTTTGTGGTGGTGCTCATACAGTTTTTCCTGTGGATTTAGGATTGTTGTAGCAACACTGCAACGAGATATAATAGTGGTCTATTGTGTGTCTAAATGACCTTTAAAAATAAGCACAGGAGCATATGAGAGTGTTTCGACAGTGTATTTTTAATCTAGTCGCCGTGGCCTTCTTAGGGTTATAAATATCGGTGAATATAAAGCGTTACAGTTCTGTGAAGCTCAGTTAACTCCATTAAATTTACTTGTCATGGACGGTCGAAACATAAAAGAGACAAATGAGGTGCATCCACACATGGAGTAACTGCTCTTCTTCTAGTGGCCACTTGAAGCAGCCTTCAAATGGAATCAGTCCCCATAGACTTCCATGTTAAAATGTTTATGGTATTAAAAATATATATATTTATACAGTCTTATCCAAAAAAAGTTGGTCTCTGTGAAGAGTTTCCCTGTTCTAAACAACTGTACAGATGATAGCTTGTGTTTTCATAACTCCCAATTGGATGCAGGATTTAGGAGCGTGGCAGCATAGACGGTATAGCCAAGCAGCTTCTACCGATACTAATTGGAGTTACTGAATCTCTGGACCACTCTGACATGTTTGTTGGTGCTTGGGAGGATTTTTAATGTAGTCTGTGCAGGACAGACCATCCGATTAGTTTTTGCTCCTTGAGTACCATCCTAGCATTTTAGTAATCTTTAACTTAATTCACTTCAATTCAGTTTTATTTATATAGCAACAAATCGCAGCAACAGTCCCATCAAGACACTTTATAATCATACAGAGAAATCATTGCGCCTTGGCTTGACCCCTATGAGCCAGCACTTGGTGACAGTGGGAAGGAAAAACATCCTTTTTGATAAAAAGAAACCAGCAGAACCAGGCTGGGGGTGATGGGACAAAACACACACTGTGGAAGAGATTGTCAATAATAGGTAAACAAAGATTAGCAGGTATGTGTACGTGTACAGTTAGTACCATTTATAACTGCTACTGTCTAATCAAGCTTGATAACGTCAGCCATATTTAGACGAGAGGGTGGAGTTCTATGTTATCAGCTAATGATAGCCAGCTTGGTTAGCAAGTTGCTATCTATCTATATCTATAAGCTGTACAGGTGCAGTGGACAGATAGAGACATGTTTGTTATTGCTTAGTAATAAATGATTCAAATATTAGCTTTTCACTCACTAAGACTGAAGCACAACCTTATTGGAAGGGCTGTGAGTACGCTTCGAGCCAAGGTGTGGGCTAGCAGAAAGCTAGTGGCTATACCTCCATTTATTTGTGTCTACCTGTCACTTAAATCAACCTTTATATAATTTTAGTGACTGAATGATCTAAGAAGAGCATCCCTACACAGTCAATTTAATTTAGATGCTACTGAGAGAGTCCAAACCATTTTAATATCTGCTGTAAAGTTGGGCCACGTGGGGTTGGGGATTTTATAACCAGTCTCCAGTGGCCATTAAAGAAATGTCAAATAATCTGACATTTGGCATGATTTAAAAATATAATAAAATCAATTTTTAAATCTGTCCTTTGTGAGTTTATCATCCATTTCTAATTGCTACTTTTTCTGATAATAGAAAGAGGGTGTGGGGGATTTGTGACACATAAAGAGGCTGAAGGTCTTTCTCATTATTTCCAGGTGCACCTGATGAACCCCGAGAACGTACCCAAGCCGTGCTGCGCCCCCACCAAGCTGCACGCCATTTCAGTGCTCTATTTCGACGACAACTCCAACGTCATACTGAAGAAATACAAGAACATGGTGGTGCGGGCCTGCGGCTGCCACTGACAGACAGATGAAGACTGGTAGTGCTTCAGTCAAAGTTGGGTGTACGTTGACCTCAGGTAGACACCGGATTCCCGCCCAAATCTTCAACATGCAAAGGAACGTCCAGCCTGAAAGATCATGCCCGTGTTCCATTTCCATAATTGTTAAGCCTGCTAACATATCAAGTAGCAAGTATTCCCCACCACATGTGGATCATCCATAGGCAACTTCACCTTGTTCCAGTCTTGAGCCACCAAGTTGTCTACCACCCTTCCTGTTAGCTGTGGACGGGGATCTTCTCTTCATGGGTCTGCAACTGAGTGAATGACTGTGTGTGTATGTGTGGGGGGAGGCATTTAAGCATTTAAGTTTGTATATTATGTGTTTACTGAAGTGTGTGTATGAATGGCTGAGAGGCTACTGCACCTTCTCCCTCCCTGAGAGGGTGAAACTGAACTGTCGTGGGACCAGTCAGAGTGCTGCTTTCTTTCCCGTCTTCTCTCCAACATAGAAAAAAAGAGCAAGGTGCATCAGTTCTCGCAGGAGGCTCAGATAATGAACAGCTTCCCTACAGCACATGACACTGCAGGGCTAACACCCCCGTCATATTTCCAAGTGGTGTGAATCAGCCCGACTTTCTTTTTTCTGTGCAAAATGTTGTTAACCAAAACCATCTAATACAAACTGAATGATACTTTGGAGTCAGCACACTCATATTTCCTTCCTCCCCTCTGCTGTTTTTTTTCTCGAGCCATATTTGCCTTCCCAAAAATATAATATGGACTGAACCAAAGTGACCGCAGGCTATTTTAGCAGTGGACCGCTCCAAATATCCCCCCCGACACCACCGCCTCCTCTCCTCCATGTCAATATTTGCCAGGCTGGGGCTGAGCTGCGATTCACCAGGCTGGTTCAACATGATGCATGTTGTGGCTAAACTGATGTTTTTCTCCAAAGAACCGAAGAATACAGCCTTATCCCCCGGACATACCACAAATGGCCATTTCCATGTCGCTGCTCTCACAAAGTTAACAAACGCTTCCACTCCTGACAGCCCATCATGAAATAGTAGAGAAAAAAAACATCCCGCAGAACGGTTTGTGTCAGCGTTCTGAAATTAGCCGGTTGCTTTTTCAACCCCGAGGGTGAAACTGTGTTTGGATATGGACAGGTGACAAATTAATGGAAAAACCTGAATGCTCAAACCCTGCACAGTGGGGGTATCTCGCACTATTCTTTTAAAGCATTCATTGGCGGGATCAGTTTGTTCTGTGTTAAATCTTGAAGGGAATGGCCGCTTCTAGGATAACAGCTTTGCCCTTTTCATAGAGCCTGTGGCCCTCAAGTCACCAGATCTCAACCCAGGTTGGTAGATTTTCGACCAATCAATCACCTCTTTGCATTCGAGCAGTTTTGCTGAAAAGCAGTGCCTGGTTTTTCCTTTAATTTGTCACCTGTCACGTGGCAACGTCTTCCCAACAGAGTATGTAACTGTGAGCTTTAAATGACATGAGTACTTTTAGAGCATATTTTAATGAAAAACTAATACCAGTAAGAATCAGAATACCTTACGTGCCTAACCAATCATACATTACAAAATATACCTCTGGTAAGCTGCTGTTTACATTTGTGATCATGTTTAGTTTTTTTGTAAATACTTGTACATTCTCAGCTTATTTATTGCACCTTTTATTAAAAAAAAAATCACATACGTTATTAACAGAGATGCAAGAGCAAAATGAAAATGCAAAGTTATTTTTGAGAAAAATTTATTACGAAATCTCATGTTACATTTTGCCATTATTCACTCTTTTGTACAAAATCTGTGGGTTGTGCACAAACTATAACCCATGAAAAGGAAAAAAACAACAACAAAAAAACATGACTTTGTCACTGGAGTTGCTTAGACCATGTGCTATCCATAAAAACTTTTACTGAGAAAAAACTGCTGTGTCTCAGACTGTTTGAGTACCTGGGTTTAACAATAAATGGTGCCTTGCATTCACACAACACATGCTTTCCACGTAACCTGGGTCAAAGAGCATTTGCCTAACAGGTGGGTGCAGTTTACACGGCGGTTAATTGCAGAAAGGTGCACTGAAACACTGCAAATGCTTTTTCACTAAGGCTTCACCTTCGAATCCCCCCGAAAATTATTTGTGTTGAATTTTAATGCTGCCAGTTCCTGCCCACTTCAATGATTAACTAATCAGAACCTCATCGTCTATTTTACTCAGGCCGATGGCTCTGGTGTCCAAAGGTCTAAATTATCCCGATACAATGTTTTCAACTTAGGCTGTCGCTTCAGTAAGAATAGATGGAAATCACGGTGAGAACGTGGATACGATGGGAGTTGAGCTCACCCTGAGCAGCAGTTCGACCTTTCAGTGCAGACGATGAGCGACCCTTCTGTGTCCAAATCCTTCTAACATAGGAAGGATAAACCTGGCCTGAAGAATACAAACATTCACGTTTTTACATCGACACCTAATAATGTTAGGGGAGACTTCACGTCAACGATGGCTTGTCCAAACAGAAGCAGTAACACAAAAGATCAGTAACAGAGCGATGGGGCAACATGGTCCAGGCCAATGCTAGAAGTAGAAAGGGATGGTCGATCACTGAGACTAAAACAATCAGTCAGGATCTGGTAATCTTGATTAACAGAAGAAAAAAAAGTTGTCAGATTCAGTAAAATCACAGACTTCTCCATCAGTCTGTGTGGTTTCTTCCCTGAGAGTTAAGTCAGACAGGCCATCACTGGCATGACTATGAAGCACCCTCAACTTAACACTCTGCTTCACATTGGAGAGTCAAACTTTTACAGCCTCATGAGTGACAGTAATAGAAAACTAATGGCTTATGATTTCAAAAAAATAAAAAATTCATGTACACAAATTAGCATCGGGGAAAAAAAAAAAAAGAAGTCAAATGGCAGAGACGTCAGAAACACTTCATTTAAAAAACAAACAGGTAGAAACTTTAGTGCCACTGTTTTAACATTTCTTGTATTCTTGTGAAAAGTTCTGGTTCTGAGCAGAGCTTGCAAAGTGGTTGTCGCACATATTACTTCATCTTCAGGCCCAACCAGTCGCCACGTGGTTTAAGGTTGACCAAGAGCAATGAGAAGTACGATCACCTTCCAAACACTCTTACCGAATGATTCTGCACTTGAATACCAAAAAAAGATGAATGCGCCAGCCTGTCATTGGATGACTGAGTAGGGGAAGAGTAGGGGTCTGGCTTTTGTAGGAGAGAGGGTGGTGTCCTATTGGCCAGATATGCAGTGTGAGCGAGTAGAGTTGTGGAGAGAGAGAGAGAGCGCCGACTAGCCTGTATCTACAGCTCGTCTCGTGCCTGCTTCATCACAAAGTCGTGCAGGCTCTCCAAATCCCGCCCACCGTGATGCTCATCACCCTGCTCCCCTGCTCTGAAGATGATCAAGGTGGGGTAACCGCGCACCTGGATAACAGAAAAAAAAAAAAGAATATCACCATACTGTCATCATTGGGTAACCATGGCTTCACTCCAAGCTGAAAACATGTGTGCACCAACCACCAGGACTGTTAAATCTGCTTTAGGGTTTTATTTCATAGTATCTAATTAAAATATGTAGCAGTTATAGAATTTTATGTCTTTGATATAATCCACCACTTTAGTTTATTGCATACACTGTAACACATTTAATCTTGCAGAAATATAAAGCTCACAGAAGGGTACGTGCGCCAGAAACAGTCTCCGAGTGCAAAGCATTCAGTGCCTGGACAGAATTTCACTTACAGAGTACTTGTTGCAGAGTGTGCGCTCAACAGTGCAGTCCACTTTAGCAATCTTGACATCAGTAAAACCAGAAAATTCCTTCTTGGAAAGATCTTCCCATGTTGGAGCGAGATTCTTACAGTGACCACACCTAGACAGCAGGATAACACAAGAGTGACATCACTCTCACTGACTGACAAATTGTGTTTCAAACACTGGCTGCCAACATTTTAAATCAGGAGTTTAATCACTTTAGTCACTAGAACAATAATTACTTCAGACATCTGCAGGTACTTAACGTATATTTGTTTAAAAATGATACACTCCAACTCATCTTACTCGTAGTAGTTTTAAACCCTCTCCTGCGGACAAAGGTTCAGCATTATTTAATACTTGAACTAATTTCTGAGGCGTCATGATTCATTTGGCATTAACAAGACACAATAAAGAAAGATGTTAAACAATAATCTCACCATGGAGCGTAGAATTTGACGAAGGTGAATCCTTTGGCTACAGTCTCCTCAAAGTTGTCCTCATTCAGGACCAAAACACTGGACTACAGACAGAAAGAGGACAGGAATACAAGTTGGAATTATATGGATCCGTGTTTTTCCTCACCATGACGACATTATTGCATTATTGTATTTATTATTCTGTTACTGGAGTGAGAGCTTCTGAATTGTGTGCACAGGTTATGTTCCCCAGTAATGCCCACATCATCTCATTAATAAAAGATATGCAAAATCCTGGCATAATTTAGCTGCCAGTCACTCACCTAACTGGAATCTGAATGGGTGCCATGCTCAAAGACCTACAGTGTAACTACTGCGTGTACATGTGTTGTGTTGAACAGTTTCACTGCAACAGGAAATAACTGCTGCTCATGTGCTGCAGATTCTCAGTGATGGCATCCAGAAGAAGTGCACTGTGTGTGTAATGTCAAAAATACACAATTCAAGCCCTTTAAGAATCACAATAACTTTACAGCTACAGTGCCAGGACCCCACTGAATGCATCAACGATCACTGCAATGTGCAGCTGCTGTGTATCTAAGGTCTCTGAGCACCAGTTCAACGGGGCACACAAATGTCCCCACTTAAAAATACAAAACAGGAAATACAAAAGAGGAGACCAAAATATTATCCGAGTACAACACCTCTCTGTTGTGAACACCCACCTTTGCTTCCTCTTCAGCTGGCTCTTCAGCAGGGATCTCATTTGCCTTTGGTTCCTCCTTCTGCTCCTCCTGCTTTTCCTCCTCGGTGAGTGCAGCCTTCAGCTGGTTGTCCAAAAAGTCTTTGAAGGAGTCCAGGTCTCTCTTTCCTTTGTACTGTTCTGTCTATGACAAGAGGACAAGAAACAAGAGTTACTGTAACCAGTGTAACAATATTTTGAATATTTCTTGGATGTACGCATCAAATGTGTTATTTTTCTTCCTAGGACCTCTGAACCGAACGAGTTCCCCTCAACAGAACGCTGTTATTAAGAAAAGCAGGATGTTTTTTCAAGCCAGCTATCAAAGGCATATATAGTGTGTTCCTGAGACCATTTTGATGGACCGATTATACTCTGACTTAGAATTTTAATGCCACAGATGAAAAACATTAGCCATTTTCACTGTGATAACATTGGTGGGTTTTTACTTGCCTTCACATTTGTCTCTGTAACTATTTAAGCAGCTTAGTATGAATCATCATCATCACACTGAAATGATTTTAGCGTATGTATGTTTGCATGTTCCACGTCTCCTAAACAAGTGGAATGAATGACACTAAAACAAATGCCTATGACACCAACTCCCAACATCTGTACAACTATTTTATACAAATTCCACAATCATACATTTTTGTACATTTGACGGTTCAACTGAGCAGCGAACAGCGACCTTACAGCTGCATGGACTTTTTAAACTTCACTGTGCTCTTGAGTAGTCGCTGATTATTGATCAAGTTATTGAAATAAGTGTAGAACATAGCAGAGCAGACGACAACAACGTGGGGATAAAAGATGAAATGTGGGAACCATCATTTCATGACACACTTCATGAAGCCACTCTATGCTGTTGCATGCTGGGGCAGCAGGTTGAGGGCGCCAACAATAAGACCAGTAACATTGTGGGGACGTAGCTGGAAGGTGATGTCGGAGAGCCGGATGTTGTCCAAGATAAGGACAATGCTGGACAAAACCTCCCACCCATTCCAAGACGTGCTGGCCAGTCACAGGAGCACATCCAGTGACAGGTTGAGATTACCCAAATGCACCACTGAACTACACTGGAAATCACTCCTGCCTGTGGATATCGCCCTGTACAATCCCTCCATCTAATGCACAGTATATAAGAAGGGCACCTCAATTTCAGCTTCATCTATATTCAATGTTGTGCAATATACTGAGATATTTATATATTAGAGCTATTTTGTTATATTTTGTATTACTGAATTTAGTCTAGTTAGTTACTGTTTTGGAGCAAGTGTAACTACATAATTTCATCTGGAATTAACAAAATATTCTGATGCCCATGAGGCATCCTGGTCAGATACAACTACCTCAACTGGGTCCTTTCGATGAGGATCAGCAGCTCTGCTCTGATCTTCAATGACTGAACTCCTCAGCCGGTCTCTAAGGCACCATCCATTTGAACCTTTTATATTTTGATTTTCCTGACAGTTACTGTTTATTGACCTAACACCTAAGCAATGTGTGTAAGCACATGCATACACACAGAGCTAGTCCCAAACCTTTTGCATACCTTTTCTCCATTGTAGAAGAAGAGCAGTGTGGGATATCCCCTCACACCATTCTCAGAACACACCTCGTAGTGCTGAGTACAGTCCACCTAGTTCACAAATACACAAACTTGTGTTATTAAACAGGAATGTCGCAACACTGCAAACACTGGCTCTGTGGTCTGTTTTTATAACACAGTATGCAAATAGTTAACTCCTTATATGATCAACATCTGTTCTGTCACACAGGATCCTGACAGGAATCATTTAAGAGTAAATAATGTTTGCCCAAAGGGGACCTGGGACTAATTCAAGAAAGTAAACTTTCATTGTAGTGAGTGACCATCTGTTCTGTTGTTTTAACATCTGAACCCACCTTTCCTATCTTCACATCGTCAGAGTGCTCAAAGGTGGTGGCCAGCTGTTCCCATGTTGGGGCCATGGCTTTGCAGTGACCACACCAAGGTGCAAAGAACTTGATAAAGTGGGCGCCTGAGGCAGGAAGAAAAGAAAGAAAGGTAGAACATGAAAAGCCTTGCAGCATTTGCACACCAGCTTTTAGGGAATTTATACATTTACACAAATCTACCAAAGCGAGGCTGAAGTTTATTGGTCCAGAAAATGAACGTAAGAAAGCTGATTTCACTGCAAACTCAACACTGTAAAAGGATATACACCTCTTACAGCTCACATGAACCAATTAAGCAACGTTTATTGCAGCCCTGTTGCCAAGATGTGAAGGTGGGGACCTATAAACACCGTTTTAAAAATACCTATGTCATATCCTGCCGATTTTCATCTCCAAACAAGAAATCATTTATTTTTTTTCCTTCAAAACCAAAACATTCAACTTCAGTGGAGCTCAAGAGGCGTAATTTCAGCGAGACAATTATCGTGAGCGGCGTTTATTTTTGCAGTTGTTGCCTCAAAGTCCAGAAACGTGAGGCGACGGGAGACGAGGGTTTTTACAGTCGGCTGGCTTTGACTAACGCTCGGGTACTCGGGTGGTGAAATGTCAGTTATGTAAATCTAGTTAATGAGGTGTTTCCATTCTCCAATGTGAGATCCAGAAACTCGGTGTGGCTGAAAACTGAAAGCAGAATCAAAAATGACGGCAACACAGACACGGCTTATCTGTTACAGAAGGATGCAGCTGCGTAAATACGCAAAGTCGCTTGGCTAATTATGTTGCCTAACTGAAACTCTACACAGCATCTCTTTTAATGCATCTTTACCTTTGGCTATGTGGGTCTTGAAATTGAGGGCGGTGAGCTCATACATTCCCTGTTTGGGCTCTGGGGCTTTAGGAGGCTCCAGTTCACTTTCTGGTTCCTGCAAAACATTCAGCAACAAAAAGCATGAGCATCAGTTTTGCACTGGTTTGAGGACGTGAGGTAATGACTGAATGAACACCAAACCACTAACCGAAGGCTCCTCTTGGAGCGTCTTCAGCATCCAGGTCTCCAGAGACTGCAGATCTCTGGGGCCCTGGTACTTCACTGCTTCCTGGTCGGGCCTAAACAACTTAAGCCTGCACATAAGACAATATATTCAACTCCATGAGACGTGGCATGGCAGATTTATAATTTAAAATCTACAGCTGGACGAGAGAGTTAAAGAAAATCTTAGCTATAACTTTAACCATAAATACAGGTATTCTGTAAATGATTATGGAGTAAACTGCTGCATTTGCAGTTACAGTGTGCATGGTGCAACATCCAAGTTTCAGCCATTAAGATAATAGCAAAATATTCCACCAAATGCATGTCAATGTGTCACTCCTCTGTCAATCAGTGATGAAAAAGACTTTTTACTTCCATGATCTAAGAGGAGTTTAAGCCTAAATGCTTCAGCTGCTGCGTTATGCTCTGTTGTGTTTCTGGAAAACTGACAAAAATGAAATACGGAGCGAACGGACATCAATAGGTGAAGCTGATGAGGCCAAGATATGAGACAGCAGCTTGTATGAGTCTAGTACTTACGTAGGGTAGCCTCTAACGCCGTGGTCATTGGAGCAAAATTTGGTGTCCTGGACACAGTCTACTTTTACCACATACACCGGGGGGTCGTCCATGCTGTTGTATTTCTCTGCCAGCTCGTTCCACGTCGGCTGTAGCCTCTGGCAATGGCCGCACCTTGACATAAGAGAAGCAAACAGGGGGGGATTTAATGCATTATGGGAAACCTGAGAGTTTATATTTTCATAACAGTGCATGTGAACACTGTATTCTGGATGCAGACACAGGCACACTGCTTCAATATTTTCTGCTTCCTGTTATTTGATAATAAAACCAACATATAGACCAATTTCCATAACATATTAGCATAATCTTCACTTTTACATAACCTCTCTCCATTAAGGAAAAAGTTAAACAATCACGTGTAAAAAAAAACAAAACTCTCACATAATCTCATAATCTCTGCCTTTAGCGTCAGTTCCCTGTTTACATTATGCAGTGCATGGTGACCAAATTAAACTGCATAACAATAATGGCATTAGGAATTCTTGTTACCCGCAAAGGACCTCTAGGGGGACCGTGAACCTCAGTTTTACAACAACTGTTATAACATCAGTCAATCAGTGCGTGCCACGTAAGCGCAGCCCTGTAACTAACTTTGAACGGTGGCTCAATAACTCCTGCTCTGTGAATAAAAGCTGTTTAACTGTCTCAGTACAGCCTTCAACTGCAAACCTTCACACTGAATATTGGCAGCTAGCGAAGTGTTAGCATAAACAACAGCGAGGACCGCGTAAAAGAAGAAAATGCGTTTCATTTCGCTCAGCTGCACTTGGCTGTTTTGGCTTTGCTAGCTAGCAACTGAGCTAACATCACTCAATGAGCGAAAGGAATGAGCTAGTGCGAACTAGCCTGCGTGCTAACTAGCTTGTTTGCTAATTTGCCGGTTTGCTCCAATCCAGTATCAGAAACGCTTTTGTGTTTTCAGTATTAATTAGAATATTAAACACATAGACAATGTACTTTTGGGGAATTTGCTTAACTCCGTGTGTAAAAAAAGAAAAACTTAGCGAGCGTTTACTTACCATGGAGCGTAAAACATGACAAAGTGGGGTGCAGTGGGCACCGCCTCGTTGAACATATCCACCGTATAAGTGTGCTTGGCATGCTCATCTTCTTCTGCTTCAAGGTCGCATAAAACACCAGCAAGCAGTAACGACAAGTGAATAAAACGCAACAAAACGGGTGTGCGGTGCAGAGATGAAGCCATGGTGAATCTCGGCAGCTGAACGGTGTCCCTGCTGGTGTGAAAGGACTGACTTTCTGCGAGCACGCCCCTCTGGCAGCCTCTGACTCAAAGAATGCCAGACCTGGATGGGATGCTCCAAGATGGAGCTTACCACAGCAGCATATGGGCATCTAATCACGGTGTTGTGTAGATCTGTGGCGGCCCGCAAGCGCTTTGCAACTCTATCAGATGTGACAGGTTCAAACAAGTGCCAATTTACAAAGAAGTGTGAAAGCCTGTGAGGTATTACTGACTCCAGGGGGGGATATGTATATTATAATAAAAGGTGTGCAAATATAATAACAAGTATAATAATATATAACAATAAGTATAACAAAGAGTTCACTATTGCCATAGAAATATATACTGAGCAGCGGTTCTCTGAGTAAAAATGCCTTGTTGATGTCAGAGATATCAGCTTTGAGCTGACAGGAAGGCAACAGTAACTCAAACAACTGCTCAACCAAAGAATGCAGAAGAGCATTTCAAAGGAATGACATGTTGAACCTTGAAGCAGATGAGCTACAGCAGCAGAAGACCACACTGGCTGTCACTCCTGTCCGCTAAGAACAGCAAACAGATTACAGTTCACACAGGCTCACCAAAGCTGGACAATAGAAGACTGGAAAATGCTGCCTGGTCTGATCACTCTCAATTTCTGCTGTAACATTTGGATGATAGGGTCAGAATTTGGTGTAAACAACATGGATCCTCTTACCTTGTAACAATGGTTGGGGGCTATTTTTGGTTTGGATCCATGGATCAAAGTATCTGAGGAATGTTTTCAGTGCTTGGATGAATCTGTACCATGAACAACTAAGGCAAAAGAGGCTCCAGTACTAGCAGGGTGTACCTAATAAGAGTGTCCAGAGAGTGTAGCTTCATTAAATCCCCATATATTTTTTTAAATTTTGGATCAACATATGCAGCACTTTATGGACTTCACTAACACTTCGACAGCAAATTTAAGATGATAAATGTGAAGTTAAATTTTTAAATGTTAGAGGAAAGTTGAAGTCATGTAGAAAAATCAAATTTGAGACATTCAGGAGAGTTTGTTCCGCCTCTGCTAGTGTAAGGAAAAGCCAAATTGGTCTATTACAAATGGTCCAGTAAGTTCGGGTTGACTGCTCCATCTTGGCCGGCAGCAGAAGTTTCCTTCACACCTGAGGCTCTCTTTCTTGAAAAGACAGGCTGCTCTCTTAATGCCCAGGGGTGTAAATCTAGAAGACATCCATGAAAAAAATGAAATATTGTGAAAACAGACCACATTAAAAGTTAATATTTTTGCTTTTGCTGTTAAAAAAAAAAGCATCTCAGGTGTCAAATCGCTGCTGGTTCAGATGGCAGACAGACTGTTGGTGTTCTGCACCGATGGTCAGATATGAGTCAGAGTTGCCTCCTCCTCATCACTGGAAATGATGTTTTAAAGTGAGAACATTTTAAGCAAACATAATTGCTCCAATTTTTTACACTGGTTAAATAGCTTGTCCCATGGGGGCTGCAGCCTTGCGTAATGGCCACAGTGGATATAAATCATGCATATATTCCCACGGTGGAGGCTGCTTGCGTGTGTCTGTTCCCAGAGTAGAAAGTACCTGCTGGCTCTGTGAACTGACAGCTCTTTGGAAAGTCCTCCCATCTTTTATTATAGTCATGATTTCATGAAAACCAAATGGAGACAACCTTCATATTAACAGTATTTCTCTTTAATCACCCCACCTCACCACACCCCCAACTTTTCATCTGGACAACAGTAAAAATGGAAAAAGGAACAAAGAGGTCACAGCATGGAAACAGACAGAGGTGTCGCCTGCGAGACAGAGCTCTTTCAGATGGTCTACTATGGGTGAAAATGATCTGGCCATGCACAACTTAGATATAAGTTCAGGCTGAGGTGTTTATGAAGTGCTCTGTATGAGTGTGTGTGACAGTACTTTAAAATCAGCCAGTGGCAGGAGATTTTCCTGTAATTTCCCAAGACAATGATTGAACTTCCAGCTTTTAAACACCAATAATACACACACACACAGGATTATTCTGTCCACAGGGAGTACATCCACTGAAAGAAGAAGCCACATACTTGTAGCCAACCTCGTTGCCCAGGAGGATTTGTACGCTGACCTCAAGACAGACATGAGGCGATCTTTCACCTTTGGCCGTAAAAAATATACTAGGCTATCTTTTTGAAGACGTGTGGGAGATATCTTACCTTAGAAAGAGAAAACAGATAAATTCAAAGAGTCAGCAGTCTGCCGACAGCTGCATCCTTTTTGAGAGGAGACCACTGCAAGTTTGCACTTACATGACCTGAAAGCTCCGCGGCTCAAAAAGAAAGATAACTGCAGTTCCTCTGTTGGCCACTTGGGCTGGTTCCAAAAGCAAGTCTCTGTAGACCCCCACTTTAAAATGCACAACAGCAGCAGAACTAACCTATATCTATATAACAAATGTTTCCCCAGAATAAAAACAGTTTTGATTTTTCCTGTTGCCTTCTATCACACCCTGTATATATTGGCAGTGATTGAAATGCAGCAGGAGTACTGGAAGCAGTGTTTTAGCTCCCAAGGACACAACCTTGAAGGGGGTAGGAAATGCACGTTGTTATCTTTTTATAGGAAAAACTTTTTGATTGCACCTTTTTTATAAAGCAGCAGTTGGCAGCAATATAGGCGAGATCCAGGTTCATAAAATGCATCAAGGTCGAAGTTTGTTTCCTGTTCTGGGAGCTTTACTTGCTTTAACTCACTGTGTAGTTAGGCTTAGGTAGCAAACACTGCTGGGTTAGCAAAATATTGTGGGTTGGGTTTAAATCTATCCCTTCACAGTAAAAGTACCCCCTGCATTTACTTGTCATGGCAAGGGATGTCTTTCCATAGACGTGAGTATCAATCTTCTCTCTGAACTTCTGGCATAAGAGCAAACAGGCAAATTACACTAAATGTCAAACTCTTTCTTAAAAGAAAGACGCTCTGCAGCCTCGTGTGCTACTGATTGGGCGCACACAGCGAGCTGCCATCTGAAACGCTTTCATGTTTCCTGTTAGTCTCTTATGATTGCTCCGATCAGATTCCTTCTATGAGTTAGTCTGCTGTACTAACACCAAGGTGTTGGCAGAATGAGAACTCCCACCCACTAAAGTTTATTTGAGCTGTTTTATCAAAATATGGCCTTGACCCACAGCTCTCGCTTGCTCTTGCTTACGTCCCAGCTGTTGCTCACTCAGTGAAACGCAAATGCCTCTATGGTTAATTTAAAGTAAAAAATGATATATGAGGTTATTTTCCTTGACTTGTACACATGATAAATAACCTCTATGTGCAGGTTGGACTCTCCCAAAGGGGCTTCTATTGTTACCAGGGCAAGCCAGCAACCACACATCACTATTTAATCTCAACATGTCATATAGCCGTGGTAAATATGACCAAATTAGCGCCGACATATTTTACATTTATCCCGCTGTAGTGGAGGCCACATACTTGCGGGTGTCTGCTGGTTACCCATTGTTGATT
Organism: Pundamilia nyererei; assembly: GCF_000239375.1. NCBI lineage: Eukaryota > Metazoa > Chordata > Actinopteri > Cichliformes > Cichlidae > Pundamilia > Pundamilia nyererei. Next base: position 159,131 of record NW_005187408.1, read on the forward strand.
GCTAGGCACCTTGCCAGGCCAGCCATAGTGTGGTGTAATGGGAAAAAGAAAGATGAATAGACTCTGGGGACCCAAGGACACTCTGTTTATTCTCTTAATTTGCCTGAAGTTGGTGGCTGAGAGTGAAAGAGTCAGCAGGTGGTGAACGGGGTGAAAAGTGACCGAAAGAAGCTGCATGTGTGAACTTAAAGTTGTTTATGCCACAGTTACGTTTTGTCCCAGCCCCAAAGTTTAACGAGCGAGAAAGAACTCAAGGCAGGGGACTTGAGACTTTTCTACACCAAAGGAAAATCAGTTTTTAAATACAGGCTGGTCAGGCACAGGCCTTAGAGAGGACACCAGATTCTTTTCCTGTCATAATCGCAGTCTTTGTCTCAGGCTTGCTTGTAGATAAAAGTCAGCATGGTGAAATGATGATCAATATATCCTACAAACTACAAACACACTACTGGCCCTGATTTCTAACCACCTTTTACCTTCAGAACTGCCTTACCTCTTTGCACAGATTCAAAGTAGTGCTGAAAACATCCCAAAAGTAATCTGCTGGATTGAGATTGAATGACTTGTGAGTACAGTGAACTCACTGTGATGTTCAAGAAACCAGTTTGAGATGATTTGAGCTTGGTCCTTTAGTAAATAGTACACTGTGGTCATAAAGGGATGGACAAGGTCAGCAACAATACACAGACAGGCTGTGGTGTTTAAATGAAGCTCATTTGGTACCAAGAGGCCCAAAGTGGGCCAAGAAAAAAAAAACCCTCACACTGTCACACCATTTGCAGCCTGAACTGCTGATACAAGGCATGATGGATCCATGCCTTCATGTGGTTTATACTAAATTTTGACTCTACTGTCCAAATGTTGCAGCAGAAATGGAGATTTATCAGACCAGACAACGTTTTCCATACCTATTCTTAGCTGACAGGAAGGGCACCAAGTGTAGTGTAGCCCATCTACTTTAATGTTTAAAGTCTCTTGCATTCAGAGACGCTCTTCTGCATACCTTGTTGTTGGAGTTTCTTTTTCCTACCTATTGGTATGAAGCTGTCTCGCCATCCTCCTCTGACATCAACAAGGCATTGTCATCCAGAGGACTGCTGGTCACTGGATATTTTCTCTTTTTTTCAGGCCATTCTCTGTAAACTCTAGAGGTGACTGTGCAGGAAAATCCCAGTAGATGAGCAGTTTCTGAAACGCTCAGAGCACCAGTCTGGCACCAACACCCATGCCACATTCAAAGTCACTTAAATCACCTTTCTTCCTCCTAATGCTCAGTGTGAACTTCACAGGTAGTCTTGACCATGTTTACATGCCTCAATGCAGTGGCGTACTGCCATGCGATTGGCCGACTGGACATTTGTGTTAACGAGCAGTTGAATCCAGTGATGTGGTCGGCGAGTGCATACTGTCTTTCTGTTCCAAACTGGGGTCTGCTTTTCACCAGTGCCAAGGGAAACACTGAGAAACCCTTTAAGAAGACTTTCTGGAACATTTCAGAGTCTATTTCTGACCAAATCTAATTCTGTCATATAAACATATGGGAATTACCTCTCTGGACACTCACTCTTTCTGTAAAAATGCTTAAAGCATTGTCTTCCCACTACTGAACCTGATGCAATCCAAAGCCAGAAGTGTTTCCATTAGGAAGACTGAGACTCATGGCTGTATTATATCCGGGACACAGGATGTTACCAACAGAGGGGAACCAATGTCATTTGCAGACAGCTTATGCTTAAACCCATGCCGCACGCACCTGTGCTGGAAAAGAAAACAGTTGGGAAAGGGCTTTCCCACATGATTGGCGGACTTCCAGTAAAAAACAAAAAAAGATTAAAGTTGGAAATCAGAAAGCACCTTGACTTTTCATCTGGGTGGCTGAAAAGGGGGCGAGGAGGACATAAGAGAAGGTCAGAGGTGAACAAAAGAAAGAAAGCAAAGAAAATGGAAAGAAAGAAATCGCATAAAAGGATAGAGGAGGCTGAGAGGCTGTGGTGGTTGTGGATTGCCATGACAACGCCCTCTCTATGCAAAGTGTTTTTATGTTCTGCTGCTCTCTGCTGGATCCAGGCGGATGACTAAAGGCGTGCCAGGCCTCATGAGGAATATACAGCCTGGAAATACTATCATTTGCCTGTGACCTTACAGGGCTAGCTGTTTTCTCTCTTTTGGAAACTCCACACAGAAGCTGTGCACAGGTTGGATACTGACTGCAAATCACTGCTGCTTTCCAAAAAAAGAAACAATCACAGGGCAAAACAAACCAAAAGCAAGAATGTCTTTGCTAAGATTTTGTTTTGTTTTTGTTTTGACAGACAAAAGGATTTTTCAAGTAAATCTCATTAAAATGAATCTACATAAAAACGGCCACATGAAGTTTGAATTAATATAACCAATAGCAATAAAACAATAAACAGGAGCTCATTTCACCTTAACAATAGCATGATGTGGAGCTGCACAGCTATCACAAAATGATATAGGAACAAACCAACAAATTAATTCATTGAGAAAAGACAAGAACACAAAGTGGACTACTGTAAACATCTTCTTATGACCAGTCAAAGTTGAGGAAAAGATTCACCTGAACTCAACCAACTTCAACTGATTCCTTCGCTACAGCCCTTTTTATTGTCAGCAAGCAATCATTCATGAATATGCAATTACAAATACACGTGACATTCTTAAGCAGGCATCTCTGAACAACATCAGTGTCTGTGTGTGTGTGTTTCCAGCCATACTATACATAGACACACGACCTTTCAATGAACCTAAACTTATGCAGACAAGCAGAAGTAAGCATCTTGCTAAACTATAAGAACAGGAACCTGCAATAGGTCAATGTCTCAAATACATATTTAAAGGTGTGACCTCTCGAACCTTTAAGAAAACGGAACAGTCTGGTTTCAAAGGCTTTAATAGAATTATAACATCGAGACTGCTTCCTCTCATCTCATGGTACACAAGTGCACACAGAATCGGACCTAATAAGGATATGATTTTTATCTTAAATTATTAATTCTGACATAGATCGAGTATATCACCTGAACCACAGCCGCTTCTAATGTCTGGACAATTGGACGGGTTACTATGAATTATGTTGATCCTTTAAAACTTTTATTTCTCTAAAGTTCTGGGTTACTGCAAAACAACAGCAACTTCATTTAGCAATTGTTAGGAAGACAACATGCTACGCTATTGTGGTGAGCGATACACAGCTAAACATCTAACTGTTACCTATGACATCATAAGTAGTCTGATCAATCATATTTATTATGGCTCAGAGTAGAGACACTGCATGTCTTTGTCCTCTCTTCCTCCCCTCACACCCAACCAGTTGAAGCAGATGGCCCCGCCCCTCCCTGAGTCTAGTTCTGCTAGAGGTTTCTTCCTGTTAAAAGAGAGTTTTTCCTTCCCTCCGTCACCAAAGCGCTTGCTCATAGGGGTCATATGATTGTTGGGGTTTTCTTTGTATTAATGTAGGGTCTTTACCTTAAAATATTAAGCGCCTTGAAGCAACTGTTGTTATGATTTGGCAATATATAAATAAAACTCCTCAAGTACATCCATTGAAAATTTGTGAGGACTTGTCCTTTTGTAGTCTTCTAAATATGAATTTTATATTAGAGAAAGGATGGAGATCTGACTCTGGGTACCTTATTGTAAAATTTGAATCTCTGCATGTGTGCATTGCACAGACACATGACCAGCATTCTTGCTTTCTGTCAGATTTTGCCATTAACATGCTTCAAAATCACCTGGCCCGTAAACATGATCAGTCCCTACGCAGTCATAAAGGGAGGAGTTAGACAGAGTAAACCTAGACTAAACCTAACAAAAACTCGGCATTTCCAATTCCATGTAAATGCTGATAATTTTGCCCAGACCGATCGCAATACAGCTGTAGTTTGGACTGTTGCTTTTTCCTAGCTTGGATTAATTTGCAAAAGTGTCTGAACTGATGAAAGAACCTACACTGCTCCGCACTTTGATGAATATTTATACCTGCCACATGAGGTGAGACATCGCAGGTGATGACGGGACCAAACCCGACTAGGAGGCTGCCTTTTACAGACACTTCTTGGTTCACAGCCTTTCTGTAAAGGCCCCGCTTCCTTCTGGTAAAGCCATCAGGATATACTGACCAGGGAGTGAGGGAGTTGAGGTGCAGCAGAGAAAAAAAGAAACAGAAGAGAGCAAGGAATATGAGAGGAGAAAAGAAAACTGGGATTTATGGACATCCTAGACATCTTAGCGGTTCAGTTAGTCGATCAGTGTGACCAACGATGCTTCTGGAAACCCATTTTTGCGTGTTTTATGTCCAGTTAATCAATAATTCTCATTATCAAAATAATATTTTAGCATAAACAAAAACAATCTTTTGTGAAGCATACACATACATCCAAAATGTCCTTGAGCAAGATATTGAATTACTACCTGCTCCATATGTGCTTTGTGGCTGGACCAAGCGTTTGAAGCAGAAAATGGGGCTTCCTTTGAAGGATCAGAAGAAAGCGACATATGATTTGATTCCAAGAGAAGTAAAGTGGCTGTTGTTACATGTGTGGTGTACGCAGGTATCATTGACAACTTACAAATCAAGAAGCTGCCAGGAAGGCTTAAAGTTACAGGGAAAGTAGACTGATACTTCAGCAGACAGTATTTCATATGAGGCGAGCCATAAATGTCATCAATAACCAGAGAGGCTACAGTTTGCCTCAGCAAAAGCCGTATATAAAGACTGTCTGTGGTTTTATTCTCTTTGGACATGCTGCAAGACACTTTAAGAGCTCCCGCGTCCCCTCCTTCATTGCATCAAGGTTTGTTTTTATTTTTCCCCACTTTAAAAAAAAATTACAGATGCTGTCACCCACTTACTTGTACTACTGCTTGCTCTCATGGAAAATGTAAAAGGGGCCCAGCCTTTGAGGTCAGGCTGTCATTGCCAGTGAGAGGTGGCCAAGTCACAAAACAGATGTTTACTGTTTTTCTAGAGATGATTTGTTCTCTGCTCAGTGTTGACTCAGGTCCAGCTATAACCTCGGTCACCTTAATAGAGTGCTGAGTTAGAGTGGGAAGACGGGGTCACAATGGCTGAACCAGGTGATGATGTTACACTGTAAATGTGGGGCTGTATGCACATAAATTCCATGGGAACTTCATGAAAGTTATGATTCTGACAGGTGAGCGGATTTGTCCATAATTCAAGCAAATGTGCAATAAAAATGATTGGATGAAACGCACGTAGGAAAGTTGTGTCTGCGCGCTCCTGGATGTGTCACCCTGCATAAGCAGCGAGTATGAATGACTTTTAGGAAGCCTTGGTGTATTCCTGCGTGTGTGTCAGCGCAGCATGTGCTTTGATGCGTCTGCAGTGGTAGTCATGGACCGGGTAAAGGTCCCTCCACAGAAGCCATTAAGCAGTGCCTCTGCTGGAATAATGTGTTTGACTTGGCTGTAGCAAAGCAGCAGGTGCTGGGACGACCGGCTTGGAGCTCCTGCTCCCCTTCCTGCTTTGATCTACAGGCCAGGGACCAGTTTTCCCTTCTTGGTGACTTTCCCTTCCATCTTTTCTCTGTCTTCCTGTTGCTTCCCCTTTGTTCCTCCCTCTTCTGTGCCATTCTCATTATCTCTGCCCTTGTTTGCTTTGTCTCTGCTGTAGGGTTTAAATGTTGCTCTTTAACCTTTATGTTTTCTTTCTTTAAGCCAGGTTTCCAGTTGCTAACAATTACATTTTTCAGATTTAGTAGGCAGGGCTCTCAAAAGATGGTTGGTGTAACTGTTGTCTCACGTTAAAAAGAAGTCGAGTTACATTAAAAAAAAGGGCTTCTTTTTTGTTCTTGATCGGAGTGACATGAGAAGTGTGATCTTGTGTCTCTTGTGTTATCTCTACATTATAACATTAAGCTATGGCCAGCAGGCAGTAGCCCATGTTTAGTTTAATGTTATCAGCAACTCTAAACAACCACATGTATGCAAGTGACTTCTTGGCGACTTTTACAAGTGACAGGAAACGTTGCATTGTAACTTTATGGTTGCTAAGGAAACCTAGAGGTGCTACTTTTAGATTGTAAAAGATGGATGTAGCTATTATGTTGCTACACATTTGTTTTGGAGCCTTGAGTTTGTTATTCTGGTAAACATTTGTGGAGTGTCAATTGCTATTAGCAGAATTATTATTGACAATTATTAATTAGCTTTGTTAGCATATAGTTAATGAATGGATCCTGTCATATCCTTAATTTATGTCCACATATAATGTGATTTGCTCCTTTCACATCTCTTTTTACCTGACAACTGGTCACTAGTGGACATTCCACGCCCCAGTGTAGGTAAACCGGTAAAGTATTTACTACTCTATTATATATCAGCCACAAGGAGTGGTGTCCCATCAAAAGGACAAGCAAGGCAAGCAGTGCTTCCCCAGCTACATCTAAACATAGACATCAACTAAGTGAAAGTGGTCTCTGTTCTTTCACCTCAAACAGTGTTTTGTTGTAAAGTTTCTTGCTTGTTTCACATCTAGCCTTTACTTTACTGCTTTCAGAAGATGTTTTGTGTGTCTGTGCCCTATTAGACTATATGGGTGCATCACAGCTACCTGCTAATTAAGGCTAAGTGACATACAAATAAAAGCTGTGGCCTACCAGGCTGTTATAGGTGAAATGTGGAAAATAAACTAGAGACAGAAAAAACAGTTTTGGGTTTGTTTGTTTCTTCGGTTTTTGTAATCTGGTTCCTTTTTCAGCATAAATACGAAGCTAACAACTTGCTAATTTTAGCTTTAAATTTAATATGAAGACGAAAAATAACTATTTGCAAGGAAGCATTTTTTTTTTTATCACACTTAATGTCCAACTACCCCTTTAAGGTAATGCCTACACTTCACCAAGAATGCTTGTGTTGTAAAGCCAAACTTTCTTCCACTTGTGTATTTCCTCCTGGTTACTCTCTTACTGCGAGTCAAATAGTGCTAAATCCAGACTTTTTCTTATAATATATGACTAAACGTGTGTATTTGAATAAACGACAGCACCACACTGAGAAATAACAAGATGTCATGACACTTAAAGTTTAACACAGGCATGCAGGAGATGAGTCATAATTTCAGCTCTAGAGCTTCCTCTTCATTTCTCTGTCTTTCTGTCCCAGCCTCAAGGTAAAGCCATTATGCTTGAAAAGAAGAAGCACCAAAAGGTAGCCCACTTTGGAGGAACAGAGGAGGGAAACCATGAAAAGCAAAGCCCAGGGCTTTCTGGGGGCCTCGAGAAAGAGAGAGTTGCCTTTATTGAAGAAGCCCACTCCCATGCATTCCTCTGCCAAGAGCCCTGGCCTCCCTGGAGAAAGCCAGGATGAGAGGCTGAACTCATATACAGATGGGGGTTTGTGGGCTGGAGCTGCTCCAAACACACACTGACGAACAAAAAATAATGCACCTTGTTCCTCTGTCTCCTGCCTCACTCATTGTTCTGTCAGTCAGGATGGTTTTAATACTGTGATCCACAGCAGGGAATCTCTATTTCGTGAATGGGCAACACACATGCAGGGTTTGTAAAGCAAAGCTGATTGATTTATTGGTTTCGGAGGGCTGAAGTAGGTGGAATATTAGATCCTCCTTGGGGATCTCATTGTGGGTTAGTGAAAGCAAAAGCCCTGGTTTAAAAAAACAACAACACAGGAGAGAATTTCCACGTTCTTGAGTCCAGTTTCACCAAACTCACAATGGGAGAAACGTTGCTGTTGTGAAATGTTTTCAGCTCGGGGAGCTTTGAAGGGGTTGAGAGCCTTGTGTATATTGGAAGAAAGGAGTAGTCCTCTGACATTCACAGATAATTTCAGTTTTCAAGTTGGGGTGTCTGTCATAACACTTTAAGGACATACTGGCAGTGGAAAAAGCATCTAACAGCTTTAGTTCGTCCATTTCTCTCAGCGGTTTGACGCTATGCTGGCAATCCAGTTTGGCTGATCCGTAAAACTTGTGGTTGCAATCTGGAGACCACATGTTGTGTCTTTTCACTGAGAAAGGTTTCTGATTTCATGTACTATTTAAACTTTTACAGCTATATCATTTTTTTTTTACTGTACGTCTATTATTGATGAAAATGAAAACTCAGGCAAGCCTGGGGATATGGCTTAAGTTCACACAAAGGCAGGAATGCAGTACACTGAGCACCGATACAGACTAACAACACATTATTTTCATTGTTTGTGTTTTACTGGTGTATTTTTAGTGTTTCTGTTAGGCCAATCACTGCAGAGAACTCCACCCACTGCACCGGGGCCTTGAATCTTCTTTTATATTTCCCTTTCTGTTCCATAACTTATTTCCTTAAATCAATACCCAGACAATGAGTTATAAATTACCAATCAAGGACTGGGAGAAAAGGAGAAAATGTGTTCTCATGACCAGTGGGTTCGATTTAAATCATAACCTTTATTTCACAACGTCAAAACAGGAACATTTACGGGAGGAAAGATGTAAGTCTAGACTTGAATGAGCTGGCAATAGGTCAGCAATGGAGACAGGTGAACAGACGGAAACAGGATTACTTCAGATAGGGCCCACTAAATCTTCATTGTATTTTTAAAAGTGGGTATAGAAAGTGTTTTGATATTAATATTAAAGTATCTGACCACATATGTGAAAGCGATGAACCAGAAATGAATGCTGAACTACAACACTTTGCATTATTATTTCTATAGTATTTCTTTGGAACCATAGACTGTATATAAAAGATGGAAATGTTTGAAAAGCAAAGCCAGTGTGGAACTATAGGAAAACAGCTTTCTGACTACCTCTCTAAATGCTTTCATGTTAAATTTATGGGTTCAGTCATGGTTTGTGTCATGCTGGATAAAATATTAGGTTAACCCTTAACCCAAATTTAACATACACCATGCAAGTCCAGGTCTAGAAAGCTCAAGAGTGCGTCTGTTTGTGTAGTCCAAGAGAGATAAGATCAGGAAAATACCTGCTTGGTACAGAAAACAGGGAAAAGTCAAAGCCACTCAGGAGGTATGTTGTTGGCATTGAAGCCAGACATTCCTCAAAGGTTCAAGAATCCAGACGACAACAACCTTTCTTGCTGCTGGTAGCCGCTGGTTGATGACAGCCCTCTCCCCGTCATCCCTGCCTATTGTTTGGCCAGTGATTGACTGAGGAAGGTGTTTGTTGTTGCTGGAGCCTTATCTGTGTTTCTTGGAGTTGGCAGGAACGCGAGGCTGCTGCGTTAGCACGGCTGTCTGATGAAACTGAACAGATGCAAAACATCATGTACAGTTCAGCTAATTAGACTCTCAAAAAATGGCCACGGTGAAAGTTTCTTTCAAAAAGAGAGAAAGCAGGCACGACTGTAAGAATGTGCAAAGAAAACTGATTTTGCTCACTTTACAGAATGAAAGCCAGCATATTGCAGTCTCTGCCTTCTCTGGAGAGCATGTCAGTGCTCGCTAATAAGGAGCACTGGCATTTTTATTGAAAGGTGAGGCATTTAATTTTCAAACCCTTTCTTTCCATTATTGCTTTTTTTTATGTCACCCAGTGCTCATTTTCTAGAGCTGCCAGGGCCTGAGACTATCCAGCATGCTTTGCAAAGTCCCCTCAGAGAAATATCAATTTCATAGAGCAGCTTCGAGAGCTCTCTCGCTCTTATTTAGCGATCCGCTGGGTGAACGTCTGCTACTGCCAAAGAATTCATATTATCACCTAAATTACCATTCACCCAAGACCCATCACCGACTCCCTGGAGTGTTGTTATGTTAGGATATTAACTTGGAAGCGCAGCGCTTTTGTTCATTGGCATTTTCATTTCGCACCTCTTAGTGACTGAATAACGGGGGCCCGTCATGTTGCACAAAAGAAAGAAAGTGAGCCCGCAGAGTCTGAAAATTCTCATAAGCTGTCATGAAAGCGAGGGCAACTTCCCTCGTCACTTTCTATTGTCCCAGCACAAAATATTGAAATTGTGCTCATGTCAGACTTGTTTTTCCCTCATCGCTCAAATAAAATGAAAACTGAAAGAAAGAAATTGCTTATTTGTACCAAGCGCTAAGATTCGCTGAAGTTTACATTACATTCATTTTGTTCCAGAAAGAGCAGTACATGAGAAAATGGGCAAATAAGCTTCTAATCTGATTCTCACTCATTAAAAGTCTATATGTGTTACAAATCAATTTGCAGAGCTTTAGTGAAAATCCACATATGCATTGTTAGCAGAAGCTCAAACACCTCTTGCATATCTATCTAATCATGCTGTTTTTAAAAATATATCTGCACCTTTAGAGGTGAGTGTTCTTTTTTCTCTTTAGTGTTATTTAAAAGAAAAGAATATTGTAATCTACACTGATTAGTGCGTAATTACATCTTCCAACTAACCGATTCGTTCTCATCTTAATCCCCTAATAAAAGGAGCAGGCATCGGTTTGTGGAAGCCACCATGTTGCCCGCCATCTTGAATAGAGATGGTACGTTCCACCTAATTGTGTTTTATGTATGTGGCTAGAGCAGGGGTGGGCAACTCCAGACCTCGAGGGCCGGTGTCCTGCAGGTTTTAGATGTGTCCTTGATTAAACACAGCTGATTTAAATGGCTAAATGACCTCCTCAACATGTCTTGAAGTTCTCCAAAGGCATGGTAATGAACTAATCATTTGATTCAGGTGTATTGACCCAGGGTGAGATCTAAAACTTGCAGGACACCGGCCCTCGAGGCCTGGAGTTCGACACCCCTGGACTAGATGAGGCAAGTTTTAATTGTGCCTGCACCTTCAGACTCAAGATATGAAGGAAGAATTTCCTTTCAACTTAAAGTTTTGTTGTGTAGACTGATGGTGAGTTTGCAAAACAACTAAAGATTTGCTCCCTACATGCAATATCACCACATCAGATTAGTCTAGACTCCTTGGATATGACAGAGTTTGCCCTTCTCTGACATTGTGAGCTTTCTGTAGTGGCTGATTTACAAACACAGCAAGATCCTGAAAACTGATTCTTGGAGACATTTGCTTTTATTTGAGCCCATTTCTTAGTGAATCTCACTCTGTGTTATCTGAGCACGTCATCCCTGTGAAATATTCCATTCTGTTCCAGCGGATGTTGGAAAGCTCGTTTTCAGACGCTGTATCAGATTGCATTCACCAGCACACTCTCTTCTCCGTCCCTTGCTCAAAGGAGCTCCATCTGGGTGCTGCTGTTTCCTTTACCATTTATGTTGGCACGGACAGGAGCACCACCATGTCCAGAGAGCACTTCTCTGCCTGCAAAACAGGAAGAACGCACTGCTTTCAGATAGACACTGGAGACAGAAAACAAGCCAGCAACGATCCAGAGGCAGACAGAGGAGGATGGTAACGGGAGATTTTGAGCTGGTGCACAGCCAGTTTCTGCACTTGGCATCGTCTTACTGGAACACATGCCCTCGTCTGTGGACAATCTCTCCGTCCCAGCAACCTATGAGGTTGGAATACTTAATAGGCCAATGTTGTTTGTCGCATATCTTCTCCGTGTAAAAAAAGATCGAAGAATTCTGTTTGCCTTAGCCCTGAGCGTGAAATATAAGCTACTCATTGACACTGATCGATGGCAGTGACAAAGCAGTTACTTGGACAGGTGCTGAGGTTTCTGGCTGTACTTTGACTTAAAATCAAAAATTCCCATGAATGTCAAAGCCCGGTGTTATTGCAATCCTTTATTCGCAAACATCTGCTGATCTAATTCCCAGACTGCTTCAAGTCCATTTCTTTTGGCAATGAGCATGTTTTTATTGACAGCAACAGCCTTTTAGCACAATCAGGAAGGGACAGCAGAAAGTTACTGTAAATTCAGCTTTCCCACACTGTCTCAGCCTTGTTAGCGGGCCGATATGTTCTGGGTGTGTGGGTTTGAACGAGCAAAGAGCAAATCTTGCAATGGACAATTGAATGGTCAAACGTCTGACCTTAAATCTACACGAGCATCTTTGCAATCTGGGTTTAAATCCAGGCAGAACTGCTCTTTTTATCCAGGGGTATGATTATTAGCTGGAGTATGAAGTTCAAATCCCACATCGCATATATGGTATGACCAGACTCATGCGGTGCAGGGCTTCAATTTTCACCATTGCATTTATCCTGAGTGAAAGCATGATGAGCTCCACCAGCATAAAGTGGTAACTGTCTGGTGTTACCACAGGCCTGGGTTCAAAGACTGTCACTGCAAGGCCAACGGGACTTTTATGGGGCTGCAACCTCTTTTTACATTCAAGTCAGTTTAAGAGACGATGCAGTTTTGTTGAATTAACTTTATTTTTTAACCTGACATTATACAACAATGATTAAAACTCATTACAGCAGGTGTAAATACCGAGCCTGTAAGCTCATGATCATAAACACCTCAGTGAAAAGGTAGCTTGCTGGCAGAGGTCGGCCACGTTCCCGTACTGTCACTCCTTGTCAGCTGATGATGGGTTGTCTCCGCGTTGGACATCTGCAGTACTGGGGCAGAGGGAAAGCATACGTCGGCATGCAGACATGCACTGAACAGAGCAGTGCCGGCCTTTTGCTCAAACATCGGCTTAGTGCCCTGCTCTGACTTGCACAGACTCGGGCAGAAAGCACAGAGAGGGTCCTTGCACAAGAGCAATGGGGACGGCTCTCTGCCAGCCGAATGCCAGAATGTCACAAGTCTGCGGAAGGTCTCGGTTCTTAAAAGTTCCAACAAAAACGCTGCGTTGCTGCAGTCGATGAGTGAACTGTTGTCCAAGCGCGCTTCCTCGTGGAATCATTAGACGTGGCTATTCAGACGTCCGGTGTGTGTGCAGTTTGAAGGGAGTGCAGGCGTTTGAGGGGAGGTTCTGTTAAATATTTCTCCGTCTACGTTCTTTGAGATGAACTCTGTTCTCAGCCAAGCCAAGAATGTGTCAAGTGCACCCACCCATCCATTAACCTTTCCCGAAGTGTGCCACCGTGCGAGAAAACAAAACACTTCATTAAAAGCAGAGCATGTTGGTCACGGTCAAGTATTTTAGTTCTTTTCCAGTTAATATCACTACAGTTATATGCTATTGTGCTCATAGGCTCAAACTTACACTTGTTAGGAACACTACACACAAAACCTGACGACCATACAAGGCTACAGGGAGATTAAAGCCAGAAAAACTATTTCTTTGTTTTCATATAAGAATATTCGATTTGAGATGGCAGGAGAAAGAAAAAAACAACATAAGCTGCTGCTGCATATCGGTTTCAGCAAAAAACTTTTATCGTGACAGTTTGTTGACCTGTAGCTAAATTGAGAGGTCACATGTTCCAAACACAGCAGAGGTGGTGAGAGACGGTTTCTTCTTCACGCACACCTGCCCACAAGGGCTTCTCGAGCGTTTAACGACCTCGCTTTAAGTGCTCGGAACATCTCCCCGCGGTGCCAAACTCAAGGCTGCTTTCGACACGATGTTAATTTACCATCAGGACTCTTCAGGCAGGCATCCACTAAAAACCTTAAAATGTTGAAAATCTCACAGCCAACGAACAATCAAATGACTGCTTGTTTAAAAATGACATATTCCAGGCTTTTTCTTTTCTTTTTTTAAATGCTGTACATATTCCATGTGCTTGAGTTTGAGGGCCTGTGAAAACAACAAGTTGTTAATCACGCTTTCATATTTCATCAAGCACACAGAGCAAAGTCAGTAGTTTTGTTTAGCATGTGTAACGCAGGCGTGCAGGACCGACTGTATTCACTGAATAAGAGAGGGCACATTGTGCACTCGCATCCTCACGTGAACATCAGCAGATCAGAGGGTAAACTTGGCCAGCTCCTTCTTCTTTTCGTTGTATTTAGCGCTGAGTTGTCCTACAGCCCGTGCGTGCTCTTCATCCACCTCCTCCTTTAATCTCTGCTGCTCCTTCAGGAACTCGGCCCAGTCTTCTTTCAGCTGCTCCATGTTCGCCTTTAGACGGGTGCCCTGGCATGACACGAGGAAATCAAAATAACACAACAAAATTATTTATTTAAATGTTAAAGTGAATCATGCACTGTGCTGTATAAGGAGGGGAAATTCAAACTATCCTAAATGCCTTTAAAGCAACTTTTTTAGAAGTTGCCTTGGTGGGTGTCTTTACCTGTTGGGCCTCTAGCTCCCTCTGCTGGACTCTCTCTACCATGTGATTAGCAGCCTCCACTGTTGGACATAACAAAACGAAGGTGCGAAAATATTATTTCCACACATGAGTCAGACTGAATTCTCAAGGATGCCTAGAGACTCAAGATCTTAGCAACAGTAAGTTCACAGTAAACTACAGCATGGATGGAATAAACTCAGATACAGCATCTGTCTGTACAACGGTGATAACAACTGAATACTGGTTATGATGTTTGTTACAATGTTACTTCCTCCTCTGAGTGGCCATGGCAACAGCCAGAGGAGACATCATACAAACAAGCTTCTGCTGCTACACCTCGACTAGATTTTCTTATTTCTTGGATTTCCAAACATTCATTCACACACGTTGAAGCTGTAGAGCTTGTCTCCATGGATACAAATGAAGAGGTAACACAGAAACAAATTTGCTGCAGAAAAGTAAAGAAAAAATGAAAATACTTAACACATTAAGGCAAACGACTAAATTATGTGAATGATTCATGAACTATGAAATAAGATTTCAGCAAAAAACAAACAAAAAAGGTTTCACGTGTGGCTGCGGGTGGAGTAACTTACACCGTTCATTGATGTCAGACAGCTGATGTTTCATGTCCTCGAAATTTGCTGGTGGCATTTGCTCGTTCGTTTCCAGCACACTTTTATTGATGTTCTCCAGCAGACGGCTCTCCCTGTACCCCCGCTTTTCCTGAACGACAGCACAACAAGTCAGCCCACGCTCTACACAGCAGCTGGGTTTTTTGCCACTAAAACAAAGAAATAAATAATTAAATAAGGTCGCTGAGTGCAGATGTGACAGTTAAATTTGAATTCCTGTCTGCATAGACAGCGACAGATATGTGACTTTTGACCATTTATGACAATTATTTGCTGTAATATTGGACGCAGACTGCAAGTAATTGCCAACTTGATCCCATTCAGTCACAGGCTGATAGCAGACTGACTGTCTTATGGCAACATTTACAGCAGGTGCTAGTAACAGAGTCTGTATCCTTAACAATCTCAGCTAAGCTAATCAATAAGAGTATGTGTTAATGCAATACTCAGCATATTACAAAATGGTTCAAAACTGAATAATATCGTATCATAGGCTGTCTGGTGATTCCCACCTCTGCTTCAAACAGTAGAAACTAATTGGCTCTGTATGTGAAAACAGTCTCTGTATTTCTTTTGATTGTTTTTGGTTACTTGCAACTTCGTGTTGGTTCTCTGTCACAATGGTGTGAAAGTTTATCGCTGATATCAGGTATAATTGGGACTGGAACAAGCCAGGCTACATTTTTAGGTTTTCAAGGGGTTGGCACAGAGGAGTGTGTGGCTGAGTGACTCTATGCAGAGCAGTCATCAAACTCTGTCATGCTTTCACAGTGTACCTCAAACTCTCTCATAAAGTAGCGGATCTCTGCATTGATGACCGGTCTGTGGTCCAGCAGTCGTGACTGGATATCACCCACATCTGCAGGATGAGCACAGATTGGAACAAACACACTTGACACAAAACAGACACATTTAACAACTGTCTGTGCTTTGTTAGCTCAGCGGTGGTTTTAAATAAGTGCTTTAAAAAGCAAGGAGAGAGGCTGATAAGAGTTTAACTCACCTTTAGCGATCTTGTCCATTATTTTGAGCTCTTCTGTCAGAGTCCCTTTACCTTTTATCCCTCCCCTTTGGGGCAGCTAGTTAGCTTAACCAACTGCTAGCTTTCCTCCAAATGCTAAGCTAATTCACAGCAGAAGACGTAGTTAATATAGCAAAACTACTAGCTATTAAACCTTAAACCAACAACGATGCAAAATCCTAACACATATCACATGACTCAAAATACAAACGCTACTTCCGGGAATGCTCTGGACTGAACCAAAGTAGCGGAGAGGGGTGTTCATGATCTTTAAAGGTGTATTTTATTTACATTCTGTGAGGGTTTGTTATAGTTGGGTTACTGTGACTTCCTACTACAATTTTTTTTTGGAAATTTTGTAGGTGGATGCACGAATCTAAGTTGGAGGACAATGACGTGTTTTCTCCGCAGGCTCGCAATGAGTGGCTCTGGCTTGTGTATGAGGCTGTGTGGTGTGTGGTGCCTGGTTGTGGACAGCAGATGTCAGTGTTACTCTGCGGTGGAGCAAAGCGGCTGTAAGTATCGCTGTTTGACTCTCAGTTCCTTATCAGTAGAAAAGCCAGGCTGTTACAAAGGCTATATATAAATTTATTCATTATGTCAAAATCTATGCAGCAACTACAAAATAAAATAAAAATTCAGTCAGTCAAAATATTGATTTTAAGTAGGACTGTACTTGTATACTTTTACTCGGTGATAAAAAAATAATAAATAAAATAACGGGTTGCCAGGTTGTGGAAAAATCTATTTAGCTCGTTTGTACATTTGGATTTAATATTCTTAAACTGTATTCCGTTTTTTGGGTAGACACTGCCCAAATTTACCTTCTGTGATCTGCCTCCTGGAAAGCCTGCAGGCTATCTAAACCCAGTTAAATTTATTAACAGCATATTCATATTTATAGAAATATACCTTAGAGAGTGGAAAACACTGAGTAAAATATATATTTGTAACTGTGTTCTAACTAAGAGAAAGAATACCCAGCAGCTAGAGGAATTGTTCAAGACCAACCCAAAAGTTTCTCCTATTAATGCTTGTAATAAAAAAAAAAAAAAAAAAAAATCAACTTATCTTCATTGAATTTGTTTGTGCTAAGTTTGTCTAGTAATTGGAGAGCCATAGTTCTTTTTGATAAAATATTATTTAGATTATCCTGATATATATTCTTTATATATTCTTTGGAGAATGCTCACAACTCCTGTAATAAAAGATATGCACAAAGAAAATGTGCAGAAAAACCAGAAAGTAGAAAAATAATTTAAAACCCCCCAAAAATATCATTCCCACTTTCCTGACCTTCATATGATTAAAATCCAGGGCTGGTAAAAACACCAGTGCCTGAATTATCTTGTCTAAGCAAATGCTTTTTTTCACACTTGATAAAATGCAAATATATGAGCATGAATGTATTAATAAACTCAGCACTTGTGGCAAGAGCAAAGTATTTCCATCAGAAGTGAGGAGAGGTGTTGTTTGGGGGCAAATAAGTTTGCTCGTGAGCCCCAAATTCACTTAGACTGTCATGCTCAGTTAAGAGAAAACAAACATTAAGACACCACTTAAGTCCCAGCGCTGTCCACATTGTTTAGTTAAACACTCATTACATGCACCATTAGTTTTGAGTTGGGCCTATTAAAGAGATTAAATGATTGATCAACAGCTGAGGGATAAAAAAACAAGGCCTTCGCTGACGCCTCGGGTTTATGGGAAAAAGCTGAGAGGATCTGTGACAACAAAACATGTCAGAACCAGCAAAGGCCTCTCTGACAGGAATGTGCATCCTGTTGTTTACTTATTCATGACTCTGCAGGGTGAAATTAAAAACATTAAGATCAGCTCGGCGAATGGTGGAGAGGCTGTATTTTCAGATTTTATATATATATATTTTATGTTTAGATTAAAATATCACCTAATAAGTCAAGCATATGACAGAAAAACATAAACAGAGCAACCAAAGCAGATTCAATTATATTCATTAATATAATGATTTTGGATTTTCGGAGTCAGTAAAAAAAACAAAACAAAACATTTTTTAATAATTTAACTTTATTAGTAGTTTAATGTAGATTTCACATGTTGGAGTTTGGAGGTCATTTCTGTAGATAGCACGGAAAAAAGTTCCATCATACCCAGTAAACAAAAACGTGTCCAAAGCTACGACAATAAAGAATTTGGAGAGCCCAGCCAGCATCAACATAACGAGGAAATATGTGTCCTTCTGCATCATTATCTGCGACGCCGGGCCGCAGTTTGCATGCGAGAGCTCAGTGCACGATCAGGTTTCCCTGTGTTTCTGTCTCACAGGTCTATTAAGGGAATTCTGCTTTTTTATTTGACACTCCAGTCAGCGCAGAGCACAAAGTCTTTCTGGGACACTCTCCAAAATTGTCACTTAAAAAAGAAAAAGAAAAAAAAGAAGAGGCAAAGTTGCAGTCTTGTAAAACTTTAAATAATATGTCAGGACTTGAGGTTATTCAACACAGGTTAAAAGTAACCAGCTGTTATTATTTATAGCATTTTTACATTGTTGAGCCGTTTCACACAAATCTTTTGAGCAGTAAATGACAAATACAGTGAATTCTATTGCAGGGAGATCAGTAGATCAAACATTATTATACTCTTTCCATCAGGTATTTATGTATTATTGTGTTTCTTCAATATAATCATTCATTTAAATACAATAACACTAAATTCGGGAATTAATATAAATGTCATTTTTTTTACACTTCAGTATTATATTATATATTCTATTATGATGCTGAAGTATTCCATATTATTGTGTAGAGTAAGCAGGGCTGAAGCAGCAGCAGTGTTTCTCCTCCTGTGAGTGCACGCTTGCCAGTATCCAGATGATCTCCTGCAGCACTTCCACTAACGGTGCTTCAGCGGTGCAGTGGGACGTCTGTGAGTGTGGTTTACCAAACATGCCCACTGGCCCTGCGAGCTCTCGCCCCGGTGACGCTCTTGCCTCTGTGTCTCTCTCTCTCTTTCCCGGACCAACCACACTGGCCCTGTAACAACGGTGCTCGCATTACCCACTGGGTATAATTATCCTGCACTTAGCTGCTCTCCATTCTCTCTCCTTCTCATGTTTTCTCTCGCTCTGTCTCTCTCTCTCAGCTTGGTTGGGTCTTGACACCGAGGTCCAGGCGGAGGGCCGCGGGGCCGCTGCTTTGTGTTCACAACATGCTGTATGCCACTGACTGCAACACAGTTCTGAACAGGTGGGGCTGCGGTTGATGGGAAAGGGAGAAGGGAAGGGGGGGGGGTGCTACTCACTAGATGCTAAGGCCTCTGGGCTGGAATGAAGACGGGGGTGGTGGAGGGTTATAGGAGAGGACCTGCTGCCCAGCAGCCCACCTATGTGTGCTTCTTCCTTTCTCTCTCTCCATAACCAGACCCTGTTTCCACTGAATGCTGCTCTCTCTCTCTCTCAGTTCATGGGCAGAAAGCAGGTCATTCGTCCAGGCGCCACCACTCTCTTGTGCCACTGCTTGCTCGGAGGTGGAATGCTTCAGAGCTGTCCACCGTGGAGAAGACGTGCGACAGTCAGTGCAGTGCAAGACTGGAGTAGAGCAGGAAGGTAAAGAACCAAATAAAAACACTTAGGAGATGTATGCAGTGGCACTTAGAAGTCACAAGCCAGTGTGCAGTATGACACTGCCCCGCTGTCACGCTGTCCCGTGGCCTGATGAGAAGGCACAGTGGCAGTACATGGCTTACAGGCTGAAAATCAACATATGTAGTCATCATTCTGCGCTTTTCAGGGAAGGAGAAGATTTTTCTTTTCTCTTTTGCAGTAAAATCAAACCGAACATTGTCAGATGCATCTTGCAGTGCCTGCCTCTTTTCCTTCCAGCTGGAGATTGGCACTGAAGCATTCAGGGACTGGAAGTGTGTGTGTAGATAGGGGGCGACCAGTGTGTCGGCCGCGATTAGCATTTGCAGCAGGCTCCTGCTGCCATTTCGGGACTCGTCCCAGAGATTAACGGAAACTGCACTGTCATTTCTCCCATGGGGGGCTGTCCCCCTGTCCTCTCCCGTCCGAGCACGGGTAGGGATCGCCTCTATTTCCAAGAGGCAGTGAAGGGGTCGAGCAAGGGCAACAGGCTGTGGGAGGCTCCAAACCTGTTGAGGCAGAGCTTCCTGCAAAGTGTCCACAATCAAAGTGACAGATGTAGCGTGGAGGGAGAACTGGACAAAGGTATCTCTCCATTTGTTGAGGACCAAATCACTTCTCCAGTCGGAGGCATTTCGAACACACACACACACACACACACACACACACACACACACACACACACACACACACACACACACACACACACAGATTTAAATAACACACATGCATACACACACTACAACTTGAGCAGAGGAGGAGTTTAAACTGTGAGGTTTAGGGGAAGAATCGACTCAGCTCCACTTGATGGTTTTTGAAGTTTTTCTTCAGTTGCGTGTGTGTGTGTGTGTGTGTGTGTGTGCTGGGTGATATTGGACGTGGGACTCAGGAGAAAGGCAAAGAGTAGAAAAATGGGGGTTTGCCCTGGGGTCACGCACACAAACTCAAACATGCACTCATACTCGCATACACACACATGCACACACTTCTCAGGCTGCTGTGGCATGTTTGGAGCAGTGCCTCGTCAGATTAGGGCCATGCTAGCTGTGTTTGATGGCCAACCTGGACAGACAAGGCCTGCCAGGCACAAACTGCTCAGGCACATGATGTCAGGGCAGAAACACATGCACACACACACACACTTACACACAAAAATTATCCCGCGCCAGACCAAAGAGACAGATGACACCCAGCATGAAGCTAAAGCCAAATCTGTAAGCATCCGCTGCGATCCAGCTGGCTAGCCCTAGGGTACCTGTCTCTGCGAAGTGGAATCAGCGTCACCCCCGTGAGCTGTCAAATTAGCTCACAGGGCTGGAAATGCTGAAGAGATTTGGCCCCTCGTCGTGGAAGAGCAAAAAGAGGGGAGGGGAGGGTAGTATTAAAAAAATGTTTAGAATTCATCCTCCTGTTGGGAAAAATGGTTCAACTTCCAACAACGTATGAGTCAAGGTGGACTTACTAGTGCGAACCTGTGGACCGGGGGAAGCACTGTGGTGAAGAAGCACTCACACACTTTTCCAGCACCAACAAACTCGCATGCACGCACACACATGCTGATACTAGCAGATGCACATGCTCGAACACGGCAAAAAGAACGCCACTGCAAGCTCACATGCCTCATGATTTGCGCGCGCACACACGTTGCCAGGGGCGACTTTTCAATTACTGCCAGTGCTAAGCAGTCACCTGAGAGAGATGTACCATGTCTGAGTGGAAAGGCATTTCAACCAAGATTTTTTTTTTTTCAAATCTGTTCCTGTCCCAGTTGTTAGACAGCTGTCAGGTACACAATCAGAAATGACATTCAACAAAGCAGCAAACATTTCCACAGTGAAACTTCACGGGAAACGATGGAAGAAAGCTTGTTTTAAAAAAGCTAAATTTGCAGCAACTGTTGAATGTGTAAAAAGAAAAAAAGGTGGTGGTAGGGGGTTGATCAAAAAGACTTAGGGGTCAGATTAGCCCAAATTAGATCACGGGGGTACTGTGGAGTGCAGCGACTTAAATTCAGGGGAACTACACACACTAAAAACACATGAAACACAAAGAATAGACGTGACAGTACTGAGACTTCTCCGGCTGAGAGACGCAGAACAACAACTTTTCCAGCTAAGAGATACTGTGGTCATGTCACACAGAGGAAATCGTTAACTAAGTAATTAATTCATACAAAGAAAGAGAAATTTTAAGATGATTTAACCCAATTAAAACTTACAGTTGTGCAGCAATTTTCATTCTGAAAGACATGAAATGTTTCTGAGACATTTTGAGATGATTCGGGCTTTGTGTGTGTGTTAACCTGCTGCAGCAGACATGCCACGTTCACTCACTTAAATCACCTTCTTCCACATTCTGATGCTCGGTCTGAACTTTAACAGGTTGTCTTCACTTTATGTCTTAGTGCATTGGGCTGCTGCCACGCGATTTGCTGACTGTAGATTTGCATTAAAGAGAGGTCATTCATCATGCGTCTGCTTTATCTACACACTGCCTGACATGCAGTATGTGAAAAAATACACGCTCCTCTATTAAAGTAGACATTGATAAATATGCAGCTTAGATTTGAATGGAGCTTTTCTTTCATAGGAATTTCCCCTTTTACCTGATTTCTGGGCAAACTCTAGTCACAGAAAGTAAATCTTATTCTTTTTACGACTGCTCCAAAATTAACTTGCTTTTATGAGATTATGGAGTTCTTTTTTTTTAAATCAATTTTTGCAACTCAGAATCACTGAAGACCTTTTATTTGATCTCTTCAGGGCACTGCCTGGAAACTAAGCAGAAGGAGAACGGACCCATTCTTAACAAATAAATAAAAAGCTCATGTGAAGTTTCAGCCAGGGCCAAATTCTTCGAGGCCCAAAGCGTCCGTGCCATACTGACCCACTAATAGCTGCAGCGGCTTCTCTATATGTGAGGTGACATAACGGCAGCAGTAAAGAAATGTGGACTGCCGACAACAGCGTCACTCCCTGGTGAGTGTGAGACAACATTTTAACCCCTATGGAGAGCCTGTCCTGCCTCGAGACAGCACAACGAGGGCGTGTGTTAGAGAACCTGACAGGAGTTTAGCGCTGATGGCCACCACGGCGTGAGATGGCAGCACCCCTGCTTGAGGGAGACGCTGTCACTCTCTTATGTTTATTTGAGGTTGGGTGTGAGGTGGCTAAACTTCTTCAGGTTTGAAAAGGTAAACAAACACATTTCGGCATGAGATCGTGTTTTAGTCCAAGAAAAACCAACATAGCAAATATTTCTTCTCACTCAAAGAAATGTAAAGTGGATGTTTTAGTGGGGATGATGAAAATGATGTCATCTGACCTCAGGAAATCACATGATAGGGTGGGGTTAGGTTTCACAATGAGCTCACCTGAAGCCTTCGCTGATTGTGACCTACACCCATCTTCACACCTTGGCTCGTGTGATTAGGTAGAGGATCATTAGGGAGTCCATTGTCCCCTTGAGGGGACTCTCCCACTGGGTTTAAATCTGGGACTCTCCACCATTTGACCCTAGAACTGAAGAAGCTTCTCGGATGAGAGGTGCAACATCTTCAAGCAACTCAAAGAAGTCCAGACGCTTTTCTTTCCAAGCTCCTTAGACTGTGTCTATTGAATAAAGTTGGGAAAAAAAAGAAATCTGAGGCTCATGACGTGCCATCCCCATCACTTCTCAGTGAATCTTCAACAGGGTAACAGAATAAAATCCACAGATATAACTACACAAAGGAGACCAGGACAAGACAGCGGCATAAAATGTTGTGGACAAACAATATAAAAGCAACTACAACCAAAAAGGGGCAGAAATGATCTTCTGTCTTAACTTCTCCCTGTCAGTGCAGAAACTTGTAGAGGTCACTTGAATGGTGGTTAGTGTCTGTGCTGCCCTGTGGGGATTATTTCATTAAATAAACATTTGCACGTATATGACTTAGTTATATATATATATATTTTTTACTGCGTATTAGCAGCATGTAAAAGGAGCTTCACAAATGCTGCATACTCAGTCATCGTTGAGCATGCTGAAAGTTATGGATTGCCGCTCTGAGGTGGTTCTGCATTGCATTCCTCTCCTCTGCTCTCCTCTCTGCCGACATTTGTCCCTGGAGGTGCTCTCTTAATGTCTTTGACTAAACTTCAGCCAGTCTTGACAGTGACAGTGCCCCATAGGAACAAAGTTGAGAGGATACCAATATGATTGTAATGGAGGGTTTGCGGGCAGGGTCTATCACACTGTGTCACTTATAAAAAGCACAAAAACCAACTGTCGGGGTGCATATCTGCACTTCTGGCTACGGTGATGAAAAAAAAAGGAATAAACTACTCGACTGTTCTATAGAGACGCCGTGGAGAGAGGGGACGTTTTCATTTTTGTGTTCCTCCTCTGTCACTGAAGGACCAAAGACTGTGGTGTCACATTAGCCGTAAAGGGGCGTTTTTAAAATAAAAGCCTCGTGACGTGATCCGATATGACTAGTTTCAAACGCTTGCAAGCCTCATTTGAAATCTGCCTTTATTTACCCTGAAACATTTCAGACATAAAGACGAAGTTTTTAATCAGATCAGTCTGATTTGAATTGTTTCCGAATGGTCTCTCACCTTTATTACGTTAATAATAACTTGTTATAACGTAACCCCATATCATCAATATCAATAAATCAGCCGTAGCGTGAAGTACCTATTTGGTAACAGCCCGTGTCATTAGTATTGCAATGGCAGAGCCGAGTGTGAAATTACATTAGGACAAATAACACAACACATTAAGACCGTATCAGCACTTGGCAAGGGCCTCGGCTCTTCACTTGCGCCTATGCATTTGTGTACGTTAATTGTGTCGGCGTTTATGTGTGTGAGGCACCATCACATGCTCCTGTCCTTAGGTTAGTGGATGAATGAAGGCTGTAAAAAGGAGCATGACAACTGTGAAAGTCACAAGGGGAGTCTGCAAGGGCCATAAAAATGGCTAAGTTTCCCTCCCTCGGGGTATGACCTGGATGTGTGTGTATGTGTGCAGTCACAGTTCATGCATATGCAAGTTTACAAAAAAAACCCAAAAAATAAAACAGATAAGATATATGGATGCATTGTGTGTTTGCATGTTTGTGCGTGTGTGTGTGGCATCCCGAAGCAACACACTGGAGTCTCTTGTTGAGACTATCAGCACTCTATCACTGCCCCACATCTTCTATCCTCTCACCAGTCCCTCCGCCTCATCAACAGCATCCTTCATTGCTGGCTCATCCTCCCACCTACACCCCTGAGGCAAAGGCAGAGTGTGTGTGTGCGTGTGTGTGTGAGAAACTGTGTGTTAATATCTTCAGTATTTCACTTCAAAGACTGGTGGTTTTGGCTGTGTCAAAGTTGTGAAATGTTGCGGCATCTCAGAGATGGATAGATAGTCTGCGGAGTGTGTGTGTTTTAACCTCAGACGCACAATGTTAGAGGATCAGGAGATACAGAGATGACTTTGTGTTTTCCTGTCCAAATGTCGATTTCATGCAACCCTTGTTTGTGGGTTCTTTTCAAAGAGGCCAGTGATCAGCTGTGTGTCATGTGCTGTTAAATTTAGCCTGAACAAGGAGGGTTTTTGGGGTTTCCGAGATCAAATGCTTTAACACTATAGTTAAACTGCAAAAACACACACAAATCAGGAACTGTCCCTCTGGGTCACACTGCGCAGCAGATTAAGCGTTTTTTAGGACATGAATTGTTTCTGTGACGTTTGAAGTTAATCAAAAATGTGTATCAATTCAGCTGATTAGCTTAGTGAACGAGCTATGAGCTTACTGCCTTGTATTGAGATGAGACTGGTGCTTGGATTTGAGGGTGTGAATTGAGGCCTCTGGCCCCCCTCACATTGATAACGAGGCCCACTGGCTATTGCACTGTACAGCGGGGCTGTAATTCATTTCATGGGACGAAGCGGGAGAAAATAAAAGCATCCCTCAACAGCAGAGTCTACAAAATGCTAAATTAGTTTGCCTTTAACCTTTCAGCAATATGTTTGTCTTCTGCTTATCCATGCCTGTCACTGTTAAACACACACGCCTGAATGCCTAGAAGTCTCAGTCTACCCAGAAACTGAAGGTTTTTGACATGCGTTTGAATCCAGTGCTGAGAACTGCCATTATTTGTGAGATGCAGTAATAAAAGCAAATTATTTCACTCCAGACACGGTGATTCGAGAATGAGAGAACTGCAGCAAATACTCAGACAGTCAAAAAGAAAATAGAAACCCTTCACAAAGCTTTCTTCTCACTGATTGCACATCTTCTTATGTCTCAACTTGACTTATCAAAATCAAAATCATTCAGGTTCACTGACGGGCAAGTATTCTATCCTCATCGTCCTTTCCCACCTTGCACGTCTCAGTCGTTCTCTGATCTCTGTCTCTAAACGACTGTAATGACACCGCCTCGCTTCTCTGTTCTGTATCATGTGCACGTATCTCTGAACTGTGTTGTTGTTCATGAGAGTGAGGCACGGAGAAGGCAGTCATCTGAGCAGACTGAGTGAGTCAGTGTTGGCTGGGGACGTGCTCTGCCAGATTGCAGCTTCATGCCCTTAGTCCAGTAGAAAACCAGTCAGCGGTGAAGCCACAAACTCACAAACGCACACGCAGGAGTTAGCCGGGCTGTGTGTCTCTGGTCTGTAATTATGCTAAATTAATTAAAGCACTGTTGGCTGTCTGATCTGTCATTCTGCTCATAATGACGTATATCACTATACTGTGTGCCCTAAAAAAGGTAATCATTCTGAGGTACGATTTGACTAACTCATCTACACAACACATCATGATGGGGGATATACGACAACTTTTCACTTAATTCTGTATTTTTTTCTTAATTTAGCCCTAATAGTTCCTCGTAGCATTGCGACAGATGCCACCTTGTGTGTATTTTGGAGCTGCGAGTGAGAAGAGGGTACAGTGCTAAGTTGCTAGCTAACGCTTGCTAAAAGAACTTTAGCTCTTCTGCACGCTAACACAAGACTAGCCAAGAAGCCAAGAACCCAGAATGATGTTAAAACTGAGTGAATGCTGACCCCAGCCCAGCAGCCAGACCCCGAACTTCAACAGAGAACAAAAAAAGAGATGAGCAGTCACGCTGCAGCCTCCATTTCTATCCGTTTCTACTGTGGTGGTGAACACGTTGGAGTCTCTTTATGCTACTTTTCAACTTTGCTTTGTGTTGTCGGTATTTTTGTTCATACCTAAAAACTAAAAGGTAGGTTGTACGATTTGTGTTGGCATGTGAAACTGTAGTGTCAGGTTTAGACTGATAGGTTGTAATTATGAGACAGTAGGTTTCAGGTAATTTTGCAGAGTAAGGTGAATGTAGTGTAAGAAATTACTTTCTCTGTGTCAGCGAGGTTAAGCACGCACACAGAAAAAACACGTATTACACTGTATTGCAAGTGAGGGATTGTGCTACCTTGCTATCTTTTTTTTCCAGCTTTTACATGCTTTTACAAAAGCAATGCAGCAACTAAAACACAAGAACTTCACCCACACAAAACCTTTAAAACTTCTGCACAAATTCATACTACAATACAGTCCTCATGAAGAATGGACAGTGTTTTTTTCAAGGCCATAAAAGTCTTGGGTAAATGAACACTCATATCTTCATAGCTACTTATCCACTTCAGGTGTGGGACCTGCAGGGGTGGGGGTGGGGAGCTGTTGTGGGCACATTATAAATTATATAAGGATTAACTCAAGTGCTCATTTTAAGGAAGTGTAGTGTTTCCTACTTCTACTTTGACTCAATTATCAGCCACAGAGGTTTTATCTCGTGTGTGCCAAACAGATATTGCTTAAGGCTGCTGGCATTTAACATTTTCAGTATACTTAATCATCTGCCCATCTGGATTTTTATTTTTCTATCAAGGCAGGTTCATGATGTCCCCATTTGTTCTGTTCTCATTTTGTTTGTTTTTTTCCAATGAAAATAAAAAAGGGAAACCTACTTTTCTTTGCTTTCCGCATTAATATAGAATTATAGTTAAATAACACGGGTGAATCTTGTTTATGAAAACGATGCAAAGAGCAGAGAAGAAGCGGAGGCGCAAAGCTGGGGAAGAAGTTTGGCAAATAATGGTGATTAGATTAATCTCTAAAATGGAAACAGAGGAGCTCACAGCGTGTTTAAGAGAAAATCTTTTTCTTCTCGAATTAATCCCTGCCCACGGGGAAACCGGTGATTCTCGATGGAGAGTTTACATTGAAATTACGGGAACTTTGGTGCAGTTTTAAATTGTCTGCAGATGGAACCGTCGGTGTTTGGACTAAAATCTTTTCTTATAATTGTGAAAGTATGTAGTAGTTTGCTTCTCGCAGTGTTCCTCCGTGTCAGCCGTAACCACCAGGCACCACAGCCGCGTCCTCATTAAAAATAACTAGCTGGTTTTCACACAAGAACAATAAACTGAGGGGGTCATTAAGGTAGCCGCCCATATTCAAAGATAATGATATGGAACCTTGTTTATGCTCAATGAATTGTTTTTTGTGTTAATTATTAGGGAAATGAGATGCATTACAAAGAGAATGTACTCTGCATTAATTCTAGGTTTTAAATAAATTAGTCATTTCAAATTAAAACCAAGCGGCTGTAATAAAAAAAGACGGTGATGTATGCAGATGAGTTGAAGAAATATGCAAATGAGGAAACTGTTGCTGTTTCCCCCCCCATGGAGGTCAAATTACAGGAATTGGCTGAGGGCAGTGGTCTCTGTCCCAACTCTCCCCTCTCTGCCATCCCCTGTGCTCATTTCATTTGCCACCCTCTCTGTGCTGCACTCTCAATTTTCCCCCCCTTTTTTCAAAGCACACTCCGCTGTCACAGGGTTTCAGCTGCAATTACTTTTAGTATCACTTCTCAGTGAGAAGTCAACTTCCCTGGAGGCTTCCTATCAGAACTTATTACAGCAGGGGGGCTGGCTGAAGTTAAGTGGCATGACCTGTGGGTTGGCTGGATCAGGAGGAGGGGATAAATGTATGGCTAATTTGTGGAACATTTGAATAAAGGGAAGAGTAGTGCGACAAGGCCACACAATGGCAAAAGAGAAGTCCTTGCATCGACCGTAACCATGTGACCCTATAAGTGAGAGGGTAAATCTTTTTTATAATTTTTTATATGTTTCACAACATTAGCCAAATGGGTCGACTCTCCCCTTTGCTTTTTTTTTAACCCCCAAGCAAGAACTATAACCCCAGGACCGGGTGCATGACCACACACACACACGCACGCATGCATGCATGTACCTAGGATGGAAAAAATACAAAGACTCTGCAGCTGAGGCAGATCAGCGGAAAGGGTGAGGAACGATCGAGGCGGTTAATTCAAGAAGAGTCATCTGTGTGTGAGAGAAAGACTCAAGGTGCAGTCTTGTGCAATCTCCTTGCCCCGGGTCACGCACATGTAGTTTAGCACCTACGTGCCGAATCAACCACCCATTTCTCTGATTGATGAGCTGAGTGGTTGCATCTCGTAAAACTCTGGTCTAACTGCACACCTGGGATCCTTATGTAATCCAAGGTTAGGCTCTGACTTACCAGAAATAGAAAAAAGAGAGAGAACACAAAGAGTTTAACCTGGGATGAATATTATTTTGTGATAGACACACCTGGTGGTAAACTATCACCAATTCCTCAGATGGTAATAACATGAGATCAACATAGGCATGTGTCCATAGGACCAGCGGAAGAATAGAAGTCACCTGATCAAAGTATTTCTAATCTACGGCAATCATTTCCATCAGTTAAGGTAAGACTTTATGCATTGAGCTGAACAGCAAACCTGGCAACAAGCTGCCAGTTAATTTGCAGTATACATTCATTTAACTCCATTCTTTGAATGCAAAGTAAATAGGACACCAAAAGTTTACATTCAGTATATTCAGTATCCAGCTGAAATGGAAACGAAGTCACAAACACTCCAGCAACATATAAAGCAACCTCCAGAGAGAAAAAACACAATGCAGACGTGGCAAAAACTGCAGTTCTTGAAGGTGCTGCTTCAGACCGGCTAAACTTTACATCATTCAAAATCATATTTGCAGCCTGCTACAAATATGATTTTGGGCCCTATGGATAGTTTCTCCCTTCATAACTCTCAGCATATATTTTTTAATAACCCGTCCACGTGGATGCTGGAGTTAGGGGTGTGGCCACACTGACTGACAGGTGTCCCAACACAGGCAGAAGGTGTCCATTAGTGTCAGCTAGGCCTCATCCACTACTTTAAGTCATTATATGTTGTTGGTGCTTATTTAGCAAATATTATGGCTTGCTGTGTCATACAAATCATCCAAGATGTTAATGTTAATTTGCTTTTTAAAAAGTGAAATTTTGTTGTTTTTATTATTACATAACTGATGTTAAGTATAAGCATATTTACATGTGTCTCTCTGTACTGTAGATGGTAAGTAGTGACTGGTGGGTTTTCTCGACAGCGGCATGTATGTGAATCCCCGGCGTGAGCACACACATCCCCACACCTTCAAAGGCAAAGACACATTTCTCTCCTTCATGTCTAAGTTCATTGAAGAGCATGCTGTGAAAAACACATGCCCCCCTTCCCGTGCCTTTGTGTCCTTCATACTTGCATCCTTGCTCCTGCACTCATGTAATTGCAGTAGACAATCAGATGCCATCTTTATAGGCGCATGGTACAACTGTCACAGCGTGTAAGAGCACGATGAAGCGTGGTCGATAAATCCTGTCAAAAGAGCTTACGACGCGCTAACGCTCCCCTCACCACCACGCAGTGTTGATTGTTCCAGTGAATCAGTCAGCGAGAGATGGCGGGGCCCTGTTCTTAGCAGATGTCGTGGCCGATCCCGTTCCCTCACTCTGATTTTGTTAATAAGAATTAATGAAGGGTGGCTGTTTGCTGTTGCGTAGGTGGACTGTGGTGTGTGTGTGTGTGTGTGTGTGTGGGGGGGCTGTCCATCTAGTACGGTTCGTAAAGTTGAGCTGACAAAGGTGTTGGGGAGATGAGGCAGGAGGTGATACAGGTAAAACCTAAACGCTTGACTCTCTCCCCTCATCACAAAGTCAATACAGTGAATGATGTAATTCTGCAGCTTCTGGAGGCTGGAGAGGATGGACGGTCATCAGCTTGGTAACTCAAATGCAGTCAAGCTTATTTCAAAGTTTTCAATAGAAGAATACTGAAAATATTGGGGGGCAACAGATGTTGATGTCAAACAGTGGAGAGTCTTAGACCTTCTGAGATACCTGCACAAAACCATCTTGCAAGCTTTTAGTGAAATGTTAGTTGCATCCATGCCATGAGCTTATCATGTCAGATGCAGAGAACGCAACAGAGCCACAGCAAGGCCAAAAAGAGTTTGTGTTTCATTTCCTTGCACACTGTGACTTTTGTGGAGTCAGGACCACTGCAGAAATAATGATCTTAGATAAAAACAAACAAACTAATCGTGTTTCCTAGCAACCCAATCAAAATATTATATTTTTTAAATTTTTCTTTTTACTTTTTTAAAGCTCTTTTTATGCCTGACTTTAGAAAGAAAGAAGGTGGTAACAGGGCCATTCCCTATCACAGCTCATAAATCATCTCTATATTCTGATGAGGACCTTACATTATTGACCTTTGACTGGTCCCTCACAAGGAAGCAAATTGTATTTCACTATTATTAAGCTGCAGGAGAGGCGGGGGACAGTTGGTATAGTAGAAAGCTGTTGAGCTTGTCAATCTGGGGCCACAGTGGAGGGTCACCCCTGCAGAGAGTTGCTTCCCTCGCATTCAGAAGTCATCATGAAGGTCGTCCCTAATTGGTGCCTCTGTCCTGTGTACCTGCTGTGGCCCCCTCACTCTGCCTGCACTCAGGTTTGATCAGCGAGGAGCCTAACTGTGAGGCCTTACCACAACGGCGTTTTGAGATTCGGCTGACCGCTTGAGCAAAGAGCGAGGACGAGAGAGACAGTTTAAAAATGACTGACTCGTCAGCATCGTGCTTCAAAAAATATCTTGGGATAGATTAAGAACTCCCCCCCCCCCAGGAAACTAAAGACCATCCCATGCCGACTTTAAACGGTAGATAGCCACCTTATTGTCACAGATCTCAGGGGTGTCAAACATAAGGCCAGGGGGCCAGAATTGCCACTGCCAGATTTCAATATGGAGGACATAAATTTAGGAATTTTAACTGTAACTTTATAAAATTTTAAAACTTGTCCTGCTGATAACGACTTCCCCCCAAGGCCATTCATACTAAACCAAAGTAGGAGATAAACAGATTAATGACATAAATGTTTCATGTTTTTCACAATCTAAAAGAGAAATCGTTATTTTTTATACTCTGTCCACAGTAACATAAATAACTAAAATAAGATGAATTATACATTGTTTGTGAATTATAAAAAACTTTTGGCTCTATAATTACAGGACAGTCTTGACAATAAGTGGACAGAATTTTTTCTGTAAATTTATCTGTGAAGGTTCTCAGTCATCCAGGTCATCGTAGTCGAAGGAGCTTGCAAAGAAAAGCATCTGGACTTCTTTAAGTTGCTTGAAGACGTTTCACCTCTCATCCTAGAAGCTTCTTCAGTTCTAAGGTCAAATGGTGGAGAGTCCCAGATTTAAACCTAGTGGGAGTATCCCCCCAGTCCAGACGCTTTTCTTTGCAAGCTCCTTTGACTTCTGTAAATTTAGTTTTTTTTAATTTTTGACAATGCTCTGTATCATGTAGAAAAACTGAGACGTACTATTGTTGGTGTCGAGAAATCTCAGGGATTAAACGTACAGTTCAACTACTTGAGAACGATAGGTAGGAAAGGCTCACTGCTCTGACCCACTTAAGATCAAACTGGGTTGTATGTGAATCACCTGGATATCAACCTCACAGCATTAACACATAAGATGAAAACACTTTTTATTTCATTACGTTATTTTAATTTTCAGCTGTGATGTTTGATCATCTTTTTCGTGTGCAGAAACATTTGCTTGTCACTTTTATTGGTTTATTTTCTGCCTTTTTTTTGGGTCAATTTGATTCATATATTACTATGTAAACAAAGCTGTTTATTCACCTTATTAACTGCAGTGGGTTGTTTGCCAGCTGTCAGTTTCTGTTTCAAACTAACCTGCTTCTCGCACCTGTAAGCTCCACAGGGGCGTTCACTCATCACTCCCTGAATTCTGCATTTAAATAAACAACAATTTCAAATGCGAACTCTGTGACTGAAAGGTTTTTATTTTTATAATAAAAGTATTTTACTGTTGCCACGTTTGTAACTATGGAAACATCACACACATAATTTTAGATTTGCCCAGCTGCAAGTTAAGAGGGCATAACTTTTTTTTTAACACCTCAGAAGTTAGCAGGCCTGTCAGATGCTACGCGTTCAAAACTGCATTCCGATCTAATGTTAACATAACCGGGAGGACAAGGGCTTCTTTAATGGTAGAGAACACCATAAAAATGCTCCAGCTAGTCACAAGGCTCACTCAGATGACTGCAAGCTGTTTATATCCTTCACATCTACTTTTATAACACTTGCCACAAACACACAGCGTGCAGTCTTACAGAACCCTGCTGAACAATAGCTCTGTATTCTGGCTGTGCAAAACAAATTCATGAAGAATATGCACACTCTGTAAGAAATCAGGGGTCATGAGCTGCGGATCCCTTTGATTTATTGGCACAGGATGAGCATCATGATTACACCGGATAACAAACCGCTGAGGTTTAAGCAATGGACGATATGCAAGACATGCTGGCGGGAAGGGGATTTAAAACAACAAAAAAACATGGCTGAAATGTCAACATCTAAAAACAGAACGATAAAGCTATAAAGAGTATTACATAAAGTTGTCAGTCCCACCATGTAAGAGCTGTAAGGTTTAAGTAAAGGATGATTTTATGGCGTTACTGCTCTAACCCTACCTCATTCTGCTTTTATCGTAGCTTCATGATGCTAAAACACAGGTTAGACCAACACTGCCATGATTTGGCCTGTAAATGGTGCTAATAGCAAACAGCCAGTCAGCAGCAGTGAGGCTTTCGGAGGCACTGATTATTGTTCACATGTCACAAAAAGATCCCTCTGCCTCTGGGTGCTCTTCTTCTCTGCGTGGCCCTCTCTCCTTTCCTCCCTCGCTCACTCCCTGCCTCCCTTCGTCCTTCTCTCTTCAGTAGCCCCATGGGAGCGTGAGGGTTGAAATGACACACAGTGGCTGACTGTCGCCCAGGGGCCTGGGTTCTGGCCTTGGCTGGCTGGATCTGTGTGGCAGCTGGTGAGCCCGCTGCCCTCGCTCTGGCCTGCAGCATCAACAGTGGTGGTAGTGGGACTGATTGGAGCCTCACTCTGATCTCTGACTCTGGGGCTGACGCTCAACTGCTCACTGCTGCCCACACAGCTGGTGGTGAGGAAGTGGAACACGGAGCGGGGATGTAATCAGGAAAAGAACAAAAACACGCACACAAGCACACACACAGAAACTAAACCGTCCACTAAATGCACACGGAAAAACGAAATCCTAACATAATAGCATCAGATACAAGGAGACGATGGCAATACCCACAAGTCTGTGGGGTCACGATATGAAACCTGGAACATCCTAGAAATGGGACCGACTGTGAGGCTGCACGGAGGAAGCAGCGTTTCCCCAAGGACATAACGTGCTTCCAGTTAAGTAACATCTTAAACCTTCTTTGAAACTGTAATACTTATCACATGTTTGAGTTCAAGGCTCAGATTAAACAAATAATCATTCATAAATAGAAACACCTTTCAGCCAAGCTAGCAGCATTTTACTGCAACCCACAAAGCCACACAAGACTTTCCAAAGTCAAAAACAATCATCACTGAGTAAGCATTAAGGTGCCAGACTTCTCATAGTGTTAGCATTACTGAGTCACCAAAGGGTTACAGTGACAGACACCCTTCTTTCCTTCACTTCCTTCCTTCCTAACGCTTCATTAAAACAAAAAGCCTACTCTATCAGGCAATATATTTATTAAAAACAGTGACCTTGTGTGAAAGAATGATTGAACTGAATTACATTTGTAGTAGCAGTTATTCCCTTTATAGTACCTAACATAGAAAAACTTTGTGTTCTTTGCCTATCCTACATAACCAAAGATAAGAGTACAGGTTTGCGACTAAAACAAAAACATCTAGGCGAGAATAAGAATCTGAAACGCAGAATATCAGTGTTACAGTATGGAAGTTATGATTGTGATGTGACGCAGTCTTGGTAAGCACACGAGTTGTCCAGATCTGCGGCAGGATAGTGATGAGTGAGACTGGATAGGCGGAGGGTGGTGGTCAGGTCTCAGTGGTGTCTGCTGGTGTAAATTCTGTTCCTGAGCACAGCTACTGGAGGGAGGTGGTGCCGGACACCAGGGTAGCGCTGGATGTGGTCGAACCAGCGGGTAACATTCACATACTGCTCCCTGTCCTGGATGGCCAAGTCAACCTGGGAAAGAGAAGATCATTGGAGGTGACGCGTTTAACCGCATCGTGAAGGCGAGTTAAACTGACAGAAAATCTATTTAACACAGTCAAAGATGGTTTAACATTCAAATATGAACCATTACAAGTATAAAGCAGTGCGTTTCCCCTCTTCCCTCAGTTTTATCCTGTTATCAAAAACATGTTAATGCTGCCTATCTGGGTCTCAAATACACTCGCAAAATAGATTCTTAAACACGAGTTTGACTTCCTGGTTAAATAAGGATGAATACAATCAGTAGAATTTACTCTCATTTTGGTGAAAACCTGGATACTTTCTTCTACACTATTTAGAAATCCCATTAAATGAAGAAGGAAAAAAGGAATCCAGTTTTAGTGAAACTCTTATGAGGAAAACAAAACGCTAAAGAGAGGCTACATGTAAGCAATGCTTACATTCATGAGATCACATGCGAGAAGTGTTGATGCACTGGTTTAGGTTGGTTTGAATGTTCTTATCTAAAAATAATTACACTTAAAGAACAGCTTCGTGACGGCTGCCTTTTTTATGCACTTTTGATGATGCGCTCTGATTAATATGGCACTCATATGTGATATAAAACATGTATTTGTCTCTGCTGTCACAACTGAGCAGATATCAAAGCCTGAAACAAACCAGTTACAAAGTTCAGCAGATTTCACATGATGATAATCACATGGTAACCAATTTTACACTGGTTTTCTTTTAGTTGCAGCATAATGCAGGTGGACAACTGGGAATATTTGAAGCACTAAAATGGCCTTGAAAAACATTATTAAGCGTGTTGTTTTTTTTAATCACATAATTAAGCGGAATATGGAAATTCCTCAAAACGGACAACGATCCGGCCTACAACCATTCCAGCATCAGTCAGGTTTAATGTTTGTGTAAAGTAGTTTCCCATGAATTGAACATCAGCGCAGGCTGTGGTTAAGGGTCGCACTAGCTGACCTTCTGTCCCCGAGGTTAAAAACCACACTGACTG
The DNA here is from genome assembly GCF_000239375.1 of Pundamilia nyererei. Lineage (NCBI taxonomy): Eukaryota > Metazoa > Chordata > Actinopteri > Cichliformes > Cichlidae > Pundamilia > Pundamilia nyererei. Next base: position 194,944 of record NW_005187408.1, read on the forward strand.
CAAACCAAAGTGACGCCCCTCTGCCTGGTGGCGTGGAGTGGGAGGAGGTGGGGGCCTTCCATCTTTGCCACAAAAACTGACATCTCTGAACATGTGATCTCCCCCCGCCTCCGTCTCATTCTGCCTTTCCCATTTCTGAACTCGCTTGTTTTTTTATCCTGTAAGGCGTAGCAAACTTACTTGTCCCTGGTCTGAGGGTAAAGACATCACTTTATGCCACATCGCTTTATCTGACTGAGGAGAAGTGAGAATCTGTTTATAATCCGTGTGTTTATTGCCAGCTTGTCCTCGGTGCCCTGTGGCCATGTGACTGGTCTAATTGTACGTTATGCAAGATGACAAATTGCTTATTAAAGTTGAGGTTTGACCGAAGTGATTGTTGATAAGGAGAGAAAAGCGTGAAAGATGGGGTGGATAGATGAATCCTTGGTAAATGATTGTAAGAATGTAATTAGACAAATAACTTTGAAAAACCTAAAGACAAGTTTCTAAAATGTTTGGTTCTTACAAAGTGTTTCCTAGAAGCACATTTTAAAGATTCAAAGTTAATGTGAACACCCCAGAATACATTAAGTTGATAAATGTGTAGAAACATTGAGGCTTACGAGTGAAGTCGGCACATAAGGGAGCTTCAAACAGGTAACTTACTATGACTGGATGGATTCCATAGTACATAAAAACATCAGCTAAGGTGAACTGGTTTCCAGCCAGATAGACCTTGTCTTGCAGGTAGAGATTGAGGTCCTGAAAGAGGAAATTTCAAGAGCATAAGACACGCTATGCAAATCAGGTCATTTCTTATGATAATTTATGCATTGTGGTAAGTATTTCAATGCAAACACAAATGTCTTAATGTGACAGATGGACACATTATATGAATCACTAATGAAGCATCCCTAAAAAAAGAGATGCTGGGACTACGAAATGTTACTGTCTTGATGGACGTTATAGACTTAAAGGGGGCACATCAGCAGGTTCATTAACCTATATATCTGTGGGTGCGTGAGGTACACGAGTCTGGTTCATGGCTTGCGTGCGTGTCTGTGTGCTGCTATGTGGATAGGAATAATATGTAACCTGAGGGGGAATGTCATCTCTCCCCATGACTGGCGACTTAGCACAGATGCTGTATAAAACGGGCTATTTGTTTACTTCTCAACCAAATGACTACAACTCTCGCTTGCAAATCTAATGAAGCCGTCTTAAACTTGGGCGGCACGTCGTGCACTCCTCAGTCTGTGTCTGTGCAAGCAAAGTCGTGCATGGAAGTGCTGGTCCCTGGGGAAGGGACCATCTTTAGCACTTGTACATTGTGCGAAGGCGAGGGAAAACTCCAAACACACACAGAGCATCTTGGGGGCAAATGGAGTTATTGTGCGGGAAGTGTGGGTGATGCCAAACAAGGCATGAAGACTGCAGACTTCCTCCCCTTCCACAGTCAGATCCTTGCTTTTTTGTAGCCTACAGCCATCAGGCTGAAGCCTAGTCGAGCATCAGAGGAGAGGCAGCTCTCCTGCTGCCCCGCACCCAGCACATGGAGCTCAAACCTGGGTTCTTTGCTACCTGCTAACTGTGCATCAGTGCTGTTGTTGCATTCAGATAAAAATCCTACAGAACAGTCAACTCGAGCTGATGAATACCTAAGAAAAGGAGATACAGGTGCACTAATGAATCACACCTTTTCTTTATTATTTCTGTACAAACTTGATGCTCCAGATGCTATTTTTTTATTGTTGCTGCCATTCTTGGACTCAGACACAGTGATCTCTCGAGTTTATACCACTTTCATTTGGCCTTCAGGCAACCATAGCCGTCAGTACTCTGCTCAGTACTCCATCCGTCCATTTTCTTATCTGCCTATTCAGCCTTGGATATAGAGGGAGGTTGAAGCCTGTCCTGGCTGACACTGTGTGAGAGGCTTTTTACTTTCAATCATAACACCTGAAAACATTAAACAGGAGTCAAATAAACAGAATAAGTGAAAATTATTTCTGTTTACACTGAGAGTTTACAGTTTTGTCAAAAACTGAATGATCGTGCTCTCCACTCACTGAAGACAAAGTACTTAGCAGATGCAATCATTTGTATACTACAGCATTTGCATGCTGAAACAAAAGATAATAGTCAAATTGAGTGGCAGCAGGAAGTCTTCAATACTGGCCTGATTTGTTTAAAGTGGAGTGACAGACTTTCACCAACACTCAGCTTGTCTCTGGGTTCAGGGCCAACCCAAACTGGCTTGTTTATCAACATATTACATGAGTGACAAGATGTTTACTTCGGAAACAAGTCTCAGCTTGCGAAGCAAAAATGTCTTATTTGCATCCTGGGGTGAGAAAGTTTAAAAACTCCTCCAGATGACACTTTTATCTGAGCATAATTTAATGGGAGATGACTGGTGTGCTTAAAAGGAGAGCGTTAAGGACGCGGCTCAAGCAGCAGGACAGGACAGGGGGCCACCGGGCACCAGTGCTGAGCTGCTCAGGGCGACTTCCGTCTGTAAGTGGCACCATTAAAATATTTAAGAGGCCTGTCCAGATAACATGCTGCCGCACAGCATGACTTCTCAGCCATGCCACAACAGCGTGTCACACTGAGAAGTGCGCACATACACACACACACACACAAATGCACAGACACTTCACGCTGACAGGACGGTGCCAAGAGGCGCGCGGCATCCAGCCGACCAGCGGCTGACGATCCGTTTCACGCTGACTGGCGTCAGGCACATTAGAGTATTTTGCTCTGTCGCGTGGGGCCATGTCACTGAAGGGCCATACATCAGCCCGTATTCCTGTCGCTCGCGCCTTAATAAGACAAAGAGACACACACATTGACCCAACTGGTGGTCACAGGAGGTCAATGTGGAAGAAACTGTCAAAGAAAGAGAACAATTTTAACACTGATTTTAGCACAAAGAAAAAAATAAGACTTCTAAGCATGCTTGGAAACATCAGGATTAAAATCTGGGATCATTTTAAGTACGTATGCATTTAACTCTAGAAATGCTGTTTCAATGAAAAGGAAAGGATTTCCTTGAAAATCAGCTCTTTTACCTTTAGGACGGTCTTGATGTCTTCCTTTGTGCAACTGTCGAGTTTGGTCACTCTGTACTCGAGCCACTGCTGCACCACCGCTCTGCTCTCTGCGGTGTCACCCAGCAGCTCTGGGCGCTTGGCCTCTTTCGCCAGGTGACAGGCGATGGTCACCAACCCCACCAGCGGAGGACCATTATTATTCTGTAGCACAGGTACCTGGAGGGCGAGGAGTGACAGTGAGGGGTAGTTACAAACAATCATTTCAATGCATCAGAAGCCAGCACTGTCTTTCTAAATAACACGCTTCATTTCCAGTGATGGCAAAACGTCCCTAATAAATGCATTTATTTTATTAGACTGTCTGGATCTCATATGCACGCCGATTATCAATGTGTAATTTGGAAAATACTGATTAGTGAAATTACGATGGACGGTTAGGTTGATATCCAGAAGAAAGAATTTAATATGGGTGGGAAAAAATACTTTCACAACTTTTCCTTATTAACCTTTCACTACAGCATCCGTTAAAAAAATCTGAAGCAGATTGCTACCCCCACTTCTACAAAAACATTATTTACTGTTGTTTTATTTACTGACATATAGATAGATAAATTCAAATATCCAGCAGCTGCATTTAAAAACAAACATACGTCCGGTCATAAATATGAATAAAAAGATAAAGTAATTAATGTTGAAAAAAAAAGACTTTAAAAATACAACAAAAACGGTTTAAGGTTTTTAGGAGGACGCAAAATGTGTATGAATGAGTGATGATGATTCGATGATAACTCCAATAATACAAAATGACACTTTTAAGGGCTTCATTTTGGAAACTCTAATTTGTTCATACTTTATAAGACGTTATTATCAATAGCTATAATTTTTCGCAATTTTCCGTTTCGCAAATATGTTTATTATCCCCTGAATGAAAATAAATTGCATAAAATAAATAACAAGAATTTACTATTATTAGTACTACAAATTAAATTTATATTATTTTAAATATAGTTCTCTATACACTACTAGAGTTCACTTGCTCTGTCCATCCCATGGTACTGACAGCTAACTCCTCCCCTCGCTTAGTTTCAATGGACGGCTATAGACAAAGCATGGGGCTACGTCTATTATAGCTTTATGCTATCCACTATGCTGACTTTTCCCAACAAGACCGCTGGCAAACACATCTCTCTGCGTGGAAATGCTGGGGTAATGGAGAAACTTAGCTGACAACAGACGAACAGACCGATATAGACACACTATAAGCACAGCTTTATTTCCAACACACATGCATGGCGTGTTAGCACTCCCCTGCTATAGCTAGGTGTCCCGGTTACAACAGCTCGGAGGGCGCCTTTCAATTAAAATGGCAATTGTATCACCTACAGTAAATGACACAGTAATGAACCGTTATATCACCTTTTTATCCCCCTGCGTACTGTACTTATTCGCCTTTTTTTGTCCAAGGTATTTCTCCAGCGAAGATAGCTCCCGCAACGCCATGTTTGTGACTGTCGGACGGGCAGGGTAGTGTGCGAATGATGTGATTGGCTTAAAGTCGCAATTCCCGCCCACTCACGCTTGACTGACTGAAGATTTAACCAAAGAAAACTTGGCATACGAATCCTTTCATTGTATTGCATCAGAGCTTCGCCCAACTTAACCGATGAAACCAGTCTGTGAAAAAATAAAATAAATTAAAATACAGATACCTTTATGTTTTATTTAGTAAGGGCTATTATATAAAATTGCTATAAAATTACTTTGTAAGGAACTATGATGATAACAACAACAACAACAACAACAACAACAATAATAATAATAATAATAATAATAATAATAATAATAATCTCCAAATAGATTACATAATTTTTTATTTCAGGAAACAATGAAACTCATTCCTACATATACATTAATTTGATCATAGATTTATTGCAGATGTTTTTTAGATCAACCTGTGGATGCAGGTTACAATGCAAGGTGTCGCATGAAATTCACTGGGTTCAGGTATTTTGTTTTTATGACTTTCACACGTTTACACCCAAATAAATGTTGCTGCCATGGGTGGAGGAGAGTGCATCTACCAGACTGCAAAAATTGCTAAAAATCAGCTCAGTGAACCTGGCACTGGCCTCTGAGCTCCCCAGATTCTAGACCAATCAAGCGTTCATGGGATGGGATGAAACAAGCCTGATTTGTAGAGACCCCACCCTGCAACCCACAGGATCTAAAGGAATGCCAGCGTTTTACTGCCAAGCACAGTAGTACACACCCAGAGGTCTTGTGTCTTAGCCCCAGCAGACCAGAGCTATTATGGCATCACAAGGCAACCCGCAGTATTGTGCAAAATTCTTGAATCATCCTTCATTTTTTTTTAATATATCGATGGGCGCATGTCCAATATTGGGTGTAACATAGTAGTGCACTACTGTAATAACATTACATAGTTCAATAACAAAGTAATGTAACTTGCTACTGTACTAAATTTAGTAATTTGATTACAGTTACAGTTATGCTGTTACTTTCCTTACAAAGGGTTCTTCAGTTATCTCTGTGCAGTGCAGTTAGAAAGAAACATTTTTCTTCCTTTATTTAAGTAACATACTGCATTACTTTTAAGAAAAGTAATGAGTGACGTGTAATACATTACTTACCCCAACATGACACGGCCTCCACCATGTTTTACAGATGGCTGCAGAAACTCACTGCTGTCCCTCTGTCCTGGCCTCCTCCAGGAGGCTGATGAGGTTTCAGTGACCAGTAGACGTATCAGCTGATGGTCCAGATGCTCAGACCCTATGTCTGGATTTTTCCCTGTTTCTTAAGGACATGACTGTCAGATACTGTTTATCTGCTGTAGAGAGTTTTAAGGCCTGACCGTTTTTCTTTTATCCAGTTGCCTCAAACTATTTAAGGACACAGTGCACACCATGCTGAGAAAGACGTTTTCAGCTAACAGCTCTTTCACCTTTTTTTTATCATCTTATAAGATAAGATAAGATAAAACTTTATTAATCCCTCGGGTGGGTTCCTCTGGGAAATTCGGTCATTGCTGATAAAGTAGTTTTATGTCTGTCAAACTGTGTTATCTTTGGTAGTTTTCATAGATTCAACTAAAGAAACTGAAACAAACAATGTGTTTTTGTGACAGGCTGCTGCCAATGAAGATACAATGTAAAATTGGTTCTTTGATAGGCTGTCTGTTATGTGTAGACACAACACTGGTTCATCTTTAGGGTTAGGTGTGTTTTTTTTTATGTTTGAATGACTCATAAGTCTGTGCTAGGTGAAAAATGTTTTGGTGTATCTGAATATTTGGATAACTTATATTGAGTCTAAGACTTATTGCTTTCTGAGCCAGTCTATTGATAATACAGATTAAAAACAGCTAATCCAAACTATTAGTCCGATGATCAATAACCACTCAGACTACAAACAGAGTACATGCTGAAGCCAGAAAGCTGGTGCCTTACTATTAGATTTTGAATATTTATAAGCGCATTTCTTTGTAAAGAGATGAGTGCGTGGCTGTTCAGTGTAGTTTGAGTTCAATAAAAGCACAGTATTTGTGTATCCCAGCATTCCCCTGGTGTACTCTCCCAGCTCCCATCAATGTAGGTTGGACTAATCAAAAATGATCCTTCTGTCCATTCTTAGTTGCGTGCATCTTATCACTAAAGCTTTTCTTGAGATGCTTTGTGGTCAAATAGAATCAGAATGACAGAGGAAGGTCTGGAGTTCCAGTCTGAAGTCCTGCAGCAAAGTTTTCCTGTCCTGTCCGTCTGCTTCTGCAGTGTGTCCTGGATGTGACATCGTGTGTGGCGTGTCTTTTTGGATATATACTGCGCGCATATGATTTACCCATAATGAAATGTCACATGTCAGTCAAAACTAGGCTTACTAACTATGTACTGTGCAGGTTTATGTGTGTGTGTGTGTGTCTGAGTACGTACTCGTGTGTTTAGTGAGAGTGACAGCCGTGCTGAGGTGCCACACTGCAAACTTTTCTTTTCGAGCACATCCTCGCTGCAACAACTCACCTCCATGACAAGACGTAAGGTTGCATCAGCGACTAGCAATACAAATCAAAATCATCTTTTTTTGTTCCTCTGGATTTGATCCACTTTAATGATAATGCAGTAAAGGCTGCCACTTTGAACTGAAGCCAGTGCTGTCCGCTTTTGTCTGGGACTACATTTAGTGGAAGTGACTCAGTATCCGTTTGCTTTACTTCCTATTCATTGAATGCAGTAATTAAAAGATACGCAGGCAAGAAAAAATATAAAAATCATCAATAAATGACACGTCAAAGTGTGGATACAGTCAACCAGTGGTTTTCTGTGCAATAATAAAAGAGAGCCACAGGGAGGACAGGGCGAAAGAATCAACTTCTTAATCAAAGGAGACAGTGAACGCAGCGCCCAAATTCATGGAGCTAAACTTTCTTTTAAGCAAAAGCACATAAAGGAATCAAATTCATAGAGAGATCAGGAGTGGATGTCAAGCTCGTATTGAGAGAAGTTCACACTGTAGTCTAACATACCAATTTCAGTATTTTAATATCAACAGCCCTTTTGATTCTCATGCAGCAGCAGCCGTGCTTCATGTGAACTACTTTCACTGATGTTTATTGCCTCGCACATCCAGCGCATCCACAATGTTCCTTTTCGCTGCGTACGCTTAATATAGAAGAACAGATGATATTTTTAAACCCAATTTGCTGAGAAAAAGCTGTCCCAGAAAACAAATTAATTATAAGAATGAGTACGCAGACTATCACAAATGATTAGATGCCGTGAAACGAGGTAAGCCTAATTCTCTAACCTTTCAGTTTTGTTTTGGGTTTTTTTGTGGGGTTTTTTTCCCCCTGTTTGTTTATAGGCTCCAGCACATCATGCGCTTTCACCCTAGTAGGGCTTCCATAAATGCATGCCTGCAGCATTAAAGTGCATCTCCTTTAACTAAATGCCTCGAAGCTGCCACATTCTGTCTGTACTCAGGCGGGCTGAGGACAGCGATCCCTAGTGCTTAGGACTAACTGTAGCCTGTGGGAGTTTCCTCCTGCCGATTGTGATACACAATCTGGGGTCACATTAGTAAGGAAACCCAAGGGGGGGGGGGGGGGGGGGGGGGGGGGTGTCAGAGATAGTGCCGTGGGGCTTCTTGAGCCTGGCATAGCCATAAACGCAGCCTCAGTCCTAGTACATGTATCCCGCCCCCCATCTGCGTAGTCTTTAGTTTACAATATGCTGTTATGCTGATTTGTCTAGCTGGATGCGGGGCCTACAGGCCCCTGCCTGTCTCCTCTGTTACCTTTCATGACCTGTGAAAGCTCTTTGACTGTATTTTAACCACACAGATGCTTGCGGAAGAAGAAGAAGAAGGTGGGGGTGTGGGGCGGGGAATTGGTTGCGAATAGTGGACGTGAATGCTGTCAGCACAGATTGGTGAAATTGCATATTGGTGCTAGGTCGGATCCCCACCGTAGAGTGAACATGGGGACAGGCGCCAGGCGGCTGGGTGACAGTTTGGGAGAAGGTTGAGGAGCTGTGAGATGAAGACAGACAGATGCATGGGAGTCAGCATGCTGCTTGTATCCACGGCTCCTGTCAGGTTTTATTTATGATTTCTTTTTTCTTGTCCAAAGGGAAAAAATAAAAGTGGCAGAATTTTGTGAAAAATAGTTAGAATTGTTTTGTTTTCTTTAAAATCAAGATCCTCTCTTCCAAAGAGGAAAATGATGGTATATATATTTTTTCATCATTATTATTATTTATAGTAAAGCTAATATAATTGAATACCTAAAAAGTTTTTGTAAATGTTCTTTAAATTTCTTGTTTTCTCCAATTAGAAGAAGAAACCTCAAAGAATCTGTGTGTTTTTAATACCACATATGTGTTCAGATCAGGCGGGTAATAAAAATAACTGAATAAACCGATTAAAAGGGGTTTGAAAATATTCGGCTTTAAAATCTAAATATCGTCTCAAAGACATACATTCTTTTATTCACTTCCAAGCCAGACCCACTATACAGTAAGTCGCTGTCAGTCGGTGTATGACTTGCGGTATTCTGCACAGTGTGCCGCTTGGCTCAGGAGCTGCTGGCTCTGGTAGTGAAGGAGAGTCAGAGGATGCCAGAAATGTCGCACCTCCAGGCGCGGCCTTTGGTCCTTCATGACGACAACGGTGATGGGATTATAGGAACCACCCTGCTGCTCCACGCAGAGCGGGCACCCAAAGGCTACAAACAACAAGCTGGTCCCACACTCCATCACACACAGACACACGCGCACATGCAAATGAGTGCATGTTCGAATATGTTTACAAGGGTGGAGGGGAAGGGCTGGATGAACCAGTGACAGGGGTAGAGTGATGACATTTTTGTGGCATTTCGTGTCTTTCTCTTAACATTTGTGACACGAGATTAGCATTGGAAGGCTGCGCGGTGTGTCTCTCTGGGTGTGTGTGTGTGTGTGGATGGAGGGCGTTTGAGACCAGATCAGAAAAGGGCCCTGCAGACAAACAAACGAGTAATAAAGGCACTTTCTCCATTTCCTCCTCCTCTGTGTACATGCCAACCCACAAAGCTGTGGGACATGCTGGGAGTCACAGTACCAGCTCACAGTAACAACAAACCCCGTCCCTGCCTTCCATCCAGCAGCAGTCACTTAGGAGTATTAATTACCGCTCTGAATTTCCTCCTTCATAGCCGACCGTGTCCCCCTCAGACAAACAACCTCGGTGGGAGGATCTTGATTATTATAGCTTCTGAAAAGTCAGATAGTCTTTTTATTGAAGTTGCCCACTGGCCATGCAGGTTTCTCTCCATCTCTCTCTCTATCTTTCTCTGTCTCCTCTGTCTCATGATTACTTTAAGTGTCTCTCATCCATGATTCAGACCAAATCTTGGAGGAAAAACTGGTGCCCTTGTCGTGGCCAGGAGGTTGATGAGGGAGACTCCCATGTTGTTGGAGGTTTTAAAGTCATGCAGCTCACGTGAGGTTAAAGCTGCAGGCGCACACATGCTGAAGTTTGGCTGCTGTTCTGTCCTTCACCAGCAGGGAGCACTGTGGGTCTTTGAAAAATCCCAAAGTCCACGTCTGCTCACAGTCCAGTTTCATCTGAACTGCCTGTAAACATGAACTTTTTTTTCTTTATTTTTTATCAGGAATGGAAAAAGTAACTATAAAAGGGAGATATGATGCTAGGTAACTGATAAGACTGAAGAAATCACTGAAACTTTAAGGAAGTTTATTGAAACCACACTAAAAACAATGGACCACATGCCTGCCATATTGTACTTATTATAATTGTGCTTAAAACAACTTTATTGTTGCATTTTAAAATGTAAAGAAAGCGTGCCTTTTCAACCACAATTCGTCACGATCTTCCGGAGTACCAGAGGAGGAACGAGCTCTGTGGTTTTTGTAAAAAAAATAAAATAAAATGCTTGACTTGGGCACATTAATGACTCTTCCCTTTGCCATTTTCAGAAAGGTTAAAAGGAAACTCCGTCTTTTTCATTGGAAAGTTTGAAATGTTTAAGAATCGCAGGCGTGCGAGAACGCATTTGGGAAACCGGCTCCTAATCCTCCCCGCTCATCCGTCTTCATGTCTTTAACCCATTAGTTTGATTCACTGCCTCTGGAGCGGGAAAGTGAAAGCTCAGGCCGGCACTTGTCTCTCCTATGACTGTGTCCACTATATCCCTTTCGTGTGGCACTTTATGGCCTGCTGGAGAGGGGTGGAAGGGACATGTATGTGTGTGTGTGTGGCTGAAAAAGAAGAGTAGAAGAGGGGGGTCGGGTGGGGGAGATAGATATAGGGAGATTCAGAGGGTTATTTGTCCCTCTTCCCCTCTCTGAGAGCTAGGAATCATGGGCTGCATGACAGGTCGCCTGCACCCGTTGGGGGTGATCTATATGAGGCCCTCTTTATTGGCAATTTCAACCCAGGGACAGATGAGACTCCAGCCAGCCAGCTGGACAGCCAGACTATGATGAAAGCAACCAGGACTCACCTGTGACTCTCGCACTGAAGGCTAGAGAAATAATGCATCAGAGGTTATATGTGGAGCTATGTGCAATGTGTGTGTGCTCTGTAGATGTATGAGCCCTGAATGTGTGTGGTAGAAATAATGTATGGCTGCTGTCATGCCCAGAGGTCTCTGTTTAGTATGGAGGGAATCACTGAGCTGTGTTGCAGGCAGATTTCGATTGAGATGCTTTGGATACTTTACATATTGTTGAAATGTAGGGTAAATAATTCAACTCAGAGCAACAGTCAGGAACCTGTCCGTGACTTATTGCTTTTGGCCTGTGTGGAGTAACACTGCTGTGAACATGCGTATTTCATAACAAAGCGAATACCGCGCCGCATGTGCACAATATAAAACTCGGTCTGAGCCATATGAGCTGCGTATTGTTCCAAGCGAGCGCAGAGGAATGTTAAAAAGTGTCCTGCATGTTGGGATGATTGCAATAAAACATTAAAGCCACCATAAGTGCTAAAACATTACTTTCTGATTCTGACTGAACTGAAACACGACTCCATTCTCCCGCAGACTCTTCTTAACATTCTGCACCGAGTAACACCGATATCACATTCAGCCCCCTTTTTTCTCCCAAGTCTGCGAAACACATTTTCCCATTTTTCAAAGTCCTGAATCGCACCAGGCGAATCACTGGGAACTAGCATGACAACATTCAAGCTCTGAGCAGACAATATATCCCGAGGCCATTCCTCCATCCAACGCACTGCTGAATGAAAGACAGAAGCTTGCAAAGTGACGAACACCATGAAATAGCCCTGTAATGAACAATTGCTCTCATATGGGGGAGGCCTGTTCAAGTCAGGAACAGCCATTAGACCCGTCTCCCTCTGTTCACTCCTAATCGATTAGTACAGTCCGCAAAACATTGATCAGCAGTTCGCTTTCAAGTGTCGAGACGGTGGAAAGGTTTGGAAAATGCAGATTTTAAGGGCGCCGAACAGGTTTAGAGAGAAGAAGGCTGAAATCTTCATTTGTGGCTTTGAATTCAGCAAAGAAGGGGAGATGCATTTGGAGTCGCTATGGTGAGGATACTTCCTTCATTTCTTTTATCACTCACCATGTGTTTATACATCCATTTAATCATTAGTTAATATTAATATCTGGTTGTCTTTTGCCCTCATCAGCAGTAGGATGCCCCTCCCTGAGCCTGGTTCTGCTGAAGGTTTCTTCCTGTTAAAAGGGAGTTTTTCCTTCCCACTTTCGCCAAGTGCTTGTCTCATTGTTAGGGTTTTCTCTGTATTACTGTAGGGTCTTTACTTTATAATATAAAATGCTGTGAGGTCACTGTTGTTGTGATTTGGCGCTATGTAAATAAAACTGAATTGAATTTTAGTCTAAGTTGTAACATCTGTGTCCAAGGGGATAGCATGGTAGCATTTAAGACTGAAGATAGCAAGCACATGATTATCAGTTTATAACTGACTCTGATTTACTTGTGCATGTATAGTGGGAACAGTGCGTGTTTCAGAAATCATACTGTGTGCACAAAATGAATGAGGCCCATTGAATGCATGCGTAACATCGCAAAATATGGAAGCCATTCTGTCACTTTAATCAACTATTAAAATCCACTGAAGGGTTACCATAACACACATTTCTGGAGCTGAATGAGGTCAATAAGACTAAAGAAAAAAAATGGATTGATTGTTTTTGCAACTGCTGGACACTAAACAATAAGGAATGTAAAGCCGGTGTTAACAAAATACCAGGCTTCACAATGTCTCTCGGAGGTGCTGTGCCATTTTTTTTTAAACCTATAAATCCATCAATTAATCATTTGATCTGCTAATTGAAACAACTGTGCTCCAGCTGTTTAAACACTGGAGATTACGGTTAAATGTTCTTACATGTAAAATGTATTCTTCAGTTGTAACTCAGCTGACATACCGCACATGTATTGATTATACTGGTCTGTAGATGTAAGCCAAAACGTTGCACATTACATCTCACTTACAGTGCACAGGCTCACACACTTATAATGCTTCATTCTGCTCTGCTGCAATAACCTAACTGGTCTCTGCTGATGTTTTTGACAATCTGCTTTATTTCACAAATACGGCATATAATGACTGAATTCATGCGCACCGTATACGCCGCTACCTGCGTGCATACCATATGTCTGAACTGGTTTAAACTTACCTCCTGTGCGTTGTGTCGTATTCTTGCCAGTGGCTGTCACTACTTCTCAGTGTTTGTCATTCTGCCCGTCTGTGTTTTCCCTCCCTGCCTCCACGTACACTCAGCCCCTAATTAACTTAATAAAGTGTAGCAATTTTGACATTTAAGGGCCTAATTTGCTCCACAGTAGCAGACCGGCTGACCGGCGTTGCAGATAACGTGGACTGACAGGATCAGAGAAAAGTCTGTTTATCTGAGGAATTAAAGGGTAAAAAGAGGCCTGGCTTAATGATAGGTGCTCTCTTGTTTGACGTGTGTGTTTGTGAGAGAGAAAAGGGACAACTTTTATGACTGCATGTGCGTGAACTGCATTTGTTTGCACGTAAGTGAGAGACAGGCCTAGTTATTAGTTAAATGGCTTATCATATAGGCTGATAGAGGGAGCCCACTTATTTAGATCTGTCATTGCTGTCCATTTGCAGTGTTCAGCTGGGCGACCTTTGCCTCAGGTTTCCTCCTGGCTTGCTGGTGGCACTTTACATGAGCTGTGTTCTGTCTTTGCAAATCTCCCTCTTAATGAAGCTATCAGATTTACCAATAGAGAGAAAGACAGAGGCACACACAGACACAGCAGTTCTCTGTTTGGCGATATAGCCACAGACAATCTTCCCATCTACCTGGGGGGACCTGCTAGTGCCAGCCCTCGCGGCTATACACATCCTCCATCAAAACATCACTGACAGAGAAGTCAAGTCTCGCTCTCTCACACTCGCTCTCTTTCCCCTCCTGCCGCCTCCGACCCGTAACCCATTTATCTTGAGATAACTTTGTCAGATTGTCAACCAAACTCTCCGGTGGGAGCCGAGCCCAAAGCCTATTACGGGAGAATCAGCGCAGGCCGAGGCTGGTCACCGCTAAACGGATACTCCCTCCGAGCTCTCTCTGCCTCGACTGCATTATTGGGGCTGCTGTTCCCCCACAGCCGCTCGAGTCAGCCAGTTAGACAGCTGGTAATCAGGTTGCTGAAGTCCCACACTGTTCCAAACTGTGCTGCTTTATTGATTACATAAACAAAGACTGACTTATCACTGAGCAGATGTAATCCTTGTAAAATGTAAGTATAGCTGCAGTGAGTGTTGCTGACCTCTGGTGTCACTCACGCCTTCCTTCCTTCCCTCTGGCTTATAGGAATGAAATGTATGTACACTTACTGAATAATCAAAACACTTAATTTAAGCAGGAGCTGTGTTGGGTGGCAGCAGTGCTATCAGAGAGACGGGTTTGATTTTGAGAGTGTGTGTGTGTGTGCGTGTTCTCTCTAAGCCCTATGCTTTGTGACATGTCACCCAGGACACTGTGCTATTCCCGGCCAGGAGACCTTGGCTTCATGAATAATTTGCCACCGTTAATCTTGAGTAGTCTTGATTTATTCCGGGATGCCTTTAAAGCACCAACATGCTGTGGGCTTTCACAGGGACAGCTACCAAACTAAGTAGACTAACAGCAGCAATAAAGGAAACTGAAAGTTGCCGCTCTGTTTCCAGAGATCTTATTTATTTATTTTTTCAAAAGATAAGACTCCAAGGCTTTTCACACTGAATGGGAGTTATTTATTACATAATAGCCAAGAGTGAAATGTTTTTATTTCCCTGACTTTGCAATAAGGTGAAGTTAGTACGACTTATTGATTCAGGATCTGACTGAGGTCCTCTTGGCTGACTTGACTTGAACAAACACAAACAAACCAGCAAATTAAGAGTAAAAATATGCTGTTGTTGATAGTGTGGACAGTTGTGCCAGTGCACTTTGCTACAGTGATGAGCAGGCAGGCTATGACCCAGCCTAGTAATGTCAAAAAAAAAAAAGTTTGAACAGACTCAACAAGACTGTTAATGGGATTAAAACAAATTTCAGGGCTTTTATTTAAATAAAAAGGCCAACCTTTTTGATGGAAGGCACAGAAATATTCATACATTTTCATTTACATAAACAAAAACTAAATATTTGCTTTGTGAACGTTCTATGAGAGTCGGCTTTCTGTGACAAAATGGGCCTTTATTCCCTAATAGAAAATGTTAAATAAAAAAACGTTCCTATTTTGTCCACATGCAAAGCTACGGTCGGATTAATAAGACATACACCCCGCTGCGCGTGTCAGTGAATCACTCTAAATGCCTGCAATTAGTAATCAGCATGCTGTCATGCTAGCATTTCTCTACATACAAACAAACAGATCAAAAGCTTGACACATGGACTGCAGTGCAAGAGGGAGGAAAAGAGAGAAAGAAAAGGTTTTGGATGACAGTTGATGCCACTGAATAAACACAGAAGAAGAAAAAAGAAAAGGAGAGGTGAAAGCACAAGGACCTTCTGATCTGTCAGCCTGAGATGATACACTCAGATATCTGTAAGTAGGACAGCATCAGGAAAGGAGGGGGAAACTTTCAGTAAGGCTATAAAGACATGGATTTGTTTAACAGAATAGTTCTGAATTTGTTTTCTGGGTGCTGAGTTAGTTAAAAATGTGTGTTTTTACATTTTCTATATCAGCCAAGGTCAATGCTTGTTGCCCGAGGTAGTTCTAAGTTTGACCACCGAAAGCAAAGGAAAACGTGACGAATTCTGCGTTTGTGTGGTTTAAATGCAGACTTGTGCGCATGTGTTGTTCCTCACTGTCATTTAACTGTCACACCTCATTTCTAGCAGGAACAGTTATAGGCCTTTCATTACAGGTAGCCGTTCCAGCCACCAGAGCTGCAACAGCACTGGCAAAAGACGAGATTCATCTGTGGCTCGTACTGTATGTCAGCTGAGAGAAGGTGACTCATAAAACAGAAACTCGAAAAGACAAAGGAGCCTCGGGTTACCGAGTTTCATTTGTGCACCAGCACCACCCCGCTCAGACTTTTACGTCATCGTCATTATTTTTATTGCTATTTTCTGATTTTGGGTAGCTGCTGTTGTTTTTATATTTGTTTTTCTCAGGAGACGACGGGAGCTCTGTTATATATCCATTGAGACCCATGAGATGCTTTGGTGAGTGTAGAAATGTGTTCACATAGATAGATGGATGGACAGACATGGGTGAGGAGTGAGAGTGAAGGGCATGTCCACCCATGTCATCTCTCCTATAGCCATCTGTGTGACACCCCAGTTTAGCAGTGTAATGACCCGGCACTAACAACTTTCATTTGGCTCTATTGAGGTCAGTGTCAGCTCCAGCGTTTTGAACTATTAGCTTCAAATGCTAAAAAGCTTTATTAGGACTAACAGAATAGATTACCAATGATTAAACAGTTCAAGGTTTATACGGTTTTTACATCTCTTTTGTGTGTCTCTATTGGACTTTCTTTGCACATCAAAGTTATCCCACCCCACATGTTTCTAAGGCTGGTGAGTAGGTTATTTAGAGTAAGATGTAATCAAGATAATGTCAACTGTCCTAGACATTTATTCAAACAAGGGTCTGCTTGACTGATAAAGAAAAACAAAGCTGCATAGCTGGTCTAATTGCTGGACATCTCGTGGAAAGATGCTTGTGGCTACTTTCTACATTGGAACCAGGCTTCCTAGAAAACGATGACAAACAACCGATTTGACAAATAAAGTGACCTGCTTCTGAAACACAGCCTTTGCGTGCCTGCTTGTTTTCTTGTTGTTGACCCTGGTTTGCATGGTGCGTTTGTGTGTAGACGTAATCAGCTGTTAGGGTCCCAGGTGCTCTGCTCTTTGTTTTGGGACCGAGGCCCTGAAGGACATGACGAAGATTGCCTGTTTGGGCTGGAGGGCTGAGCGCGGAGATTTATTCTAAGGTGGAATCACCACACTCGTCACTCTCAGCAGGATCCAGTGGTGTTTACTGAAGAAACCCGGGGGAATACTCAGTAAACTGTTTGCTGAACCAGATTTAAACACCAAAGTTGTTCGCATTCATAGGCTTCAGACATTTCTTTGCAAGAGAACTTTCCTTTATCAGAAACTTTCCTTTTTGACTGGACTCTGCAGAGATGCCTGTTTTCATCATTATTCCCTGTTCAGCGGTCCTACTTTGCTACTGTCGTATCTAGCAGGTTGATATTAACTTGAATAAAGAAAATCAGTTATTATCTCAAAAAAATGTGTGTTCCAGTAAAGATTAAAGATGTTTTTTTGGATCAAACCAAACCCACCAAGAGGCAACGTTCAAACCTGCATCCAAGTTTGTACAACTGGGTCATGTTCTGGCTTTGAGCTGAACGCATTGGCTTAAGACAAGGAATCAGTTTCACCAAATGAACTTCAACACCTTTTGGAAGCATTGCAGGAGTAACTCTTTAGTCTATGTCACTAAAAATAACAGCTGAGGCTATTTTTGATAGCAGCGTAGGAGGTCCGACAAAAGAATGGCGAACAGAATCTGGTCAGAATAAATAAAGAAGAACAGAAGAAACTATCACCAGTTAATAATGTTAGTCAGAGATTTTGGGAATTTATTGTAAGTAAGTAAGTAAGTAAGTAAGTAAAATTTATTTATATAGTGCTTTTCACAGATAAAAATCACAAAGTGCTTTACAACACAGGAAATGGAAATATAAAAACAATATAACAGTAAATAAAACAATGTAAAACAATAAAACTATAAAAACAGCATAAGAAGAAATTAATCAAATGCTTTTCTAAATAAAAATGTCTTCAGCTTTTTAAAAAAAGAATCAATGGAGTCCGTGCAGAGAAGAGACAGTGGGAGAGAATTCCACAACCGTGGTGCCACAGTCTGAAAAGCCCAATCACCATTGTACCCTTTTAGAGCCATGACAACATTAATGGGCTCCCTCTTCTACGTCTGTGTATGCCAAGCTAAAACAAGCTAGCAGTGGATTAGCTTACTGACGGGAAAGCTATCCAAATAAAACATATAAATATAATAAAGACAATTTAACAGAAATGTTATAAATCTAAAAATACACCCACCAGTGCCTTGTATTTCTACACTACAACACATTAATTATCAAGCTTTGGACGTGTTGGTGACCCAAGCAACTACTTTCAGTCTTCATGCTAATGTATGCTAATGGCCTCCTGGCTGTATAGGCTTCTATGTAAAGGAAAAGGCAGAGTGGTCTTTTTTCAGTTCACGCTTGGCAGGAAAGAAATTGTTTTCAACAAGTAACCTTTTTTCATTTTATTTAAACATCTGCAGTAGCTTCTTTGAGCAAAGGAAAATGAACTCTGCGGCTCTGTGGACCTTTCACTGGCACTGCAAGCAGCACCGTATTCTTTTCATAGAGTGGTGAGGAAACAGCATAAATCCAAGCCAAACCGATATGATGGGACTTCTCTGCTTTAACTTCTTAAGATAGATTTTACTGATAGTGTACTACACAGCCTCACTACGGTGCTGCATGTAGATCATGCTCTTCAAGTTGTGCTGTGAATCGTACTGTACATAGTAGGAATAACTTGAGGACTATTTGTGGGCAACCCTGAGGGTTCCAGACAGCTTAAAAAATAAACACATATGCATTCAGGGCCTCTCTCTCTTCTAATTTCCTATCTGCATTATCCACTTATAGCCAAAGAGTCTCGATTTTTATCTCTGCGGATATATATTCACTTCCTACAGGCACTTAATAACCAGGATGTCCTGTTTATTGGTCAGCGTCAAATAGAGTTAAAGCTCTCCTTTATTACACTTACTATTTGCAGGTAATATGGTTTAGCTTTTGACTGATTATGGACAGGAAGAAGTGTGCATTCAACTCTTGACCATGTTTAGTTTTCATTCAAAAAAGAGAGGGTCTAATGTCTCATTTACCAATGTAATTATAGTACAATAAAAACACCAGCTGGATATAGATAAGATTATTATTTAGATCACAGCTGTCTATCCTTGACAATACAATCTCCTTTAAGCTACCCTGCTTTTGGTTGTTAACCAGATTGGCAGTCTTGTTAGCATCAGCCTAATAACACTACCACCGCTCTGCGACTCAAATATCATCCTGTGTTGAAGTGAGATGGGTAAGCGAGTAACTAGCAGTAATAAGAGTAACCTTCATGTGCTTTAGAAGCAATAAAGCAATACTGGACCAGAAAAATCCACCACGACCTGTCTGAAGACAACCAGACGATGTGTGCAGTGGCCGTGACTAAGTGCACACAAATCATCTGAGAAAAGGACTGCAATGGCGATGCATTATATCGATTTCGTTTTTGGGGCTCTTCAGTTTTGAAGGGGAATGCTAAATGACCGAGACAGCCCCCATCATTACCCCGAAAGACAGAGCAGGGAGGCTCCACCTCACCTTCTCAGTCAATTCGAGCTAAGGATGGAGTGAGGGGGCGATCGGATGGATAAAGGAGTCGTCGCAGGACGGGTAGCCTGCCTGTCATCTCTGTCTCATCACTTGCTCGCCAATCTAACTAACTATACTCTCCTGTGGCCCAGTCTCTCTCTCTCTCTCTCTCTCTTGCTTCCTCACTGGCTGGATTTTCTACCAGTGCTGACAACCCACATATAATTAAGGGCCATGAATGCAGTGCTACCTATGAGTGGAGCTGACAGCGAGAGACCTACCTATAGCTACTTTCCTCCTCCTTTTTGCTCTTCCAGCTCCTCCGCAGCCGTTTAAGCAGCAGCTCAGCGGAGCGGCGGGCTGGCTAGGGGACGAAACCCACTGCCCCTAATTGATGGTCTCTTTTTCTGAGGAGGGTGGGTCTGGATGGGTGTGCGTGGAGGCGTGGGGGTGGCAGTCCTTGGATTAGGGGGTGGTTAGATATCTAGACAGTCCCCTTTTCCCTGTGACAGTCAGCCCACCCCCTTTTTGGTCCATCTAGCATTATGGGCTGTTGTCCTGCTTCTCCGGCACATTTATCGCTCTCTTTCTCTCTGTCTCATTGCTTCTCTCTCTGTTCTTGCCCGAGAGAGCGGGTAAAGGCGCTGAATCTCAACACAGAGCCACAGACAGAGGATACTGTAGTGCTGTGTAAGCTTTGCGGGATCTAGAGTAGATTATCTTAGCCATGGAGGAAAACGTGGCAGTGATTCACCTGAAGATGAAACTACACAACTGGCATGATGACTGAAAAAGATGATGGACAGAGAAGGAAAAACAGAGTGACAGGGGAACCCTTCTCCAAGAGATCATGCTAACTAGAGACGTTTGTGTATAAGTGTCAACACAGAAAGGCGAAGTTATCCGCTCACACCCTGGTGATGCTTCTGCGCCGACCAGCAAGCAAACAGGGGGAGTGAGGAATATTAGGGTATAGAAGAGGGGGTTCCGGTCGGGAGCCGTCAAGTGATTAGAGCAATTACACGTCAAGGATCTGTCACAGCCAATCAAATCTGCCCCTTTCGTCTCTGCGGAGCCGGGCGAAGGGGTGACCCAGACCTGCCTGTGTCAGCTCAGCTGCATCCTTCACTCAGTGTGTGTGTTGATAGTGATGTTAGTGCAGAGGCCTTTCAAAAAGACTCCAGGTTATCTTCTCTTACTAAAAAGGCAGCAATATTATGTTTATGTATTTTTTTTCTCTGTCTGTACATGAGAGGCTCGCTATGAAATAAAATATTGTTAGCCGTAACAAACGTATCACTCACATTAAGTTAGTCTGATAAACTGTGATAAAGTGTGCAACCTTTTCCTCACTTTCCTGAAATGTCTCCCATTAACACTTCCTTTGCTCTCTGTGCTCCTTTTCCACTCCTGACTTTTTGGCTCCTTTAATTGATGAGCTGCAGCCAAATTTTCACCCCAGATCCTTCCTTATCTCTTCTGCACAGGACTAATACTTGAGTTTTCCAGGAGCCAAAATCAGCCCGGGCGATTGGAAGATAGATATTTATCTTTGCGTTAAAAAAAGCTTCTTCATAGTGTTTTTATTTTTTTTATTTTTTTACTTTTTTCAAGTAATTTTGAACACACTGAGTCTTTTGGTAACAAATGCAGAATATTATTTATTTTATTTAAAGAAGCAATATAACCCGTGCTCTAGTCCTGCTCCTGAAAATCATTAGTTACATGTAATGTGTTGTCAGTGCCATTACACAACACTTTTCATTTTTGGCATTTTAGTTAAAGATATATGGTAAAAGAACCTGTCTTGCTTTGGAAATTTTAATAGAAAATAAGAATTATAATCATAACTATTCTATTTATCCCATATTTTGGAAATTCAGTAATATTTAAACATCTTATTACCTTATTCACTATCAGGCTAAAGCTGTTCTGTACCTGCTCTCGATTCCCTCTGCTCATTCCCTCTTTACTTCTCCTTATCCCTCTGTATCCTCTCCTTTCTCTCCTGCTTGTTTGACATTGCTAAATTCAGAGCTGTGACACTAAACGAAGACTTTTGGCAGCATAGTGTTGTTACAGAGGACTGAACGGACCCCGCAGATCCCCCGCCACGAGAACCCTGGCAGCGCAGCTCTGGGATCGCTGCTGACGACCCGTGCTGTTTCTGAACCTCCTGCGCTTGTATGTTTACACGTGTTCTTCTGTGTTGTTGTTCCTGCGTGCATCTCAGCCCTTCCTGACCTTCCCTGTGCGCTAGTGTACAAACATGTTATTTCAGTGTTGGGTTAGAAAGTGTCTCTGAGGTCGCGCAGATTCCACTTTTTATATTCTTTTACAGCTACCTAGATACAGAGTCACATGTAGACACTGTACAAGAACAGTAGTAATAATTATGCAGAATATAGAAAAATGACCAGGTAATACTACACAGGACCTTTGCCCTGCATGCACATGACAGATAAGCTATACGCAGGGTGTGAATGACTCTCATAGCGCATATTATTTAACATGAAGACACCAGTAGGTGCTATATCTTGCATTCAAAGACTACACAGTTAAGCACACACTGGGTGGATAAGTTTTTGTTTGCAGATACATTTTTAATAATTCTACATGCATTTATCCCCGCAGTCGCACACATGTAAGACCTCCACCTTTGAGATGTAAATGCCCCGCTCTGATCATACACCATCGTGAAATATCCGGTTAAGTGATTGTAAATTTCTGGGTGTGACAGTCTTACAATGAGCTTACATGCAGAGTGCGGGTGTCGAGCTTTCTGATGCATGAGCGTGAACAATTCCAAGGATAAATATATATATGTAAACGCATGCCACGCCCCATGTTTCTCACAAATAGGAGTGATTATGAGCTATTATCCTAAAACCCCTGCATGTTGTACACGTATGTCATTTCTGTTTGATTACATATGTGCATAAAATACGAGGATTACTTGCATGCAATAGCAGGCCTTTGCAATTTAAAGTATACAGGCAGACTGCCACCCCCCCAACTCTGAACTTTCTCTTGTTTTATGATCAAAACAAGCGTGAAGACAGAATAGAGACTGACAATAGTTGGTTGATGCGTTTAGCGACATATTTATTTATGAATGTTGTTCGTTATATGGTCTGCGCCTTTAATTGATGCTTTAAATGTAGTCATTTGCTCTACTGCAGACGCGTCTGTTTGTTAAGTGGGCTAATCTTCCTTAGCCTTTTAGAAAAGCGACCACTAAGAATAGCAAACAGTGACAATCTGCCAGAAACTGACTGGCTGGGGCTGGGAATGTATGCTCCGGGCATTTTCCAGCCCTATCTCAAAACCTTACATCATCTATTATTCTCCCGCTCGTATTGATATGTGATTTTTTTTTCTTTTATCTGCGTACAAATTCGAGATGACAGACGCAGAAGAGCAAAGAGGAACAAAAGAACTCAATATGTAATTTCCTCTCCATCCCTCCTTGACTCCAAACAGACACACGCATAATTCTTGCAAGTGTTGTGTTGTTTTGGTTTTTTTTTTTATCATTCTCTATCTTTGGCATGATTGTTTTTGAAGTTGAAGTCAGATATATTGTTTGTGATGTCTCCATGCAGTCCGGCTGTCACCAGCCCCCAGTGTCTACGTTCTAGATATTATTTCTGGCTGTCCGTACTCCATCTTAGGGGCACAATGGAGCCTCTTTCATTTTCTGTGTCATAATGCGATAGCACAAATTTCCCTGCGAGGCATCACACTATTGGAAAAGCGAATAACATATGTTGTGTCTCAGACTCACCCTTCTTCCCCTTATCCCACTGGTGCAGATGACCAGTGAGTCTGCCAGTGCCAAGGGCTGAGGATGAAGAGGGAAGGCAGGAGGAAGAAGAGAGTGTTCCGGAAACATGTCACATAGACTATCATTCATCTCCACGGTCAGGTAGCAAAATAATACAAATTCGTCCCATCAGAACCCAGAAGAGGAGCCACAATGCATTAAATTCAGAGTACCTACACCACTAAAACACAGCTCTGTAATGTGTTCTCCGTATGTTTTATTGATATTGGAGGAGAATAGTCTTTGCGCTGCCCTGAGGAACCTTCACAAAGCAGATTATCTTTTCTTTGGCATGTACTCTGACTTGGTGCTGCTTTCCAGGAGGGTATGTGTTTGCATCTCTCTATGCTTCTTTTTTGTTGTTTATGTTGTTGTGTATCATGTTTCACTTGGTGGCTTGGCCCTGCTAATCTTTCAATCAACACCGAGCTTGCGGGGTATTGCTGGCAGCTTTGTTATGGAGGAAAAAACAACCCCCCCCCAAAAAACTGAAGGAGGATAAATAGGCACAAAGCTAGAAGAACTACATACCCCGAGCAGCATATCCTCACTGCGGGCCACACTCTGGTGCGAGCGCCGTTTCCATATGCCTCTTTGAAATGGATGGGGATGGCTTTGACAGCCAGGTGACTTCAGATGGCTTATCTATCCCTTGATTGGAAGATGAAGCTCGGTTATTAAAGGGAGATAAAGAGAAAGCGAAATGGGGAGCAAGCGAGTGAGCCGGTGAGTGAGAAAAGACGGAGAGTTGGTGAAAGTGAGAGTGAGTTCAGACGAGGCGAGGGAGATGATGAAAAGAGTAGCCACTCGGTCCTTTGAGACTCCTTTTCTTCCCTCGCTGCCAAATTAGCCCAATTAGTCAAAGTGGCCTCTGCTCGGGCTGCTGTCAAACCCCAACACCGCTACAGCAGCGCCAGCGGTCATTCTCTCTCATTTAAGTCAAGCTTTTGACTCTCTCCTTTGCCTCTTCTCCTGAGCCACCTGCACACGTCTCCGCTGAATGATTACTCGTAAGAGAGTGCGCGTGTAGATTCCCTGTGCGTGCTCGCATGTGTTTGTGGAGAAAGCTTGAAAGGGAGACGTTCCCTTTAAATCAATCCCGACCTCGCCAGCATGGTGCCCGCGTGTCCTTCTTATAGCTGCAGCTTCCAAAGCTGAGGTGTGAGAACTTTTTTTTTGTTCCTCAGGTAAAATCCACCGAGTGTCTTTAAAGCTCATGATCTCTGCAACCCTTTTATCTTTAAACATCTGAAGGAGCAAACTTTCACACAGTGCAAAGGAAAAGATTTGAGAAAGACAGTGCAGAGGATGAGTAAAGTCTACAAAAAGAAAAAAAAATGCCGTGAGCACGGCGTATGTGTGTGCTGGTTTGAAACACAATAACAGACCTCTGCAGTTTACTGTCATTGTTTATTCACCCAATTGTTTGTTCACCCTACAGCTTTCCTCACTACATCATGGTGTCACTCGTGACACAAAAGCCACAATCCTTAAAAATCAGCTACCTCTTGTTCCCAAGATAAAGGAACCACTTATAACTCCTCAGCAGCCGCAGTCATCTTTCATTGGGAATCTCTGAAACTGGAGGAAAGCTGGTCTCTGATAATCACCTGAGAATGACCGCCTTGGGAGAACAGAGGAAGAAGAAGAAGAAGAAATGAGAGCGAGATAGAAGCAGATCGAGCGACGGATGAGAGGCGGGGGTTTAATTGGGCGACCTTGTTGCATGAACAAACACACCTTAAGCCACATGAAGGGTAGCGGCTAGACGGGGAGAGCGCCACTAAGTGAGCCAAAGTGCAGGCATTCATCTCTTTAATTTACCTCGCCGGTGTTGTATTTCACCCTGGGCTCTGTCACGGGGAAGCCAAACACGGATCTGACCGGCTCAGACGAAGTCTGTTTACCTGTGTGAGAGAGAGTGTGTGTGTAAGTGTGTATCTGAGAATTTGTCATGGCTCAGAGGCTGTCTAATGTATGACAAATACACATGGTGCCACATAGATGCTCCAACCCAGGGATGCATAACTCGCCTAAGGACACTAGATCTGCTTTGTCTGCAGTACAATAAAGATGTGAATGAGTTAGAGCTGAAAGAGGCTAACGGCATCTTTGTGTGTCTTCAGTGAAAATGATTACGGCGTGTTTTGAATGTTATTTTTGAATCCTTTTAAGCTGACATATTCATCTTTCTTTAATTTACAGTGCCATCTACTATGACTTGGATTTCGCCAAATTTTAATATTTGAGATATTGATGTACTTCAATGCACTTTGCACATACTCTGTCTATATGCTGCAAAATAAGCTAACATGGTTTTAGTAGTTTTATTACTGTAATCACTTCACATTAGGTTTGCTGACATGGACTGTCAAAATCCTGTCTGTACACTTCAAAATTGTTTGGAGCTAATGATGATCCTGTTGGATTTGTGTCACAAGGTGTTCAGAAAGATGACTTAAAAAGCACTGATAGGAACGGACACAACTCTGCATTTAATCTGCCACAAAAAACAAAAACGCACACACAGACTTGGAAAGAGAAGCAAACGAGCTGCATCCAACATGGATGGGAGGCCCTGCAACACCCTCTCATTTTTTGTGAAAGGCTAAAGTGATCATTTCCAGTAACTGATAAATACACTCCTGTCAATGTCTATAATATGACCCCAAAGTCTGCGTGGCACTTCACTGACATAATTCAGTCAGGTCTATGTCCTCTTCTATTTTTCTTTTCTTCTCTTGCTGAGTCTTCCTCCACCTATTCTGTGTTATTCCCTTTCCCTTTTTTTCACCAGCTTCATCACCTTGTTGGTTTCACATAATTTACGGCATGCTCAATTTTTTTTTTGCATTTTCATTAACTGAGGCATTTGCAGGCCTCAGTTAGCATGTTAAATTTTAAAGTTCACGACAGTAAAAAGGTTGAACAAGTATGGCTTTTTTGGAATGGTTGCCGGGAGAAAGCCTCTTTTCTCTAAGAAGAACATAGCACCATCGGATCTGAACCAACCACAGGACATTTGGGACAATGTCCTTTGGACAGGCGAGATCAAAATGGTCTTTAGTCACAATGCTATGTTTGGCAAAAACCAAACACTGCACATCAATACAAACACCTTAAGCCAGCAATTAAGCACAGTGGTGGGGGCGTGATGATTTGGGCTTGTTTTGCAGCCACAGGACCTGAGGACCTTGTAGCCATTGAGTCAACCATGAACTCCTTTGTATGTGAAATGCTGTGTTGGGATCTTGAGACAGCTGTGCATAAATAAATGTCCATGAACTTCAATGAACTGAAGCAACACTGTAAAGAAGAGTGGACCAAAATCACTCCACAACAATGTTAGAGGCTGATAACGTCATACACAAAAGATACTTCCATGTAGCATTACTGCTAAAGGTGGTTTTAGAAACTACTGAATCATGAGCTGTAATTAGTTTTTCTTTTTCAAACATGCTCCTGGATTTTGGTTTGACAAAAACTGTTTTTATTTTTTATAATAACTGTTTGTTGTTTAGGGCTTGTCACCACTGAGCTACATGAAACAAAGACTGCCTTTGGCTTATAATGAAAAAGCACTTTTTCTTTAAATGTCATAAATGCAAGTATTCAAGAAAACATAAAACTTTATGCATACATAGAGTATACATGGAAAGAATGAATTTAATATGTTGTGGGTTCAAAGCGGCAATCGACACTGCCTCCAATTCCTTCTGCGCTCCTTGGAAAGATGGGATTGCTTTCCCAGGCCTGATTGTATTATACTAGACATTAGTAGGCATTGGTTGGACTGTGTCTGAAACACAGTCTTGTTTCATTTTTCATTACCAACCCTTTTCAGCTCCTCCAACATAGGTCTCTTTGTTTTCTGCAAAGCTACTGGTAGCTATTAGAATATAAAAAGGCTATTGTCATCTTCTTTTGGGTGCCTTCCTATTATCAGAGATTTCATAACAAGTAGGTTATATAGTGAAAGCAATAGTGAATAGTCCTATTATTCTATACCCATCACATTGCACAGTTAGTAATTACTTAATCATAATACGTTAAAGCAAAACACTTGCCTATTGGCAGTTTATCTGGTATTCTAGTGCAGTATTCTTCAAAAAAAAAAATCAATTGTTCTTCCACTTTTTCACCACACACCTCCATCATTTGACAAAACCTTTTCAATATGCTATTTTGGCTCCAGGGCAGTGAACCATCCTGCTAAGGACACTGTTTGTTCCCACTTAGAGCAAAAAAGACACAAAAATCTAAATGTCTGAAAAAGCAGAAGTGGAAAAACGGATTCTTTCCACACCTCTGTCTTTCATTCTTAACATAATGAAGGAATGAGGAATATTCATGCTTTCCATATCAATCTGCTCTACTCCCATTTAGCTTTGCTAAAGGGGATAGAGCAAACCACCTCTTAGGCCCCGCTGGCCACCTCTTAACCCCAGTTCTGGCGTATGTCAGGCTGCTCCAGGACCCGCCAGGCACTTCCAAAAGCCCACCGACTAATTAGGCCCACCGCATGGGTCTGATAAGAAGAGATCGCAAGTGATGGAGAATCATCACAGTCCTACTGAGCGGCCAAATGAGCCAGGCACGGAGACGGATGAACAGACAGATGGCTGCTGGCTGACTGGTGGGAAGGGCCCGTGCAGGGCTGTTTGGGAGATCCAAGGGCCACGGGGGCTGGGTAAAAGGAGTCGAGGCAAGTGAGACCGGGAGCCATCCGAACAAGATGAAAGAGATTGAGATGCAAATATGAAGGAAGTTAAAGAAGGATAGATGGATGCATACACGGAGCAACACGACATCATCTGGGGATGTTTCATAGGGTGGAGGGAGTAAATGTTGGCATGAAAACTGGTGGTCATAGGTTCTTCTCATTAACCCTTTGTTTACTCATCACATGATGTTTACTAGATTTACCTGAGGCACTTCTGAGTACACAAACCTCTGACTTTGGAAGTCTTTCATTTCATGTTACATTTTGACATGGGTAATTAGTATTATTCACTAGGGGATTACATTGTCATATAATTTAATGAAGCATGCTGCTTGATTCTCTTTGTAATAGTATGGGAACAAAATTACTGTTACTCCTATCATATTTTTGTGAAATACACACTTAAAAAAATAGCAAAAGAGAAATTTGTCTTAAGCAAACCCTTCTCATATGCACTGCTCACACAAACACACTCATATACACGAGCTGCATGACTTCTCTTTGCTTTTGAGGATGTTTCTTTGCCTCAGCAGATTCTCTCCAAGCTACACAGATCCCAGTGACAACAAAGATTCAGACCTTCTTCTGTTTTCTTGTAAAGGTCTTTGTTTGTCATGCAGCCCGCAGATAGAAAAAGAAAAGGCATTAGCCAGGCGTCCATTTCTGTGTGTCTGCATTTGTGTGTGACAGCCAGCGTCCACCCTGGTGACACGCTAGCAGCAAGCCCCCTGGTATTTCTTTGATATGCCTTCAACTCTGGGAATAATGAAAAGTACAGAGGTGTTTTTGTGCATGCGTATGGGTGCCTATGTGTTATTTTATGTGTCAGAAGGGCGATACTAAGCACTTTCAAGGTGGCTGAAAGCCTCAGCAGCCCTGCAGCAACCCCAGAACCACAGATGACAAACCAGGTCTCCCCTGCTGGCATGCCCTCGAAAAAGAAGAGAGGAAGAGGTGAATATGCATATGTTTGTATGCATGTGTATGTGTTTTAGGTGATATTTTTTAAAAAAAAGATGGACTGAGGTTTTTTTTTTTTTAGCTTATTTACCTGTTCACGGTCATTTGAATGTAAGGGTTGTCTCAGTTTGTTTTACAAGCTGTAGCAGACGAAAGAAAAAATAAACTAGCATTTTAAGAAATTTGCTCATCCAAACTAATGTTCATTATCACCATCTCCTCTACATTAAATCAATAATGTAGATAAATATATCATTTTCAACACTTCCATTTGTTAAACTTCTCCATTATTGCATGTTTTTGGTCACTCACAAAGCAGAAAATATGCCTGATATATTGTGACCTTTTTTAGCTAATATGTTGAACTTGTAAGCTAATACTTAACCATTAACACCCTCAGCAAATGTTGAACATGTAGTTAGAGTTTTGTTCATGGTCACTAAACATGGTGGATGTAAATTCATTTTTAATTATCCTTTAAGCTCTGGTTTTGGTCTCCGCTTGTCCTCAGAAATTTGACTCAAAAATAGCTAAAGGCTCCGCTATGCTAGCTGCGAGCCATGTTTGTCTGGTGCTTCCTTTTTTCTTTTTTTTTTTTTGCTAAACTAAAAAATAATAATCAAATAACAAGTATATTTACTTGTGGATGAAAATGAGGATGCAGTTTTAACTAAAACCGTTAAGATCTTTAAAAAAAAGAGAAACACGGCACAGAGATTAAAGGAGCTGCAGAGCTGATAAGTCTCACTGTGGGTGACCTCTCTCCTGTTTCACAAGTTCATTTAATTCATTGTTATTATGAAAGGAGGAGAGGAGATAATTGACCTCACATATCAAAAAAAATCTACAGGAGAATCTCCTCTGCAGCTGAGGAATTTCTTTGTGTCATTTAAGCAGAAAGTTACAGATATCCATCTTAACACAAGTTTACATTTCTGGTAAGAAAGCAGCTCTGCAGCTTTCTTTTATTTACTGAATTATTTTTCAGTGTTTGGCTGCTAGGCCACGAGGCAGTGTGTGTTTGAAATGCACTTAAACCTCCCCATTAGAGGCTCTCAGTGCTACACCCACCCAGACAACCCGCAGTTCAGATTGTCAGAAATAGAATGGGTGCCAGCTCTCTCATATTTGACTTAAGGAGCAGATATACGTGCCCTTTTTTGGATGCTTTCATCCACAGTCCCTACAACGCTGTTGGTATGGGTGGGCCCAGAGGGAATCAAAGCATCGCTTTTTTCTCTCTCCCTTTCTCTTTATCTTTCGTTCTGAGGTAAGTGACTTGAGATCTGAATCGGCTTATGAATGATCAGAGTTCAGAAACTCAGCAGTCTACCGTACAACTGAAGACGATTTTCGGGGGAAGCTATTTCAGGTGCTGTAGTTTGACTCTAACATATGCTCACACTTTAACCTGAACATCATTGATTGGAATATCCAAAGTTGTGGAAGTTTGTGTTTATGTGTCCTGGTGGCCTATAGAGGTGTATGTACATAGCTGTAAATGTCATGTATGTGCGCTGCGTGCGTGTGGCCTCGGTTGGTGTTGTGCGCATACACTCCATTCCATCTGTCCCAGGAGACCTGCTCGTACTGGCAGTTTCAATTGCAGCTGCTGAAAGGCCCTTGGCAGAGATGTCACCAACTTTGAGCCTTTTCCAGGCTTATCAGATCATGTTCCACTTTTGGGATGCTTGTTCTGTCCCAAGCTTTCCCCCTTCCTTCCATTCGAGAGGCTTTACCTGCCGCAACACCGAAGCAGTGGCTGGGTATCCATCTCACAATCATTTCAAGTCAAGCCAACATTCATTCTCCGCCTGGCCTACTGTCTCTTGCAATTTGTGTCTCTCAAAGGCAGCTTGATTTCTCTGAAATTAACCTACACGAGGTCTCTGGTTCCGACTAATCATTAGCCCCTTAGTATAAAGGGTCTTTGTGGCCACCTGAGTGTACAAACTGACTTAAACCCCCCCAAAATACACTGTAATGGATCTTGACTAAACTTTAAATTCCAAGAAAGTGGATTTAGACCCAAACCGCAATCCGCTGCACTGGAATGCATGACAAAACATAAGTTAGTGTTGAAAGTAATATGGAGGACTGGAAAAATAATAAAGGAGATGTTGCTGCTCCAATTTAAGGCAGAGCCCCAAATGAATACAGTTCCTTGGTGGAAAATCTAAAGTGTGACAGCTGCGTAGCCTGAATATATTAAGACTCATTAAAAAAAGCTTCACATTTTAATTTCTTTTTTCCTTTTCTCATATTTGGAACATGGTTACAAACTGTGAGAAGTTTGACCTGTGGCGACTACTGCATAGAAACATCAATCTAAACCTAGTCCATTTCTGACAATGGGTAAGTGCTGCGCATTTCATATAAATAAATAGATACAGATGCCAGTAAGTGCCCATAAAGATGTAAAAATGCAAAAAACATTGCACATTAAGTACACAGTTGTTTGGAATTTTACCCTTGCCGCATATGAAAAATGAGCCTCGTGCATGAATTTACAATTCAGATGGGTTTCCTTAGGGATGCCCATTTAAGATGCATTGGTATAATATATTTGTTGTCTTTACTGCTCACCACCGCCATTGAACATCATTAGGTAATGCGCACTCACTGGTGGAAGGGAAGCTTATGTTTATCATCATTTACTTGGCAAGGAGTCGTTAGCCGAGGCCTTGGGTCGACTCTGTTGTGAACCGCGCGTCGTGTATCGCCACCACAAGTGTGCTTCAGCCTGCTCGGTGTCTCCTGCGATCATCTATCATATCAGTTTTACATACTAAAGACCGAGGAGGATGAATACTATTAGCAACATGTTTAAGGGAGGGCAGGGGGGCTGCGTAGCGGACAAAACATCTACATGCGTGTTACGTGGGATGGTGTGTGGTAAACACGAATGCTTTGATCTCATTTGCAAGTCTGTTGAAAACTGGTAAATAAACAGAGAAAAGTCTGGGCAGCCATATTGGTTCAAGGAGCGACAAGTCCACACTGAGTGGATCCTTCCTGCCTGCTGTGAAGGATTATGAGAGTCATTTTCCAGGGTCTTGAGAAGAGGTCTATATGGAACTCAACAATCCAAGGTTTTAACTCCATTATACATTTCCCTGTGGGGTGCAAAGAAAAACCATCCATCATGTTTTGGGGGAAAGAGGGAAAGAAGAAAGGGCCATAACAATATCCTTGATCATTTTTCCTATCTTCAGGCACCTTTGGGCTTATTTATATGTTTTGTTTCATTCCTAAAAATTAGACTTTGACTATTTTTTAGTTTATTATAATGTAAATGAGGAGCAGAATTATCTGATCACCGGTGAGGGAAAGCGGGAAAGGGAAAGTGGCAGGTGAGAACAAATACACATGGATGGATTCATAAGGGAAATAGTGTTGACTAATATCTTTGCATTTGTATAGAGAAACTGTTTATTTGCTTATGTTGTATTATGATTATTGAGGTTAGTAAGCTACATCTAAGGCAAACTCTCGAGCCTAACACTGCCCTCGAGCAAGCAACACACACACACACACACACACACACACACACACACACACACACACACACACA